>NC_047039.1:108361420-108676108 GCF_011762595.2 Tursiops truncatus | reverse complement strand
TGAAAAACTCTGAGTTCCAAAATACACCTAGTCCCACAGGTTACAGGTTGGGAGGTGTGGCCCTGAATCTACTATTGGGGATTTGTCAGATTAGTAAGCCCCTTCCTTTAAAAATGAAAACTCTCAAAAAATAAAAATAATTTTTAAAAAAATAAATAGGGCTTCCCTGGTAGCGCTGGGGTTAAGGATCTGCCTGCCAGTGCGGGGGACACGGGTTCAAGCCCTGGTCCGGGAAGATCCCACATGCCACGGAGCAACTAAGCCCATGTGCCACAACTACTGAGCCTGCGCTCTAGCGCCCGTGAGCCACAACTACTGAGCCCACGTGCCTAGAGTCCGTGCTCCACAACAAAGAGAAGCCACCGCAACGAGAAGCCCATGCACCACAACAAAGAGTAGCCCCCGCTCGCCGCAACTAGAGAAAGCCCGTGCGCAGCAACGAAGACCCAACGTAGCCAAAAATAAATAAAAATTTTAAAAAATAAATTTATTAAAAAAAAGTAAATAAATGAAAATGAAAACTCCCCAAGAAGTGTAAAGGACTATCAGTCACTCACAATGTAGTATAAATCTGTTCCATTGCTGTCCTCCTAAAACCTAGCTCACATCAGCTGCATGGAGAAAAGGGAACAAAGACCTAAGTAGGTTCTAGAACATATGACCTTTGGGGGACTAGAGCCTGCCTCGAGAGACCCTGAGGAAAGGAAAAGTGCCAGGAGACATGGAGACCTAAGGAGACAGAGAATCTGGGATAAGACCAAGGCAAACCTCTGCCTAATTCAAATTCAACCCAGGGCCCCAAAAACCAGACCGGAAACTCTCTTCCTCCTCCCACCTGTTCTGCAAGTCCTGTTCCCAGAACCTTCAACTGACGACCATATTATTAATAAATTGCTACTTCAAGTAAGATGCTAAACTAATAGCTTTGTAGGTCAGGCTGGTAACCTAACCGCATTGTTTTTATGGGAAAATGTGTTCTACATTCCAAATTATCCATTTGCAAATGATCTTTGGGAACAGAGCCCTTTTCTAACTTTGCAAGAACTGTTCCCTGAAAGGGACTAGCCTTCCCCACGTTACTTCACAGGGCTGGGCCCTGTTCCCAGAGGAAAGGCTACTTGGAAGTTTTGGGACCAATCACTGATGAAACACACACACACACACACACACACACACACACACACACACAATTCGCCAGAACATGCAATCCCAAATCAAAAAGACAAGACTTCAAACTCGAGACTGTGATCAGTGAGGTCAGACCCACAGCCTCTCTAGCCTCAGATTATTCCGCCTCTGACAAAGGTGCCACGGGACAGCTGGATCCCCTACAACCCCTCAGTATAAGATGGAAACCTCCAGAGTTTTAGAGGTGTTCCTAAAAAATCCCACAGGGTATAATATGTTATCACCTACGACTTGGGAACCTGTCTACATGTTTAACCTGTACCATCTTTGAAAAGGGTAACAGCAATCCAGATTTACTGATTACCCCCACGCCCCATGATTTGCCCACACCATCGACGGAACACACGCTACCAGCTCGGTGAGGAAACTACAGTAGCCCCATTTTGAAAGATAAGAAAACAGGCTCACAGAGTCCGCAGCGTGCCAGGTAGAGCCAGGTCTATGTAACTCCAGAATCCAAGGTTTTCATCACTACACTGTCTGAGTTAAGCAGTTCTTTCCACTGCTCCTAAACATCCCTTGTTTCAAACTTCAAAGAAGGAACACCTCCTGGGAACCGGAATCTTCTCAGCCATAGATAACCTCCCTGAGCCTTCCTCGGTCTCAGTGCACAGGTTCTCCCCCCACACCTCCCACCGCCCATCTTCACAGACACATTCATCTCACTGATAATTCTGGTTGTCTTATATATCCTGATGTCATTACCAGAACTCCTAAGGGCACATGCACCGAAGTTTTGTACCAAACAAAATAAATGTCAGGTTTCAAATGCCTTAACAGACCATACCCAGCTCTTTGGGGTTTTTTTTTTTTTTTTTTTTTTTTTTCTGTTGTTGTTGTTTTTTTGTGGCGGGGTAGGGAGTGGAGGGGATGCCTCTTTTGATTTTCAAAGTTTCTCCCTCCTGAGACCTTCCCAGAGGTCATAAAAGGGGAGACAAGGTAGAAGGAACAGTGAATGGTTTCAAAACATTAGCTGTTTTAAAATAGCTGTTTAGCCAACCTATTTGCACCTTTGACAGAATTTTAAAAGTCCTTCTTGGCTCAAGGGAGGGGACGGGGAGGGGTCAGCAAACACCCTTCCATTTCCCCACGTTACCGGTCTAAGAGGATCCTTTCCCTCGCACCTCCATCCCAGTTATTTGAGATGCACAGTGTAAATAAAAGTTACAGATGGTGATGCCAGAAAGAAAGTCGTCTCTTTGCACAACCACCGTTTTTAAATCAGTGGTTTAGAGGACCAAGGGCAGTTTCCCTCGATAACTTCTTAGCCACTGAAACTCCGGAGCCCGGTCTCCAAGGGGAAAAGAGAGCAGGTGATGAGGGGGAGTCAGGGCCGAGGGGTCGAGGTAGGCCCCACGGAGCACCAGCCCCCAGCCCCAGTGCAGGGTCTAATGAAGACAGCAGCCGCCATCCCTGCCTGCTTCCCCGCCAGGTCAAGAGCTGACTTTAGCAGGAGCAGCCCAGGTGTGGAAAAGGCCTCCCCTTCGGGCCACGGGGCTGCCCGCCCGACCCTCGGGCAACTCAGGCTCCCCAAGTCCTGGCGTTACGCCCCACCCATCGCCCTTTTGCAGTCCCGGGATCCTACCCTCCCTCCAGATCCCCCAGCACTTCTCCCTCGGGGCCCAAGAGCGTTTGCCCCTCGAGTTCCTCCACCTCCCGACCCTCCTCCCCTCGCTGAGCAACCCACACACCGCACCCCACACACCCCACCCCGTCCCCGCCCCCACGCCTGGCACCGCCCCCGACCCCCACTCCACCGCGGCCCCTCCGCCCTACCTGGCTGCGACCGCTGCTGGCCCTCAGCCATCTTCCTGCCGCCAGGAGCCGGCCTGGATGCCTGCAGTCCCCTCTCACCTTTCACCCCCGCACCCACCCTGCCTCTCCCCGGCCCCACCACGCGCTCAGAGCTTTCCGAAGAGAAATGAGCACCGGCCGGCTAGAGCCGAAAACCGAGAATTAGAGTCACCCCAGCGAGGACGCCCGCCATATTGGTGCGGGGCACTCAGGGAGCATGCCCAGCAACGGCCGACTCGCGGCGGCCGCGCTCACCCGGAGGCGCTGGACATGTTGGTGCGGGGCGCCGGAGAGCATGCGCACCAACGGCCGGCTCGCCGCGCGACTCGCCAACCGCCTGCTGGGAGGGCCCTGGGAGCGCGGCAGCCATGCTTTTGCTGGGCGGTCCCCACCTGTCATCTAGTAGCGTGACTCTGACGCTATCCGTAGGACTAGGAGAAGACATTCCCTTGTCAACATGGTTGTGTTTTCCCACCACTCTGAGAGCAGCGGTCGAGGGCACCAAAAGGACTGAGAGGGATGCGCACCACTGCCTCCAACAGTTTGGACGGCTTATGGAGGTGGGAGAGGGCGAGCTGGACGGCAGCCTCCGCCTTGCTCCCCTTCCAGGGTTCCACCACCTCGCGGGGTCCCCAACCGCTAACTGCGCCCTGGTCCCGCCCCAGGCCCCGCCCCACGCTCTCGGCTGGCCGCCGGGGCCAGCAACTGGCCCGAGGCCGCGCCCCAGGAGTCCGCCTACCCCGGGCCGCCTGCCCGGCCCGGTGGGTGGGCGCGGGGCCGCCTCTACCGGCTGGCGGCAGTGACTCGACGACCTTGGCCCGGAGGCTCTAGCGGGAACCCACCCACGGAGGCGGCGCGGACTTTGCCCAGCGCGGGGGACGGAGCGGACCGTGTGTCCGCGGGCGGGCCGCAGAGATGTTGGCCTTCGCTGCCAGGACCGTGGTGAGTGCGGCCGGGAAGCCGGCCTAGCGGGCCCTGGACCGGGCGGGCGGGCCGCAGACCGGGCCAGCAGCGCAGCTACGCCCGAGTGGGAAAACCGGCCGTCAAGGCGCCGCGGCCCGGTGCCTGCAGTCCAGCCTCACCAGCACCTGCTGGGCCGGGGTCGGCAGGTGGGCTAACTCCGCTTGTCAGAGGGGGAGACTGAGGCTTAAGGTCAGAGGCTAGATCGAAGCCACACTCTGTGGCGCCAAATTCCAAAGACCCGGCAGACACAGTAAGGACCCTGGCTTCGGGCAGCACCTCCACCTTAGGCCCGGAGCCAAGGAGCGGAGAGACCAGGAGTGTCTCCTCACGGTTATTCTCTGCCTCACACACCTGTCGCACGCTCAGCCTGAGCCATTTCTTCCCTGGCCAGAGCCACGTCTCCAACCCCATCCAGTTGGTCACCTTCCCCGGGTTTATCAAATGGCCCCTGGGGTATTGTGTGTGGCCAGAGACACTTCAGTGAGGGCATCAAGCTGGGCTGCTCAGAAAGTCCTCAGAATTGGCAGAAGGCAGCAGGTGGTAGCCCCATGCCCTCCCTCTCCACCAGTCACTCGCCCAACTTGATTAACAACCGCACACCCCCATGCCTCCACCCCTACCCCCAATCTTCCCCGGGAGCAGCTTGGAGCAGGTAGTGCTGCTATCCTGACTTGGATTCCTTTCCTCTCTACTTCAAGTATATCTCTGTTTGTATCTCCCTCTGTCTGGGCCAAGAAGGGTATTCAGACAGTGCCAGGCCCAGAGGGCTGAGGTACCGCACCTGCCCAGAGGCTTTTCCAGATTTTCCAGGACCTCAGAGCGCCATCTCATCCTTGCCACTGCCACCTGAGCTCTGTTCCCATCCCACAGATGGCCTCTGGGTCATATTCTAGGACCTGCTAAATGGCCTGATCACTTTACTGCCAGGAAAACTGAGGCAAGGGGAGACTTGGCCAGCATCCCCGGACTCAAATCTAGTCCAGTCTCAAAGCCAGCATCCTCTGTTCTGGGTTATTTATTTATTTATTTGTCTGCACTGGGTCTTAGTCGCGGCACTCGGACTCTTTAGTTGCAGCATGCACGTGGGATCCAGTTCCCGGACCAGGGATCAAACTCGGGTCCCCTGCATTGGGAACTCCGAGTCCTTTCCACTGCACCACCAGGGAAGTCCCTGGTTTATTTTATTTTATTTTTTTGCGGTACGCGGGCCTCTCACTGTTGTGGCCTCTCCTGTTGTGGAGCGCAGGCTCAGCGGCCATGGCTCACGGGCCCAGCCGCTCCGTGGCATGTGGGATCTTCCCAGACCGGGACACGAACCCGTGTCCCCTGCATCGGCAGGCGGACTCTCAACCACTGGGCCACCAGGGAAGCCCTCTGGTTTATTTTTTTTTTTTCCTCTGGTTTATTTTTAATGCCCAAAGATCTCGTAACCCCCAGCTGAATGAGCCACAACTCAAGAGAGCCAGGCTTTGGTGGAAGGGTGGCCCAGAAGGGCCCCAAGAGTCTTGGAGGGAAATGTCCATTTATACTCCCTTCCCAGTGTCTGCTCCTTTGCACCAACCCCTGTTTTCAGGACTATATTCAGGGTTGTAGTTTAACCTCAGCGGCCAAGCAGCTTCTGTCCTCCAGCCAAGTTGTGCCTCATCAAAAACACCTATGCAGATTCTGACAGGTGCATTTTTAAAACCTCTTGGCCTGCCTCCTTGGCATTGGGCCCACCCAGGGAAGAAAGGGAAAAGTTTTCCAGGTTTCCTTCTACTCCAGTGCACACCGCCAGCCCTCTCACCTCCTCCCCATTCCTCCACTTCTGGAAGCTCAAGAGGGTGGAACAGCTGCTCCTGGGACAGCCATAACCCCAGATGCCACCACAGCTGCTGTAGCCAGCGCCGCTGCCCCCTCTGCCTCCCCCTGAATCTTGGCTCTTGTCTTTTCTTTCCAGCCCGGGCAAGTGGCTGCCTCTTGCTAGGTTCTGCTCACCCACTTGGTAGCACAGTTAGGCTTAGAGATCCAGCCCAAGGCAGACAGACAGGGCTCAAAACCTCAGTCCTGCCATGGAGGACGGGCAGCAGAAAGAGAAGGTATGAAACGGAGCCTCTGCCGCTTGCCTGCCCACTGCTGCCAGCAGCCTCGGACCCTCCTGTCTCTCTTTCTGTCCGCCTCCAGAGTCTCCAGACTCTCTCTCTCTGTCAGCTCTCACCCTCCTTGCCAGGCCACTCAGCTCTCTCTTGGCACAGCGCTGCCCCCATGCCACCCCTGTCCCCACCCCACAGACAGAAAAAACCCAAGACCTCGCCCTCACCCAGAGGTACTGTCGTCGTCTGGCCCTATCTGATTTTCTCTTCTTTCCTCCCATGTCTCCACCTGGTAAGGATGGGAGAAAAGGAGGTGGGGACCTCCGGGAGGGAGTGGTCACCTCACTGCTGGCTGGCTCATCGTCCCAGGGTGAGAAAGGTGGGGCCCTGTGCATCCAATAAGTGAGAGGTCCCTCTGAGCTCTGCCACCCCCAGGGTGAGAAAGGTGGGGCCCTGTGCCTCCAATAGGTGAGAGGTCCCTCTGAGCTCTGCCACCCCCAGTAGGTGCCGTTCATCCTGACTCGGTTCCTCTGAGTGCTGCCAAGATCAGTGGCCACTCCCCACCCTCCTCCATCCCTACTTACATCTCCTGGCTCCTAAGAGGTGGAGACACCTACAGCTGGAGAGCTGGGAAACCAGGGCAGTCACCACCCAGGAGGCCGTCTCTGTCCCCAGGAGTGGGCACAGAAGTGCCCAGGACTTCGGCTTTGGGATTGCCAGGGCCTCCCAGAGCCGGTGCGAGAATGAGTGGGATGTTCTGCCGCCTGCAGGTGAAGCCCCTGGGCTTCCTCAAGCCCTCCTCCATGATGACGGTTTCCAGTCGCTTTAAGACACACCAGGACTCGCTACCCCGGCTGCCCGTGCCCCCGCTCCAGCAGACCCTGGACCATTATCTCAAGGCGCTGCAGCCCATCGTGAGCGAGGAGGAGTGGGCCCAAACCAAGCAGCTGGTGGAAGAGTTTCAGACCGCGGGGGGCGTAGGGGAGCGCCTGCAGAAGGGGCTGGAGCGCAGGGCCAGGAAGATGGAGAACTGGGTGAGTGAGAAGGCAGGGGCACACCAGTCCCCTTGACTCGCGTGCAGGGTTAGGGGAACAGGGCACCCCCCACCCAGAGACCCTGGGTCGTTGTGAGCGTCCCTCCTGTGGCCTGTTGCTGGCTGCACACCCCAGATTTTCCAATACGGGCTGCTCTGGTGCAGCCATTTGCACCACAGAGTTTCTTGAGCACTTACTCTGTGCCCGACACCAGGCAGGGTGCTGGGAGAGCAAGAGGGGCGCCGTCAGCAGCCTGCGGGAGCTGACATTCAAGTAGGGCAGGAGGAGGACACGCGCAAGTGGACGAGGTCTTCTCAGCCAGTGACGTTCTATAGAAATGAAAAGGACGATGCGAGAGCGAGAGTGGAGAACAGTAGCATCTTCATTCTGAAGGGGCAGAGAGGGCAGGGAGGAGGCGGTGCTGGGTCTGAGACAGACAGAGGGAACAGCACGGGCAAAGGTGGCAACAGCTCGCGCGTTCGGGGACAGAGGCTAGAGTGGAGGGCAAGGGCAGGGCGGGGCCCCCAGGAGAATTCGGCACTTGGACTTGAGCTCAGTGGGAGGGGGCTGCAGGGTGATTATATTGACAGTGACTCATTGTCCTGGTTCTGTGTCTCAGTCTGTCACAAAGTCGTGTTCAGCGTGTGCAGACGCCCCGGGCCGTGTCTGTGCGCATCTTACACCTCAACGTGCAGTTAGAGAGGACTGCCCTGCTGCTGGGAGGGAAGCAGGGTGGGACAGGGAGCCCGGTGGGGAGAGGGAGGGAAGTCATTTGGTCCAGGGTATATTTCGGGGGTGGACAGTCCTGTCCTAAAGCAACTGTGTGGGTGAAGCGAAGGGGAATGTGTTGAGAGAGGGGTGAATGAGGGAGAAGCGGGTGTGCAGGAGAGGACCAGAGCCAGGTCTGGGCCTACAACGTGAGGGGCGCTGTGAGGGAGCGGGTGGAAGGGTGGGGGCTGCACAGAGGAGGGGGGAGTCATCAGCTGGCAGAGGGCACAGATGAGCCTTGGCGGGTCAGGGCCTTGGACCCTGGAATCAGGGTCTCAGCAAGTCTGAGACCTGGCAGTTTTCCAGCTTTCTTTAGCCCTGAACTACTGCTTCAGACAGAATCTGCTGGCTGAAGGGCTGGGGTCACCACCCCCTCGCCACTCACAGGGCTCCTAAGGGGCTCTCCCACTGCCCAGCAGATTCTCACGGAGGGAATGCCCACATCGATAGGATCTCCCCTTGACTCCCGAGCTCGGGTCAGAGGCTCTGAGGTCCTTGGTGACCTCAGGGCTCCTGGCTAAAGGCCAGCCCAGCCCGGCTGTCCTCAAGGGGAGGGAGTTCCTGTCTGCCCCTCCCTGATCTACAGATGAGGAAACTGAGGCCCAGAGAGATAGATTGAAATCCCAGAGGCACACAGCAGCTCTCCAGGAGGCTCCGAGTTAGACAGGAGGGTCTGGCTGATCAGGGGCCGTGTCTCCAGGTCACAAATCAGCAGACAGCAGTCGCCCACTGGCCTGCTGTGCCACCCGGGCACGTTGTCCTCCTTCACCCCTTGCCAGGAGCCCAAGGCCAGCAGTTTCCCAAGGGGAGTCTGTGTGGTGAAGAGGCACGTCCCAGTGCTGTTTAAGATGGGATGCGGAAGCACGGTGGGGCCTGGGTCTCCAGGGACTGAGGGACCTGCCACAAAGAGGCACATTGGGCCTGTGCTTGGGGGAGTGTGTAGTGGGGGCGATGTTGCCATCAGCACCTGAGGTACAAGGGTGACAGTCACCTGGTTGTCCCAAGACAGGAGCCTTTAGCGCATGTCCGTGGCTAGTCCCCAGAGATACCCTGCCCTGGGCGGAGGACGGCCAGCCCAGTAGAGACGCAACGTGTCACCTACATCTTGTCACTAGTGCAATGATTTGTCTTTACAGTGAGCTCCCCAGATTACCCTGACCTTGAGATCCAAGTGGGTGTCCATTCCCTAGTATGACAGCAACAAAACTGAGGCCACAGAGGACCAGGATTCCTGAGGGCTCTTCTGAACCCCGGGCTCCTGCCTACCTGGACAGTGCCTACCTGAGATGGGCAAAAACTCATTCATCAGACATTCTTTTTATATAGCTTTCTCTGTTTTCCTTTCTGTCTATCAGACAGACGTTTTTATTTCTAAAAGTATTAAAATCATTGACCTGAAACATGTAAGATAAGGAAAAATGGTTGATATTTCCGCCTCTGTTCTTGCCCCCACCCCAGGTTTCCTGCCAGTCTTTGCTTCTTGGCAGTGTTGCCTGATTTCCCTCGCTAATGCTGATTGGCTCCATCTAAAGGGAGGATGATGGGATGCTGCTGGGTTTAAGGGATTGGGCGGGGTCTGGATCTGAGCATTCACTTTGAGAATCTGTGCTCCCTAGAGGGGACAGAGGGTGCCCAGCCAGGTCCACTGGCCCTGGTGGGGAAGGGGCAACCTGGTCCCCGTGCACCCCTCCTCACAGGCTCTGGTCCTTCCCCCAGCTGTCCGACTGGTGGCTTAAAACAGCCTATCTCCAGTACCGCCAGCCCGTAGTCATCTATTCCAGCCCTGGTTTGGTGCTGCCCAGGCAAGACTTTGTGGATCGGCAGGGCCAGCTCAGGTGAGTGGCCAAGGTGGGCGTGGGGCTCTGGGCTTTCTGCTGGGAGATCGGAAGGGCCCCGGCCCTGTTACCTTTCATCCCCACAAACAGCCTTAGGAAGTAGGGAGCGTCATCCCTGTTTTACAGGTACGGAAACAGGATCAGAGCAGTGAAGGCACCTGCTCAAGATCACCTTTCGGGATTGGCTGACCCAGACAGGAAGCAGGATCTTCCTGGCTCCAAAGCTTCATAACTGTTAACCACCAAACTGCAGACTGGGGCCCCTCCCTCCTGCTAAGCCTGAGGCCACCCCTCAGCCCAGTTCTGGCACCTCACCACTCCTTCCTGCTCGCCTCCGCTGGCCACAGGGGTGACCTTTGTACACAGTCCTCTTTCCACATTTGGCCATGTCACTTTGCCTTGGCCTCTGTTCCAGTCCTACCAGGGGTAAAAATACCAGTGACGGGGATCTCCTGCCCAAGGACTAGACACTCACGGCTATCACTGCTTCTCTTAAAGGGATCAGGGCACCCCAGGAAGGGCCAGGGGTTCAGGCCCAGGAACTCTAGCCAGTGGGCCCCATGTTGGAGGCCAGGAGCACCCCCAGGCTTCGGGCATGGTTGACATGGCCCAGACAGTCCAGGGATGAAGGGCAGGATGAGCAAGGTGGCCTGGGGGACACAGAGGCCCAGAAACAGGAAGGGATCTAGGAGAGGGGAACACGTCACGCCACTGCCCTCCCATTCACCCTTCCCCTACCCCCGCAGTCCTAGGTCCCTCCATGACTGATGCCTCAGAGCAGGGTGACCGCCTTCCAGACTCCAGGTTGTGGGTCAGGGCCTCAGGCCCGCTGCGGTGGAGTCAGAGGGCACTGGCTCATAACCCAGCCATAATCATGCTGCTGTCCCTGCCAGGCGCCTGGCCGTACATCTCCCTAATCCCTTTCCCTAGAGATTATGTGGGCTGGGACTGGAACACAGGTTCTGCGCTTGAACTCCTTCAGGCTCTCTGTAAGCAGGAGAGAGGAGGAAGGTAGTAGGTCGCTTCCCTGGACTAGGCTGCGCCCATCACCCTGGCGTCTCTGACCCAGGGACCTCCTTCTGGGTGTCCACACAGCCTTCTGATCTCTAACTGGTCCCTCCAGGTTCGCTGCCAAATTAATCGAGGGTGTGTTGGATTTCAAGGCCAGGATTGACCAGTGAGTGGCCCCGCCCCCACCCTGTCTCCTCCCACCTTGACTGCCTACCTGCCACAGCCCCTCCAGCCGGCCCCGCCCTACCCTAAACCGGCGCCCCCTCCCCGGACCCTGCACCCCCTGCAAGGGTGCTGAGCAGGCCCAGAGCTCAGTCACTTTCACTTCCTGTTGACCCAGCCTCTTTGGGGGCTGGGGAGACAGACCTGGGTCCTCCGCTCCAGCCGCCGTGACCTCCTCCGGGTGGTCCTATTCCAAGAGAGCCCTGGAATTGGCGTCCCAGCCAAAGAGGACCCCGCCCCCCCGCCGCCCACCCGCCCACCCCCCGCAGGGTTGACTTGCTGCTTCATCTTCCCTGTGGCAAACTGAAGCCCAGAGAGGAGAAGGGAGTTTCCAGGGTGACTCACGAGCAGGGTGGATTTCGGGCCTCCTGACCCAGTCGGGCTCCAACAGGCCCCCCTGCAACCGACCTCACGCTGAGGGGGCGGGGGGACACGAAGGGGCCCAACACTGCTTGCGTGAGCCCCACTGCCTGACCAAGCCCGCAGCCATAGCCAGCAGCTCCCTGTGGGTCCCGCCTTCCTCCCTGTCCCTCTGCCCCTGCAGTGAGACCCTGCCCGTGGAGTACCTGGGGGGAAAGCCGCTGTGCATGAACCAGTACTATCAGATCCTGTCCTCCTGCCGCGTGCCGGGCCCCAAGCAGGACTCGGTCACCAACTTCAGCAAGACCAAGAAGCCACCCATGCACATCACCGTGGTGCACAACTACCAAGTGGGTGCCCCCCCCCCCCCCGCAGCCTTAGCCCCGCGCTCGGTTGCCCGGAGGAGAGGGGCGGGGCCGAGAGTCAGCTTCCCCAACACACCTGCCCATGTGCCCCCGGAACAGGCAGGCCCTGGGCCTCTCTCTGCCCTGGGTCTCCAGCCAGGCCCCGGCCTGGGGGAGGCCAGGAAGGGCTATGGGCCTGGGCAGCCTGGGGAGAGCAGTGCAGGGACCTCCTCCCATCTCCTCGCCCTCAGCCTGACGCCATCCTCTCAGCTGGGCTGCCCAGGCCAGGAGGAGGCTATGCTGGGAGGTGACTGCTGCCCATCTGAGGCTCCCACGAACCGCCTTCTCTCCACCTGCCTGTGCCCGGACAGTTTTTCGAGTTGGATGTGTACCACAGCGATGGGACGCCCCTGACCTCGGATCAGATCTTCACGCAGCTGGAGAAGATCTGGAACTCATCACTGCAAACCAACAAAGAGCCTGTGGGCATCCTCACCTCCAACCACCGTAACTCCTGGGCCAAGGCATACAGCACCCTCATCAAAGGTACCCCTGGGATGGGAGGGGAGGCCCACACCAGGCCCTGGGCAGCCACGAGTCTCACTGAATCCTCTCAACTCGGAGCGGGTGCTGTTGGCCCCATTCCACAGAAGAGGAAACTGCAGTGCGGTTGGGTCTAGTTAGTTTATTCTTTCTATTAAGTAGCAAGTTGCCGTGAGAATGCAAGTCCTCTGGCTGAGGAGCCCACCTCCACCTTCCCTCCACATCCCGTGTTGGTCAGGAGCATTGTCCCCAGAGTCATCCCCCCGGGTTGGATCCCTGACTGCCTCAACGGCTCTCTGCGTGACCTGGGCTTCTGTTTCCTCCTTTCTGAAGTGGGTCAGGTGTTAGCCCTGCCTCACGGGGTGCCGTGGGGCCACAGGCCCCTGCCAAGTGAAGCTCCGGAGGCCTCCCCAGGCCTGGCCCCCATGCCACCACACACACACGCACACACACATCCCCACAGACAAGGTGAACCGGGAGTCAGTGCACTCCATTCAGAAGAGCATCTTCACCGTGTGCCTGGACGCACCCATGCCTTGGGTCTCGGAAGACGTGCGCCGCAGCCAGGTGGCTGGCCAGATGCTGCACGGGGGTGGCAGCAAGCTCAACAGCGGCAACCGCTGGTTCGACAAAACGCTGCAGGTGAGGACCTGGCAGGGCCAGGGCTCCCGCCCAGGCATGCACCCAGCCTTGGCCCACTGCTGCCCCGGGACTTCCTGCCCCTCCCCTGGAGCCTGGAGTCCCTGGCTTCCCAGCTTGTAAAGCAGCGGGGAAGCCAGAAGGTGGGCGGGGCTATACCTAGCAGCAGTCAGCCTGTCATTACCGGGCCTGGCCTGGTAACCCGCGTCACTCCTCCGACATATCCATCAGCAGATCAGAGAGAGCCTGGGATGTGGGGCCAGGCAGAGTGGCCCAACCTTGGTCGTGACTTTCCCTCTGTACCTGTAAAATGGGGTGGTAGGACTCGCAAGAGTCGTTGCGAGGACTTGGAAAGGTCTGTTTAGCACGGGATGTGCTTAGCGTGACCTGGGACAGGTGTTCCAAGGCCCCCAGTGAGTGTTAGCTGTTAGGAATAACAGTAATAAGTCAGCAGAACCCCTTGAGATGGTTCAGGGACACCCTACCCATGGGACCCAACCGGAGAGTGGCTCCAGGGACCTGGGGCTGTCGGGGTCCCCATTCTCCTCTGCAGTTCATCGTGGCAGAAGACGGCTCCTGTGGGCTCGTTTATGAGCATGCGGCAGCAGAGGGACCCCCCATCATCACCCTTGTGGACCACGTCATTGAGTTCACGTGAGTGTGGTTCGCCCATCCTCCAGCCAGTTCTCCAGCTCCTGATGACAGGTGACACAGAGGCGACAGAGTAGCCTTCAAAGGAGCAACGGCATTCTCCCTTATACCTGGGAATCTGTTTCTTCAGAGGAAGCCAGAAGAGGGCATGGGTTTTAGAGTCGATCAAACCGGGGTTTGAATTCTGGCTCTGCCACTTCTCAGCCTTGTGACCTTGGACAAGTCCCTTCCCCTCCTCCGTTTCCCCATTTAAAGCTGAAATGAAGGCAGTTCTCAGAAGAACAAACCCAAGAGTCTCCCTGGGCTGGTCCCCGCCAGCTTCGGGGACCCATCCTAATCCCGGGGATGGACCCAGGCTCCCGAGACGCCCGGCAGGAGGCTGAGACCCCCACGTCCTATGCAGGAAGAAGCCCGAGCTCGTGCGGTCTCCCATGGTGCCCCTGCCCATGCCCAAGAAGCTGCGGTTCAACATCACCCCCGAGATCAAGAGCGACATCGAGAAGGCCAAGCAGAATCTCAGCATGTGAGTGCTGGGTGGCAGGCGGGCGGGGCCGGGCCCCTCTAGCCAGCACAAGAGTCAGCTCTGCCATCGTGCCTGGCTGGTTCTGAGACTGCCCTCGGCCCCTCCCTGGGGCTGGCAGAGGCTGCCCAGCGTCTGCTCCTCACCCACCTCCCCCAACCCCCAGCATGATCCAGGACCTGGACATCACGATGTTGATGTTCCACCACTTTGGAAAGGACTTCCCCAAGTCTGAGAAGCTGAGCCCAGACTCCTTCATCCAGATGGCACTACAGCTGGCCTACTACAGGTGCGCCCCGCCCCCCACGAAGGAGGGATGAAGCCTGGGGGCGGAGGCGGGGGGACCTGCCAGGTGTGCTCAGCCCACCTCCCACCCAGGATCTACGGGCAGGCGTGCGCCACCTATGAAAGCGCCTCTCTGCGCATGTTTCACCTGGGCCGTACCGACACCATCCGCTCGGCCTCCATGGACTCACTGACCTTCGTCAAGGCCATGGATAACCCTGATGTGACGGTGAGAGGTCCGGGGCAAGGGTGGGAGAGCTGGGTTCGAGCCTTCTCCCTTCCTGCTCATTCTGTCAACACGCAGTGAGCACCTATTGTGTTCCAGTCCTGTGGTGGATACTGGGCATCTAGGGGGAGATGGAGCCATGAATTTATCAGCGTGGAGCTTTCTTTCAGCCAAAGAGAAAAGGAAACTGCAGTGGACCCTTGAACAACGTGGGGGTTAGGGGCACCGCAGAAATCCACATGTAACTTTGTAGTCAGCTCTGTGTCCATGGTTCTGCATCTGCAGGTTCAGCCCACCACGGGTCATGTCATACTGCCGAATTTATTGAAAACAATCCACGTGTAAGTGGACCCGCACAGTTCAAACCCGAGTTGTTCAAGGGTCAGTCATCAGCAGTGAGCACTTGCCCTGTGTCAGGCCTTGGCTGGGGACTGGCCAGAGAGATGGCAGCTCCAGTTCCTGTTTTCAGGGAGCTCAGAATCTAGAGTGGGGAGTGGGCCACTGAGGAAGGTGGCAAGAACAGGAAACTGCAGCTCCCTGTCCCCTCCCCCTGCCCAGGAGCACCAGAAGGTGGGGCTGCTGCGGAAGGCCGTGCAGGCCCACCGAGCCTACACCGAGCAGGTGAGCCGGCCCTTCCTGTCCCTGCTTGCGTGACCCGGGCGTTTCCCACTGGCCTGTCCACCTGCCTGTCCATCCCTGCAGCCAATGGCTGCTCCCCTTAGCATCAGACACCCCTCCCCTAAGGCTTGGGGCACTTGGAGCAAAGCTGAACATCCCCATTTTACAGTGGGAGAAACCAAGGCGAGGCCCAGTGGCTGCCCGGGTCAGCCTCTGGATCTTGCGTCATCAGGGCTCCCCCGATGCCCCTGGAGCCCAGGATGCTGAGGGTGTGCACGGGCTGGCAGACAGCAGGGTTCCTGCCCTCTGACAGCTTGGGCTGCAGTCAAGGGGTGGAGGTCTGGTTCCCATCCTGGCCCTGAGCGCTTGTACTTGCCAGGCTTTGCCCATGTCACATGCAGAGATCTATCTAGATCTCACTGCCGCCCCACAAAGGGAGTTTAGTGACTGTCCCTTTTTCACAGATGAAGATGTAAGTGACCTGCCAAGGTCCCTGCCAGGATGAGGCCACCCAGCTGCAGTCCTGTGCTCTTAGGCTGCACCTTCCTGCCTCCCTGGGTGGGTCCCTGGGCCTCAGTTTCCCCATCTGTGAAGTGAGGGCTCTTCTGCTTGGCTGCCCTGGTCTCACGGGTCTGAGGGGCCAGTGAATGGAAGAGGCATTGCCGCCATGGGCTCCTGAGGAGGGCAGCGGTGCCTCGTGGGCCTGAAGCCCCTGTTCCTGACAGCTCCCCTTCCTGCAGGCCATCCGTGGGGAGGCCTTCGACCGGCACCTCCTGGGCCTGAAGCTGCAGGCCATCGAAGACCTGGTGAGCATGCCTGACATCTTCATGGACACCTCCTACGCCATCGCCATGCACTTCAACCTCTCCACCAGCCAGGTGGGCCACTGCCCTAGGTGCCCTGGGGTGGCAGGGAACAGAAGCCACTAGAAACTGGAGCTGGACAAAGGCTGCACTGAGTGGAGCCGAGGTCCAGAACACGGTCACTTGGTGGTGATGTGACGCACACAGGCGCACTCCGAAGCAGCTGAGCTCTGGAGGAGGAGCTGGGGTCGGGGGGCTTCGCTGCAGCTCGGGCAGGCAGGGAAGGAGTCAGGATCCCCCCCGCCCGCTTTCATTCATTCACTGATCAGATGTGAAGGAACGTCTGATCGATGCCAGCCTGTGCTGGGCACTGGGGTAGAGCAGGGACAGACCACTGCCCCTGCCCCCAGGGGCTCACAGTCCAGACAGGAAGCACAGGGAATGAGACAGTCCCCCCTCAGGGACGTCAGGGAAGTCTCTGTAGGGAGGTGACACCAGAACTGCACCCCAAAGAATGAAAGGGAGTAAGCTGTCGGCTGGAGACGAGGAGAGGGCGTCTCAGGCAGAGCACGGTGGGAGCCGACGTGGAAAGGCGGGCTGGTGCCGCGACGGGGCTGGGATGAGAGCCTTGGTCCTGTGCCATTCTCAGGTCCCTGCCAAGACAGACTGTGTCATGTTCTTTGGGCCTGTGGTCCCAGATGGCTACGGCGTCTGCTATAACCCCATGGAGGCGCACATCAACTTCTCCGTGTCGGCCTACAACAGCTGCGCAGAGACCAATGCGGTCCGCCTGGCGCACTACCTGGAGAAGGCGCTCCTGGACATGCGCGCTCTGCTGCAGAGCCACCCCCAGGCCAAGCTCTGAGCCCCGCTGCTCAGGCCTGCCAGTGCCACGGCCAAGCCGCCTTGGGCTGGCCCACCCACCGGGCCCTACTCCTTCGCTCCCTCTCCCCCTGGGCCCCCGCAGATCCGACCGAGTCTGGGATGGCATCCCCCAGCGGGGCCCGCGGGGCCGAGCTGAGTACCTTCCGTGGGTCCTCGCCAGCACCCGGGCTGAGTCCAGAAGCTGAGCAGGAGGTCGGGCCCGGCGCCCAGCATCTCACCCGCCGTGGCCTCCTCCTGGGAGAGGAACCAGCCGAGCTCATCCCTCGTCAGGGTGGGGACTGGGGAGTCCCTTTCTTACTAGCTCAGCTCTGCCCAGGTCCTCCCGTGTACGCGGCCAGGCTTGGGTCTGTACCCTGATCCCTAAGCTCCCAAGGACCTAGAGACAGGGTTACCTGGAGCTGGGGGCCTCCAGGCTTCCCCAGGGCTGAGGGGCCAGGGCGCAAGGTGTGCTGGTGGAGGGGAAGCCCACGCAGTGTCACAGCACCGTCCCCCGTGGCTCCGTGCTCTCCTGGGTGCCGTGGCTCACAGGCCCCAGCTCGCTTGCTTCCACACAGCTGGATTCCTGAACCATGTCCTGGTTGTATAACAGTATCACGCGAGGCAGTTAATAAAGGGGAAATTTGTTGGGAAAGAGTTGTTTCAGCCGAGGAGGCAGGCAGGGTGCGGCAGATGCCTGGCTTTGCCTTCCTGCAGCTTCCCCCGCATCTGGGAGCTGGTGTCCAAGCAGCCAGTGGGCCCAAGGGGAGGGCTCCCAGAGGAGCAGAGCTCTCAGGCTTGGGTCAGGAGGCCAAGGGCCAGCTCGGACCTCAGGGCTCTGGGCCAGGACGGCACCAGACCCAGGCCTGCGTTCTTCATGGATACCTCCCACCTACCCATGACTTGGGCCTCTCCAGTGCCATGGGCTGTGCGCCGGGACAGCCCTCCCAGGGGACTGTGGGGCCCGATACCCTCGAGTCTGGTTGTCTGGGCAGTGTGGCTGACACCCAGGGCCCAAGGCCTCATCTGCTGCCTTGCACTGAGCCCAGCAGGAGTGGTGGCTGGGCAGCCGTGCTGACCCCAGCCCCAGCCACCGCCTGGGACCACCAGGCACCAGATCATGTGGCCACCCAGTCCGAACATTGTATCTGTCCCCAACCCCACGCACCTGGTACGGGCAGGGTGTCCTGCCAAAGTCAGCTGGGCTGCCTGTGGAGAGCGGAGGGACTCTGGCCCTGAGGAAGACACATGTGAAGCCCCAATTGGAGATGCCAAGGGTGGGAGAGGCTACCCAGCCTGTGGGCGCGGTGCTTCATGGCCTGGCTGACCTGCGGTGGTCACTGCGGGAGGCGGGTCCTGAGGTGGTGTTCGTTTTGCAGATGACGGAACAGGCTCGGGGAGCACGTGCCTCGCCATGGGGCGAAGCCTCGGGGAGCAAGGAGTAGAGCCCAGCCCGTGGGGGAGTGGGTGTCACCCAAGGCCTGGCTGCTCCTCGGGACCCCGGCAAGGCCGGCAGGGTGGGGTATTGCCAGGGCAGGGGTGCACGAGTGTCCCTTCAGGGACCTCAAGCAGGAGGACCAGAAGAGAATCCCACCTCAACAGCACAGAGGCCTTGCTCTGCAGCTGGGGAGCGGGGCGGGCCCCTGGCGTCCGCAGGCTGGGTCTCAGGAAGCGGGGCCCGCAGCAGGAGCTGAGCGTGCCCTGTGTGAGCAGCGCTAGGGCGGAGCTGCACCGACCCAGCCGGGGGCAGGCAGGGAGGGGAGACAGTGATGCAGGCCAAGGACACTGCAGTGACACACACCCAGGACTCCTGAAACTCAAGTTCTAAGAACTGTATGGGTCTGACCGTAAGGCAGGATTTTTTCCCAAAACGTTATCCTTCAGAAGTGAGGTCATTCCATTGCATTTGAGTTGCTATAGGTCTCATAACACAGAGGCTCACTCGGTTCTTGAGGACAGCAAAGTACCGCTTGGGGAAGACACATTTAGCACCTAAAACAACCCCAGTCAGTGTCAGATGGAATGCTTAGAGGTCCCCGGGTGGAGCTTCTGGGGGAAAAAAGTCAAAAGAACGATGAAGATGTAGTAATTATTCCTGAGGGTGTGACCTGTGGCCTCACACTTTGCAAGTGTTGAATGCAGGACAAGCAAGTGTCTTACGGGTCTCTGGACATGAGGGGAGGTAAGTTTTGGGCAGGTCACATACTCCTACAGGAGCGATTTTTAAAATCCAGCTGTCTGAATGTTACACCCGTATGTTTGGAATAAAATTTCAAGTACGCTGTCATGCATGAAATCCAGAAGGTGCTGCTGTATCCCAAACTGCCTGTCTAGTGGACCCAGGAGAACTAGGTCAGCAGACCCAGAGGTTGCCCAGGGACAACCAGACCCTGATGCCAATGATGCAGAAGAACTTTTTTTTTTTTTTTTGCAAAATGAGTGAAAAAGAACTGTCCTCAATTTATGTACTTTGTGTAATACAGCATTTGAAATTTGAGAATAATAAAATTAATAATAAAGATTACCTGGCTTTTACCTAGGTCCTCTAAAAGTTTGTCCGGGTTGGCATGAACTTGATTTTGCTCTCTCCATTGGGAAAGTGCAGTGGCTGGAATCAAGGGCAGGCCTGGAGCAGAGCCCCAAGGTTGAGTGAGGGCTGGACGCCATGGGCCAAGTTAAAGGCTTGGGTTTTATCCCAAGACACTGAGGACGATGTTTTAAGAAGATGCTGAGGAATGGACTGAAGGGCCCTGATGGGTGGGGATGAGGACAACCTGCCAGGAGGCTTTGCTGCTGCTGAGCAGGGGGTAGTGGGCTGGGACCCAGACTGGCCTGGAAGGCAGAGAAAGTGGCTATTTCAAAAGACACAAGGTGGAGTGAGCAGGGCTTGGTGACCAACTGAATGGGAAAAGGAGTTGGGCAGCCCGCAGGTGGGGTGCTGGGCAGCTCTCTGAGAGCCCAACCAGGGTGAACGTGTGGGTGAGTGCCAACTGGGGTAAAAAGCAGCGTTTACCCGGGATTCAGGAAAACCTCAGGGCTCATGAGACGGCCCCGTCCTCTCTCTTGCTGCATCCTGGATTTCCTCTGACCTCCAGTTTTTCTCTTTAACTATGTCTAGTCTGCTGTTAAATCTACCTACTGAGTTCTTGTTTTTTAGCTATCATATTTTCCAGTATTCATTGAAAAATCTGCCAGCGTTCATGTTATAGTTTCCTGTTCTCTGCAGATACACACATATATACACACATACATACATACATACATATATATATTTATTTCTGGCTGCCTTGGGTCTTCGTTGCTGCGTGCGGGCTTTCTCCATTTGTGGTGAGCAGGGGCTATACTTCGTTGTGGTGCGTGGGCTTCTCATTGAAGTGGCTTCTCGTGGAGCACGGGCTCTAGGCATGTGGGCTTCAGTAGTTGCAGCACAAGGGCTCAGCAGTTGCAGCACGCAGGCCCTAGAGTTCATGGGCTTCAGTAGTTGTGGTGCGTGGGCTCAGTAGTTGTGGCTCGCAGGCTCTAGAGCGCAAGCTCAGTGGTTGTAGCACACGGGCTTAGCTGCTCCATGACATGTGAGATCTTCCCGGACCAGGGATCAAATCTGTGTCCCCTGCACTGGCAGGTGGATTCTCAACCAGAGCACGCCCAGCGAAGTCCTGCAGATATTTTCAAGTTTGTCCCTTACTTCTTTAAAAAAGTAAAACAACTTAAAATCTGTGCTCGATCATTCCAGCACCTGAAGTATGTGTGGGTTTGTTTCTAATACTTGTTTCCAGCTAGTTCTCAAGGATGGTGGTGATTCCTTTCCTACCTGGTCATCTTTGTCTATATTTTGTTCATGGTAGTTTCTTAAAACTGTATAAATAATTGAAGTCTGGCATGAAGGTTCCTTCTTCCAGAGATTTGTTTGCTTCTGCCACACGTCTGGGATGAGGTCACCTTAACTAAATGTCCAGGTTGTGTGGACCGTGGTGGGGAACCCAAACCCAGCCTTCGAGCTCATGTGAGGATGGGATTACTTCTGATTCGCCTGAGGGTGAAGCTGTTATGAATCTCAGGTTAATGAATTAAAGAAGGGTTAGAACCCCCACATTGGACCCCTGAAATGGCTTGTGTTCCTTTCACTCCTACAAGGCATCCAAAACCCAGGTCAGTTTGCAGTTATTTCTTCCAAAGCACGATACTCACCCGTCCGCACGCTAAAGCAGCACTGAACTCAGCAAGGAGCGGAGGTCTGTATCCTCACAGAGGCTTAGGAAGGACATGCAGGTTGTCCCCAGTCTTCAAGGGCTGTCACATGAAGGAGAAGCTAGGCTTACTGAGAGCAGAGCCAGCCAGCGCCACAGGGGGAGGTAGACTGGGACGAAAAAAACTCAATGGAAGGGAGCTGTCCTCAGACCCCAGTGGGGTATGTCACAGAGGCCATTCCAACCCTGGCTTTGGGGGCTGGAGGGGACTAGGTGTCTTGGAGACGCGCACGATCTTCTGGTCTTAACCATGCCCTTGCCCCTCGGGTTGTGTGTCCGCACAGCCACGTCCCCGGCTCCTCCCATCAGCTCAGTCAACATGTTCAAGCTGCCAGAGTTGAAGATTTTATTTTAAAACAATAGTAAACAATTTTCATTGATTTTTCTTAAGTCAAACCACCTCACACTTGGCTTATCTCAGGCAAAATGTAAAAAATAAAAATGAGAAGGGAAGGAAAGGAAAATGTGGGGACTGACCAACCTTCCCCAGAAACAGGCCCCTGGTCCTGGCATCTGGAATGGCTTTGGACACTGTCTTTAACAAATGAGAAAAGAAAGCACCAAAATATTGTGCTTCAGCAGCAGATTAGGAACCTCCACAAAGAAAAGGCGGCCGGGGGAGGGAGGGGGGTCGGGCCCTGAACACAGGTCCCGAGCAGCCTGGTTCAGTTCTAGAAGCTTCCAAGTCTGGACGCATCTCCTCTCCACAGCTCCATTTCAAGGCGGCTTCAAGATTGGGAGGAGTCGTCCTCCGAGCTGGGCAGTGGGGATCTGTGAGCCACACCCCGGACACAGGTTTGGGGTGACCCAAGCAGGTTCCCAGCCTCTCGGAGGGGGGTCGGGAAGGACAAGGAATGCTCAGAGCACACAGAGGGGAGGGAAGGGTGGGGACAGTAGGCACCGCTACCCCACTCCTCTCACCAGCTCCTGCTTCCTCTGCATTTTGTTCGGGTGGAGATGAAGCGGACGCAGGACAGGAAAGAGCTGTAAACAGCTTGGGTTTGCTCACCCACAGGCGCAGGCTCTTTCATCAGAAAGGGACCGCTGTCTTGGGGACAGGGAACCAGAGAAAGCCCTTGCAGCGCAGGGTCGATGCGGGTAGGACACAGCGATGGCAGCGCAGACGCCTGCTCTCTCTGGGCCTGGCTCCCACACGGGAAACACTGACCGAGGTTCTGGAATGGCGTTGGCGGCAGGGGGGGCATGGGGGTGCTCCCTCCTCCTGGGCCCCCAGGCCATCTCTCGGGCCCAGGGCAAAGGGCCTGGGAAGCTGACCTGGGCTCCTCGGTACGCAGGGCAGCCCCCGCAGAGCTGGGTCTTCCAGTCCCTCTCCAAAATCCCATCTGCCTTTGACAAAACCAAAAAATAAATAGTGTGCATTTTTCACGCCACCTACATTTCCTGGCCCTGCGGCCAGAGATTCAAGCCCTCCTTCTCTACCCCATGCCCCAGTGCCCACGTCAGGGGCACTTTCCGCCCAACTGGGGGCTGGCAGCAGCACTGTGAGGGTCTCTGGCTGTGAGGCCCCCCGGCAACAGGCCCTCCAGGGTCCTGGCTGAGGGGCTGGCTCAGCCCTTTGGTCCACCTTGTTCGTTAAAATTAAAATAAGAAAAAAAAAGGCTCCACTCGGTGACTTGGGTCTGTAGAGGTCTCTGCTTCGTCCCTCTGTCTGTCATTCCATCCACCCTGCAAGGCATCGTGCAGGCCACATCTGGAGGCTGGAGACAGCCACACTCACCCGTCACTGCAGTTTCGTCCCCAGCTTGCGCTGTCTGTTCCTGCAAAGTGGGGGTGGGGGTCAGATGAGGGGACTCCTGGCGTCCAGTGACTCGCCCCTCAGCTGTCTCCTTCCTCCCCACAATCCCATCAGAATGAGTGAGGGTCCACTCCCAGTAGCCCCAGTGGTTGGCTCAAGCTGGGCCAATCAGAGCTCCTGCCCTGGGACCTGGGACTTGGGGCCTAGAGAGGGTCAATGTCTCTGCTGGGCCTGTATCACAGGTGTATCACAGGTGCTCAGCTCTGGAGTCCAAGTGCAGCCAGGAGGCCAGGGCAGGGGCGGGGGCCAGGACGGGAGAACAGAGGCAAGAGGGACCTGGCTGGATTCCAGTAATCATGGGCAGTTCCCACTTATAGATAAGCCAGCATAAGTGGGGTTCTGTTACCATCAACCTAAACAGACAAGAAAGTAGTGAGTTCTCCATTTGGGATATACATAAGCAAAGGTAGGAGCACTCCTGATACAAGTTATCGAGTGGATCTGAGTACCTGACTTGGGGGTGTGGCGATACCTACGACGGGCTCAGGAGCCTGAAGGAAGCAGGGGCAGCCCCGTTCCCTGGAGGGCCTGGCTCCTCGAGAGACCCCACTGAAATTCAGAAACCTAACTGTCCCCACAGGTCCTGCGTGATGCAGCCCCAGCCTCGTGCCATGGCCAGCCCCCTTCTTCCCTGGGCTCCAGCCACACCTGCCTCTGTCTGTTTGGTGGACTCCCCAAGCTTCCTGTTCTCAGAAGCATTGCACAAGCTGTTCCCTATGCTGAGAGCACTCTCCCTGCTAAACCCCAACTTGGACAGTCCCGCTTTCTCTCTGCTCAGACCTGTCACAGCGGCCAGCCAGCCCAACCACACACCCTCACAGCACGCTGCTGTCATGAGCTCTCAAGCCCGAGGCACTTGTCGCACAGGTAGGTGCCTCATTCCTCGTGTCCCCCCTGCCGGCCACTGCCGCCCACAGCCTGGCACAGAGCAGGTGCACATGGAAGTTTGGGTACATCAAGGTGGGTGGCAGCCAGCCGGGAGGGGCGGGGCCGCTCTGGAAGCCAGGTGGAGAGCCTGGGCCAGCTGGGGCCTTCCGCCAATAACAGGATTGCCTGCCCTAACCCCTCAAATCCCCTTTCCTCAGGATCCAGGGCTTTATCCTTAAGTTCGTTAGGATAATTGGGACCATGATGCCCTAGACACACTTCCCGGCTGCTGTGACCCCGCCCTGTGGTTCCTCTCACCAGGAACCCAGGGCTCCTCAGGAAACCTCCCAGGCTTGTGCTGGAGCCCAACCTCGCCTCGGCTCCCCTCTGAACCTGGGAAGGAGCCAGGCCTTCCCGACCCCACCTGGCACCCCACCCAGGATGTGGGGTGCGTGGAGAGCTGAGTCAGAGGAAGCCTCCAAAGCCAGCTTTGTCCTGACTGGCTGTGCAAACACGGGTGCCCCTAACTCACCACACCTCAGTTTACCCCTCCAGAGGAAAGTGTCTGGACTAAACAGTCCTGAGGGGGGTCGACACACAGGCTCCCAGAGAATCCTGGCTGCCCAGCTCTCTGGTTCCGGGCCACAGAGGTTAAAAGCATGGCCCTGGGGCTTCCCTGGTGGCGCAGTGGTTGAGAGTCCGCCTGCCGATGCAGGGGACACGGGTTCATGCCCCGGTCCGGGAAGATCCCACATGTCGTGAAGCAGCTGGGCCGGTGAGCCATGGCCGCTGAGCCTACGCGTCCGGAGCCTGTGCTCCGCAATGGGAGAGGCCACAACAGTGAGAGGCCCGCGTACCGCAAAAAAAGGAAAAAAAAAAAAAGAGAGAAAAAAAGCATGGCCCTGGGCTCAACAGCCTAGGTTCCCAGCCCAGCTCCCACACCCACGATCTGCAAACCCTTGGTCAAGTGATTCCTCTCCTCCCCTCTCTGAGCCTCAGTTTTCTCATCTGTAAAATGGGGTCCAGGGGAGGATTCACTGAGGCAGTGCAAGAAAAGTGCTTAGGCAAGTGCCCGGCTCTCAGGCAGCCTTCCAAAACTGGGGGCGGCACTGACTGAGGGATGTGCCCCACTGAGCCAGGACCCAGTGATTGCTAATCCCCTTGACTCACCTGGCTTCTGCCCGGGTTACCGTGTACTCAAACCAGAGTACGTTGGGAATGAGGCTCGTGTCTCGGATTAGGAAGAACTCAGAGATAGGCCTGGAGAGACAGACACCCGGAAATCCAGGACCATATCAGAACATGAGTCTGTCACCAAGCCAGACTCTCCCACCAGTGCCTGGGGCCGGCGATGCACCCTCTCCCCACCACTTTGCCTGGCCTGTGCAAGACCCAGATGTGTCGCCTGTGTGACACTCAGGCAGGTCCAATGCCCCAAGGCACACACAGCCCAGAAGGACACATGCTGCTTTCCAAGTCCCTGAGAGGCCAGGCAAGGACAGAGGCTGGCATCTTGGCTTCTGGGCTGAGAAAACGCCTGGGGGAGATGGAAGCCAGACGAGCGGGGCCTGCTGCCCTATGCCCACCAGAGGCCTGGGCACTAGGGCCCTCCCAGGGAGACTGAGGCTGGGGTCAGGACGCCTGGGTCCTCCCACTGATGGCCCCTTCGCAGGAAGGGGCACGGGCCATAGTGCCTGGGAAGGTGGGGGGAGCGGGGGACAGCAGCAGGGGCAGGAGGCAGTTACCAGGCTGCTATCCTAGGGAACAGGGGGGTGAGGACCTCCTGCGTGAAGACGAACCAGGCGATGGCCATGAGGCCTCCAGCGATGCCCCCATAGAGCACCTGGCTCCAGGTGTGGTACAGCAGGTAGACCCTGGGCCAAGGACAGAGGGAAGTTCATGAGAGCCAGCCAGAGACAGTCCTGCACAGCCTCCCTGCACGCCTGAGTGTCAGCTTCCCTGGACCTCTGCACACACACGGGAGACATATACAGACGGGGCAGGCCCCTGTGACCACACGGACTCAGAGCTACTTCTAGAAGGAGGCAAGGGGTTGGACCCCAACAGCTGCTCCCCTGACTCTAGAAGTGAAGGGATGGCTCAGCTAGGATTTGCCTCCCTTCTGTCCAGCCCTTGAACTTGGAGTTTGTCTGCAAGGGGCTGCTCCAGGACCTTGGGAACAGATGGCTAACCCTAGAACCTTGGGCCCAACCAAGAGGAGAGAGCAAGGACTGGGTTGGAAGGGGCAGCTGGAGCCCTGGCCCTTTAAAATGAGAGGCCTGGAGCTTCCCTCGTGGTGCAGTGGTTAAGAATCCGCCAATGCAGGGGACACGGGTTCGAGCCCTGGTCCGGGAAGATCTCACATGCCGCGGAGCAACTAAGCCTGTAAGCCACAACTACCAAGTCTGCGCTCTAGAGCCCATGAGCCACAACTACTGAGCCCGCGCGCCTAGAGCCCGTGCTCCGCAGCAAGAGAAGCCACTGCAAGAAGCCCGCGCACCGCAACGAAGAGTAGCCCCCGCTCGCTGCAACTTGAGAAAGCCCGCATGCAGCAATGAAGACCCAACGCAGCCAAAAATAAAAAAATAAAAATAAATAAATAAAATGAGAGGCCTGGGACCCCCTTCGCAGCCCTGCCCTACAGGCTCTGGGACTCGGGTCCACAGCGAGGTCCAATAGGGACCAAGTATCCAGTGGGCAGGGCGTGGGGCAGGGGCTCTCCCTCCCTCTGTACCTGCTATAGGAGACTAGAAACGCCACGGTGAGGAGACCCAGGGAGAGTACATGCCTCCACAGCAAGTCCAGGAACCTGGCGTTGTTCGTTTGGTGCATTCTGGGAAAACAAGCCTGTTAGGTGGCCTCGGCCCACAGCCTGGGGCCCAGGCCTCCCACACAGCCCCGGCCCCAGCCACATGCTCCCTGGGCACCTTCTGCCTTGGCTGCAGCTCCTCCCACCCCCCGTAGAGGCCAAGCCCTAAATGGCATCCAAAGGGCTTGCAGCAAGTCCCTGGCAGAGGCCAGCCTGGGCCAGTTCAGGGCCACCCCAGCCAGGGCAGAAGCTCACCTTAAATACAGAAAAAGGAAGGAATAGACGGAGAAGAACCACATAAACTGGGAATGGCTGGAGGGCATCCCGTACTTGGTGCCCACTGCCGTGTGGGGACCTGGTGGAGACAGAGAGCAGGGCATGATGGGAGGATGCAGGCCTCCCAGTAATGCCCTAACCTGGGGGACCCGCAGACCCCCAAGGCCTGGGCCCTACCTCCACAGGGCCGTGGCTCCTGAATGACGTGTTTGATCAGCCAGTTGACCCCCTCGTTCAGTGCCAAGCCCCCAAGGAACGAGATCTGCTGGGAAGATGCATGGTCAGCAGGGCCTCTGTGTGCTTGCTGGCCGCCGCCCAGCCCAAAGGCCGTGGCCGCCCACTGAACCTCCAGCCCAGTGGACAACCTGCAACCAGCCAGGAGGCTCCACACACCTCAAGAAAGGTGGAAGCAGGGGAGGGAAGGCAAAGCCCCGGGAAGGAATGGTGAGGCCCCTCCTCCCTGGGGTGGGAGTGACTCACTCACCGTGTGCAGCTCCCGCTTGAATATGATGAGGGTCACAAAACCAACGATGACAAATATGGGGCTGAGGCTCAGGTAGGCAAGGAGATGGCCAGAGAGATCACCTGGGCAAGGCAGGGAGAACAGGATGAGGACAGAGCGCAGCCATGGGAGAGGGCCTGGCCCCCGGCAAGCGAAGTAGAGCCTCAGTCAGAGGTGGTCCCAGCCAGGCCCGGAGCGCAAGGCCAGGCGGCTGGGGGTGCCTCAGCCTTCCAAGCTCACCGCTCGTCCTCAGTCACGGGCACAGCGTGTTTACTAAGCACTCAGGTTCACAGATCGTGAGTTTAAAGCAGGTGCCTTCACTCTCCCTGTTCTACAGATGACGACACTGAGTCCCACAGGGGCTGCATGATTTGTCCAAAGTCACACAGCCAGAAAGAGGTAGGATCTGACTAAAATCCAAGTCTCTAGCCTGGTCCAGGTGCTACACCCACTATCCCACCAAAGCGGATATTTGAACCTGGCTTGGTCTGACCCCAGAGGCTGGGCCCTGTCCCAGGAGGCAGCCTGGCGGGCACATGGATGACTCTGGAACGCAGTGCTGTGTGGAGACCGACCCAGCCAAGCCCTGGGCCTCCAGGGCAACCTGGTGTTCTCTGAACACCGCACAGACTTGGGTCTACACTGTGGACTCTGACGGGGACCAAGGCTGGGGGTGGGGGTGAAGCTCCGTTGCCCACTATGGCCACCCGCTGCAGTAACAGCTTCTCACTGCCTCTCTACTGGCAAAAAAATTGGCTACCTATTGACTACCTGCTTTTTACCCCCTAATAGGTCTCGGCAGGAGGATCCTGGAACCAACAGACAGGAGCCACTTTCCTGCTAGTCCAAAGGCCACCCTCACCATTTGAGACAGGGCAGCTATGTAGCAGCTCTGGGGTCAGAGAGTGTGGTTTAGTTCCCGTGCCAGCACTTGCTGGCTACACGACCTCAGGCAAGGACTTCACCTCCCTGAGCCTCAGCTCTCTCACCCGTGAAATGGGGATATCAGTAGCCACCTCCTACAGCCATGGGAGCTCTGATGTGACCAGGCCTGTGAGACGCCCAGCTCGGTCCCTGGCACCCAGGACACTTCCATGTTTGGAGAACTCAGTGTGGGAAATCGCCCCACCACCAGCCTGGCCTCACACAGGCAGCAGGAAGGTACCCACCCAAGGCCGAGCCCAGATTCCAGGCTGATGGGATGGGCACACACCTGGCCTCCCCCACACCTACCCAGGGTAGGGCTGGCTTTGAACTGGCCTGGGAGAGCAGGCCGGCAACATAGGTCCAAATGCCAGTACCGCCAAAGGCCCCCTGGATGACACTGGGTGAGGCCCTTCCTTTTTCTGGGGTTCTGTCTCCTCATCCACACAGCGGCCTGGCCCCCTCCAGCCCTGAGATTCTGGGTCTCTCAGCTGTCCAGCCGATGCCCAGGACACTGGGTCATCAGGAGGACAGGAAATGGCTGGTGCCCCCAAAGCCTTGGCCATCTCCATGACCTGTCTCACAGCAAGCACCACCTTTGGGCCTTCCTGCAGATGCTGTCAGCAACTCTGCCTTGACCATCCTCTTGTCTAAGCCCCCCGGTGGCTCTCTCGGCCCTTAGGATAAGTCCCACCTCAATCCAGCTCATCAAGCCCTGCAGTCCTGGCCCTGCTTCCCTCCCACCTTCTGCTCCAGTTCCAGGAACCAAATTCTAGTTCCCTGAACGCACCATGCTCTGTCCTACTTCTGGACCTTTGCACACACTGTTTCCCCCACCTGGGATGCTGTCTGGGTTAACTCAACATAAATTAAGTACCCACCACAGTGGGAAAAAAAAAAAAAAATCACACTCCTGCCATTGCAAAGCTCTCAGAATCTGTAACCAGGGCATCGTTCAGGACACCACTCATTAGTGGAGCTATCCGGCCTGCATCTGTCTCTCCCTCTAGAAAGTAGGCGCCATGAGTGCAGGGATGGGGTCTCTACACCCCACTCAATTCCCCCAAGCCCAGCACAGCGCCTGGCACTAACTGGGCTCTAAAATGATGTTAAATGAAAGGAGAATGGATGAAGGAAGCAGGGTCCGTGTGATGAGGGGCACGAAGGAGAAGTGCAGGGGGTCACAGAAGAGTTAGCAGGGGCACTAGACCTTGAGAGAGGCCCCCAGGTTCAGCCAGGTCTCTCCTCCAGGCACCCACAGTCCCTGCAAAGGGTCCCTCATCACAGCCTGCGTCATGCCGCTCACGTCTGCCAGCCTCCTCCTTCCAGGCCAGGGAGGGGAAATCATGAAGGTGCCGAGGACTTAAGCAGGTCCCTTCCCCACTCCAGGCCTTGGTTTCCGTCCTGTAAAGTGGGCTTTTTTTTTTCACAGTCTGGGAGTCCAGGGACATATTGGTTTGTTCACCGTTCAAAATGCAGAGCGAGCCCAGGGCCTGGCATTCAGGAGGTGCTCAGTGGATACCAGCTAAATGAAGGATGAGTGAATGGCAGGGAGGCAGGCAGACAGTAGGGCCCAACAGCTGCAGGGCCGCCCCATCCCCAATATAACCCAGAACACCTAGGGTCAAAGTTTCCTGGCATCCAGTCCTCAGCAGGGCCAGGTTCTCATGTCTCTGCATGAGTAGGCCCTTCCTGGGGCAACCAGGGCTCAATGAGGGGGTCCCCAGCCTCACCCAACATCCAACCATCCTACACATAGATGGCAGTGTGGGCTTGAGAGGGTCCTGGGAAGGTGGGATCATGTTAACTGCAGTTATTTCTTCAATGTTTACTGTATGCGAGGCACTGCACTCAGCATTTCTCACATCTCCTACTTCTGATTCTCACGTCACCACTAGAAGGGAGGCACTGTGATTAGTTCCACTTCAGAGAGGCAGAGAGGTGAAGTCACTTGCACAAGGCCTCGGCCTGAACTCTGACCCCAAGGCCCAAGCTCTGCACCACTCTACTAAACGGCCTCCAGAACGCTCACTACAGGACCTCACGGATGGAAAACGCTGAGCTTCTGGAGCTGTGTCTGATGGGGAGCTCCAGAAGTTAACATCCCAGAGGCTGCCTGACCCCTCACCGGGTTCCCTGAGTTGTAGAGCAGTGCCCCCTACCCAGGGCGTGGCATCAGAAGTACTCAAACAACGAAGAGCTGCCCGGCCTCGATTTGCACAATCCCAGCAATGGGGAGCTCTTTCTTCCAGGCAGCCCCAAAGCACTGTTTGAAGGAAAAAGGCACTCCCTACACGCCGAGGAGAGAGTTCAGCCTCTCCGGCTCCGGGAACGGAGGGGAAGAAGGGCCCAGGTCCAGGCCAGTGATCCGTTCCCGCCTCACGCACACCACCGCCCCACTACAGCCCACCGGCGCCCCGGGACCCAGTGGAGCAACCCCGGCCGCGCAGCCGCAGAGTGCGCGAGGGAGCGGCTCACAATTTCGCCCAGCTCATCGCCACACCACTGCGCCTGCGCGGCGCGCGCGCCGGCCGAACCCTCCGTGGCTCACTATTTGACAGTTCCCACCCCGGTCCCCCGGCGCCCCCTCTGCGGGCTTGCGCCGGCCGGACCGCCCGGCACTGACCGGCCGGCCCCAGGAAGGCGTCCTCGAGGCCGGGGTTGTCTTTTACCTGCAGGATATTCGACGTGGGTGAGGGTCACCGGCCGCCATGAAGCGGGGAGCGAGCACTGTCCGTCCGCTGCCATCTTACCCGGAGACCGGGCTTCGCCGAGCAGCCAATAGGGAGCCAGGGGGGCGGTGGTCCTGACCTATCACGCCGGGGGAGGTGCCGCGCGCCCAATCGGAGGCCGATACAGGTAGCGGCGCAGCCATTCACCGTGCAGGCCGTGGGGCAGGCCCGAGCGGCGAATCAGGAAGCAGGGCCCCTAGGAGCCTGCGAGCCGGCCAAGACGGCGCCCAATCCGGGACGAGCGCAGGTAGGTGGCTAACCAATCAGAGAAAAGGAGGGTTTCAGCACACAACAGAGAGCAGAACAGCCAATCAGAAGGTGAGGCCGGCTCGCGGTGTGGGCAGGGCGGGCCAATCACCCGCTAGCTTGGGGGGCGTGTTGAACTTTGGTGGGAGCTTTGGTTTGGTGGGGACGTGTACCGAGTGAAGGCTTCCTCGATACCGGGAGCCAGCCCGGGGTCGACAGGACTTGAGCGCCTGTCAGAGCGCATGCTCGAAGCGGGGAGGCAACCTCGGCGCTATGGAGTCTGAACTCACCTACTTTTAGTTATGAGTTAACTGAGGCCAGAGACCCAGAGGGGACTTATTTTCCTTTGCCCTTTACTGACTGCCAACGGAGCGAATCACACAAAACTGACAACCTTTCCATTAAAGGTTGGGGGTGGGATGGGGGAAGGAACTCCCGGGTCGGGGCTCACAGTCGGCCCCCTGAATGCTTTATGGAAGCTTAACTGATGTCGAGTGGAAGCGTAATTGAAATTAAAAGACTCCGTTCCTCATTTCATTCAATTAACACAGATTTATTGATTCAATCCCGTTTATGCTGCTTAATGAGGCATCTTGGGAGCATTTTAAACAAGAGGAGGGTTTTCCACCTATACCTCAGTTTTCCCAAAACATTCCTCTCATTGTCCTACAGGCCTTGCATAAATAGCCACACCTTACCACCCACCTCTCCCTCTCCCACCCTCACTCTCTCTTGGGCTAGATTGCAGTGCTTACAGTCAGGTAAAGTGCCCGGCACCTCCTGTCGTTGAGCCTTTTCACATGCTGTTCCAGTCTGTCTCAGGTGTCTGTCCTCACTTAGAGGTTTCCATGGCCAGGAGAGGGGCCTCCACTGGGCTCCCACAGTTGCATCCCAGTTGCATCCTCTCTCCTACCCCCGCACTGACCACACTGGACTGTAATTGGCTCCTTGTCTGTCTCTCAACAGTAAACAATGGTTCTCTGAATTCATGCAGCGCCGAGATCAGCTTGTAGAAAATGGGCCCTGGATTGATCCAGTAGATCTTGGGTTGCAGCCTTGGAGTCTACATTCTTATGTCCCCTGGGGCTCTGATATAAGTGGTTGCAGCCACAACTGGAGAAGACCTGGGCAGCATGAAGACAGGGCCTGTTACGTATTGGAGACAGGCCCAGGCCGATGCTAGAACAAGTGCCGGATAAATAGCCTAAGTGTTTATGAGAAGTGAGAACACAGCAGAGAATTCCGCTGACTCTGTGAGCCAGCCAGGCAGCAGGAGTGAGTACCATGGGTGGGGCTGAAAGGACTGGGGGGATGATGGTGACTCAGAACCCACCAGCGAGCCAGGAGGGCCCCCAGGACCCCTCAACTGTACTCAGCTTCCCACCCGGCCCAGCCTGGGCTCGTGTGGGTCAGCTGGCCCCATTTCACTGTCACCTGCCCTCAGCTACCTCAGGCACTGCCTTTATTAGCCGCTGAGAGGCAGGAGGTGTGAGGAGTGGGCTGTGAGTTTCCCAGAATAGTTCCCTAGGACAGGGACGCCGTCCCGTCTGGCTGCATGGCCCCTCCCTGGTTAGATGGCATTTCATGGATGAGCAGTTAGGCTTGAGAAGCCAAGTCCCCGAAATCCAGGCCTATCCTCTCACCTCAGGGAGAGTGTTCTGGAGGAAGTGTCAGGGTGAGGAACTATAAAATGTGAGGGAGTTAGCTGGGGTGGGCTTTTCCTGGCAGAGGGAACAGCACAGGATGAAATAGGCAAGAGAGAGGGAGAGGTGAGGTGCTGGGGGAGAGGGGCCTGGCCTCCTAAAACTTGGAGGGCCACTCTTGGTGACTACAGAGGGGATCTTGAAAGGTGACTTTGTCGTTTGGTTCGGTTTTGCCTTTGAAAAAAATTAAAATATAACACTCATACAGGAAAATCCAGAAATCAAATGTGTATAGCTTGATGAAGTTTCACAAACTAAGCACACCTGTGTTTGCAGCCCCCAGATCGAGAACCAGAGCCCCAGGAGTTCCTGACACCCCTTCTCATCACCCCAGCGTGACCACCATCCCATCTGCTAGCACCATACATGAGGTTAGTCTGATCTGTGTACTTTCTATAAGCCGAATGCTACAGTACGTGCTTGTGGGGCGTGGCTCCTTTCCCGGCGTTGTGTTTGTGAGATCCATGCTGCGGCCTCTAGTTGTAATGCATCTATTCTCCCTGTGTAGTGTTCCACGGTGTGAACACACCATGTTTATTGGTTTCTTTTCCATTCGACTCGACTCTTTTTTTTTTTGGCCACACCACACGGCCTGTGGGATCTTCCCCGACCAGGGGTCAAACCCGTGCCCCCTGCATCGGGAGTGCGGAGTCTTAACCACTGCGCCACCAGGGAAGTCCTTCCATTCAACTCTGCTGGACTTCGGGGTGTTTCCAGGTCTGGGGTGTTAGGAATGGTGCTGCTAGGAACAGCCTTGTGCAGATCTTTGGTGTACAAATGGATGCTTTTCCGATGGCGATGTGCCTAGGAGCCAGTGCGGGGTCCCATGAGATGGGAGAGATGACAGCACAGACCTGCCATGTGGATGAGGAGCTGGGCTGTGCAGGCGTGAATGCTGTGAGGGGAACCATGGGAAGCTGAAGGAGCCGCCTGCCTCCTCCCTGAGCTGAGGGGTGGAGCAGTGATGCCCCTGGTATCTCTCTGAGCATCCTGGGAGGTGCTCCATCCTTAGTCACTCGTCTTAGCTCCACTACAGCCTGGGAGGCAGTTCTTAATGCACCCAGTTTATAGCTGAGGACAGTAAGGCTCTGAGCGTCTCACCATTTGCCAAGTCAACTGGCTAGTGTGTGACAGAGCCACGATTTGAATCCAGGTCTGCCCGATGGGCAGGCCCAGGTTCTGAACCACCCTGCATCTCATTAACCAAACTGCAGGCTGCCTCCTCCCACTGCCCAGAGGAGCCCTCAGACAAGCCGCAGCTGTCCCGGGCAGGGCAGGCCTTTCACTTTGGCCTCTCCTCTGGAAGGGAGTTCACAGACAGTGCGGCCCCCGGATTAGAGGCACAACGTCTTACTCTGTGCACCACACCCCAGCCACCCTGGCATGCGCTCAAAGTCCCTAGGAAAGAACTCTTCCCCTCTCTGGGCCTGTTTCCCCGAAATGTGTCAGCTGCCGCCCTCTAGATTAGAGGTTTGTTCATGCACTTCCGGGACTATTTGAGCTCCTAGGCGGTGCCAGACCACGTCCGTCTGGGCATCAAGGATGAAGGGAGAAAGATGGAGAGGAGCAAGGGTGCTGCCGTCGAGAAACTGTGCTTCCCACAGAGGATGTGGGACTCCTGGATCCTAAAGATGCCAGTAAGAAAGACAAATGGTCTCAAAGTAGAAGTGACAGTTCTGGCTTCAAAACCTCTGAGAGGAGCCATTCACTGTCTGTGTCTTAGCATAGAGGCTTCTAGAAGTCAGGGCCTAGCGTTCCAAACACCGTGGAGCCAAGTCCTCGAGACACATTGTCTGGCTCAGTCTCCCAAGCCACAAGCTCCCCTGGTTTGTGGCATGTGCTGATTTCCATGGTGTAAATACTCTCTCCTGTGGCCACTTGCCAGCCACCATCGTGATGGTACTGAACAAGGAGTTAGGAAGAGATGCACAGTCCGCTCTCGCTAGCAGATGGGGTGCAAGCCGGCTCCGGAGCCTCCACCGCTGCCTGTGCAGCACCTGGCGCAGTGCTTGGCACACAGTAGGCGCACAGGAAATACTTGGTGGACAGATGATCCTTCTTCACCTGTCCTGTCCCATTTGCATACACGCCCTGGGAGCCATTTATATTGTAATCGAAACCACTGTTTACTGAGCACTTGATGTGAACCACAGATTGGGCCAAAGACGACACTACGACACTACGAGATCTTACCCTCCACACCCCCCCCAGGCTGCACGAGAATCAGTCTCACAGGCGATGCAGCAGAAGCCCTACGGGTTCAGGAGATATGAGTGTCCACGCTGGGGCTGCTGTGTATTCGCTGTATGTGCACTGGGGTGGTCATCCTCCACTCTCAGTTTCCCCTTTCATCAACAAGGGGGCTGGCATCAGTTACCTACTGCTGTGTAACAAGCCAGTCCCAAACCTAGTGCCTTAAGACCATCACCATTTTATTCAAGATCTGCAACTTGGCTGGCTCAATTCTGCTGGGTCACTGGTGACTCGACTGGGCCTGTGTGGTCCAAGGGGCCTCCCTCAAATCTGACCCTTAGCTGGGGCTTCTGGCCCGGGTGCCACATTCTCCTTCACGTGGCCTCCAGCAGAAGAGCCAAGGTTTTCATGGCCGCAAATATTCTCCAAGAGGGCGACCCCAGTGCACCAGAGCTCGCCAAGCCTCTGCTTGCATCACGTCACTCTTGTTCCACTGGCCAAAGCAGGTCACGTGGCCGAGGTCAGAGCTGCCATGGGAGAGGCCTATACAAGGACATGGATTCCAAGAGGCACGATTCGTGGGGGCCGTGACTGTAACAGTCCACCGGCCGCCACAGAAATAAGTGGGCCAGGATTCCCCTGAGGGCCTTCCCAGACCTGGTGTCTGGTATTCTGAGCTTCCTGGGACTTGTTATGCTAGAAAGGAAGTTCTCCAAGACTGATTCAGGGTGTGTGTGTGGGGGATGGCAAAAGGACCCAGGAGCCAGCTCAAAGGGGCTCCCACTGGGAAAATTTGTGACCATCTGAACATCAGAAAACTGATTGTAACTGATTGTAAATATCAAATAAATAATAACCCACGAGTCCACAGTGGTATTCAAAACGGAAGAGGTAAAACTCTTTGCGGAATGCTATTCGGCAACAGAGAAATAAAATACTGATACATGCCATAGAAGGGATGAATCTCAAAACAGTATTCTATGTGCAGAAGCCAAGCACAAAAGATCACATGTTGTGTGACTCCACTTACAGGAAATGTCTGGAAAAGGCAAGTCATGAGAGAAAGTAAATTGGTGGCGGCCTGGGGGCTGGGGGATTCACCGCAGTTGAGCAGAAGGGGTCTTTTGGGGTGATGGAAATACTCTAAAACAGGGGTCCCCAACCCTTGGGCGATGGACCGGTAGCGGTCCGTGGCCTGTTAGGAACCGGGCTGCACAGCGGGGGGTGAGCGGCGGGCGAGTGAGTGAAGCTTCATCTGTCTTTACAGCTGCTCCCCGTCGCTCGCAGTACCGCCTGAGCGCCATCGCCTGTCAGATCAGTGGCGGAATTAGATTCTCATAGGAGCACGAACCCTACCGTGAACTGCGCATGCGAGGGATCTATGTTGCGCACTCCTTACGAGAATCTAATGCCTGATGATCTGAGGTGGAGCTGAGGCGGTGATGGTAGCACTGGGGAGCGGCTGCAAATACAGATGAGCAGAGAGGTTTCACTGCACAGAGACTGTAATAAATCAGTTGCTTGCAGACTCATATCAAAACCCTATCAGTGGGCTTCCCTGGTGGCACAGTGGTTGAGAATGCCAATGCAGGGGACACGGGTTCGAGCCCTGGTCCGGGAAGATCCCACAAGCCGCGAAGCAACTAAGCCCGTGCGCCACAACTACTGAGCCTGTGCTCTAGAGCCCACGAGCCACAACTACTGAAGCCCACGCGCCTAGATCCCGTGCTCCGCAACAAGCAAAGCCACCGCAATGAGAAGCCCACGCACCGCAACGAAGAGTAGCCCCTGCTCGCTACTACTAGAGAAACTTTTCTATACATTTAAAAATTTCAAAAGCACAGAAAATTTTTAAAACGTACAGTGGTCCCTGCTTATCCAGTTTTGCTTTCTGAGACTGCACTTACCCTCAGTCAACCATGGTACGAAAATATTACATGGAAAATTCCAGAAATGAACAATTCATAAATTTTAAATTGCACACCGTTCTGAGTAGCATGATGAAATCTCGTGCCATCTCGAGCCATCCTGCTCTGTCCCCTGGGATGTGAATCATCCCTCTGTCCGGCGTACCCATGCTGTATACACTACCTGCCCTTTAATAGCCATCTGGGTTATCAGAATGACTATCACAGCGTCACAGTGCTTGTGTGTGAGCAATCCTTACTTTACTACATGGTCACCCAGCACAAGAGGAGCGATGCTGGCAATCCAGATATGACAGAGAGAAGCTGTCAGGTGCTTCCTTTAAGTGAAAGTTTTCAACTTAGGGAAGGAAAAAAAATCATGTACTGAGGTTGCTGAGATCTACAGTAAGAACAAATCTTTTATCCATGAAATTATGAAGAAGGAAAAAGAAATTTGTGCTAGTTTTACTGTTGCACCTCAAGCTGCAAGTTACAGCCAGTGTGTGATGTGATTAGTTGAGATGGAAAAGGCATTAAATTTGTACAGTATTTTGAGACAGACCATATCCACGTAACTATTATTACAGCATATTGTTATAATTGTTCAATTATTCTTGTCATTGATCTCTCACTGTGCCTGATTTATAGAAATTAAACTTTAGGCATTCCCTGGCGGTCCAGTGGTTAGGACTCCATGCTTTCACTGCCGAGGGTGTGGGTTCAGTCCCTGGTTGGGGGAACTAAGATCCCGCAAGCCACGCAGTGTGGCCAAAAAATAAATAAATAAATAAACTTTATCATAGGTATGTGTATATAGGAAAAAACGTAGAATATATAGGGTTCAGTACTATCCGTGGTTTCAGGCCTCCACTGGGGGTTTTGGAATGTATCCCCCGCCCATAGAGGGGATTACTGCACTTTTCAAATAAACTTTGTGATGTCTGACCGCCCATGAAAACTTCTGAACACCTGGTAAGCTCAGATCTGCTGCATTCCTGCTCCAGCCCTCCCCTCTGGCTCTTACCCACTCAGCCATTTACAGTGACTGAGAGGCTGAGTCTGCACCCCTGCCGGGTCCCCTGCCTGTATCTTAAGAGTTGTGGACATAGAGGCCCCTGAGCTAAGCGACCTTACCTAGATGCTGCCGGGGCAGGATCCACTCCCAGGCTGCCCCACCCACATCTATGCCCTTAAGCGCTGCAGTGGCACCCTCCCCACCTTCACCCGAGGGACACGTGGCCCTGGCAGGCTGCGAGCGGCTCATAGCTCCCACCAGGCTGCCTTCCACCTTTGCCCTCCTGGAGCCTCCCCCAAACTGCACCCTAAAGAGCAGGCCCCCAGGAAGCAACAGCCACACGTGCACGGCAGTGTGGAAGGAAATCATTAAATCATTTATTTGACTCTGAGTCAACGTGCACACGCCCTACCGTACAAAAGTGGGGAGCTGCAACAAATCAAGTGCGGGAGGCAGTGCGTGGACATGTAAACAAAGACAGAATGAAAATGCCGCTTCTGTGTGCATTTCTGGGAGCGAATCAGAGCAGCCGGGGGGGCCCAGGCCCAAGATTACATTCACAGCGCGGGGAAGTGCAAATGAACGGAATGTCAGGAGGGAGGGGCTGCCCAGGTCCTTCCCACCCAGGAGGCTGCTCCGTCCAGGGCAGCGACTCCAGAGAAGTGGGTTTGCAGCCAGAAGCACAGTTAGTGTACAGCGGTCCTACAGTCTGGGGGGCAGGAGGGACCACGTGGGGGAGGGACTGGGCTCAGAGATAGTGGGCCCTCTCCCATCCCCCCTCCTTCCCGCCCCCAAGGGCCAGACCACCTCCCGCCCCGGACCCCTCTGCCATTCAGGAGAGGGTGCCCACCCCCGCCGTCTGAGCCAGTCCCAACTCCAGAGTGTGGAGAACCAGGAGTCTGTTTCTCTTGTAGGCCTCTCCACCTGGAAAGGGGCCGACCTCAAAATAAAGTGTTAAGGCAATAAATAAAAGAGCCCATCCCACCTCAGGTGAAAACACTGTAAGAGAAGTGAGTCTACAAATGCCGGCCGGCCTTCCTCTGCAGGACCAGCGGGGAGGCGGGCTCTACACGGCTTGAGAGCATTTGTCATCGAGTTGAAGGCAAAGTGCCAGGCAAGTTTCTTGTCCTGATGCTGGTCCAGCCGCCTACATCCTCTAACCTCCCCTGATGTGGCCCCTGGGCCCCCTCACTCCAGGGGCCCTGCTCCTGGTGACCCGTGGTCAGAGCCTCCAGCTCAGTGCCTAGCACCAGCCAGGGAGTTCCGGGCTCACAGAGGGCGGGGCAGGGGCGAGGGGACCAGCCCCACCTCCTCCGTCTTTGGTGGTGGCAGAGGTAGGTGGGAGGAGAAGTGACGGCCTTTGGCAGGGCCAGGGTATGTCAGAGGACGCTGTCCCGGTTCAGTGCTTGGGTTTGTTCAAGGGCCTGGTCCCCGCCCTGACGTGAACGCAAGGAAAGCGGGCCCGCCTCTGGATGGCCCGGGCCCGCCGCCCACCAAGATGCCCCCCGGCCACACTCTGTGGCTCCCACCCTCCCATCTCTGGAGCAGCACATTCTCTCGGGTGGCAGCAGGCCGTCAGGACTGGCCGGGCAGATGCCTGGATCTGAGACTGTCCAGCCCAGGTTCCTCCACTGCAGCGCCCGGCCACCCCCTCTTTCACCTCCACCCTCCCAGCCCCACTCAGCAGCCCTGGGGTGGCAGGGGGTTTTGGGCACCCACCCCCGGGGCATCCCATCTCTGCCTGTCCTGATTCTCCTCACAATCCCTCAGGCCCCACTGGCCACTGGTCCAGCCTCTGCTTTCCCACGAACAGCTGAGGCGGGCCCCTCGGGGCTCCACGCCGCTCAGAGGAAGTTTATCCCCTGGGCCTCGGGGATTCCAGGTGATGGAGGTTGGGGTGGGGGCGAGGTCAGGGGCGAGCACCCTTGGCCACCATGGCCTGGGCTCTGCCACTGCTGACGGCCAGACACCCAGGCCTCCAATGCCAACCCCAAGGCCTTCTCTCTGCCATCAGCCACGTGAATGAGGACCAGCCAGCCACTCCTGCCGGTCCACACCCACCGCTACTGCAGCTCCCCTGGGGGCCCGTTATCTCGGGGCAGCACACCGTTCAGGCCAATGCTGCTGGCCACCGGCGCCCCCAGGTAGCCGAGCAGGATCTCGCTGCGGCGCCGGGACAGCTGGAGGATGTCGTCCGCCAGCGCCGGCACCGATGTGTAGCGCACGTTGTCCAGGTCGAACATGTCCCTCAGGTACTGCACGATCTGGTGCTGGGGGAGAGGGCGGGTGTTGGGCCTGGGCCGGGGCCCCTGCACCCCCCGCGCTGAGGTCGTCCGGGCCACCCAAAGCCTCTTCCTTCACCACTGGAGCCCTGACCCAGCCCCTTCTGTCCCCAGCTCCTGCCCTCCCGGGGCTTCCTCTGGACCCACCCAGGTCAGGCTCCCAGTGGAAGGAGCACAAGCTCTCAGACATGGAGCTCCCTGTTTACCTTAAAGAAAGCACAGACTTCAGAGAGCTGAGGCTTGGGTCCGAGGAAACCGAAGGCTAGGACGGGGCTAACGTGCTCCGATACGGAGTAGAAATGGGAGATGAAGCCATCAGGCACCTGTGGAGGGTGGCAAGGCTGAGGGCTGGGACCCAGGCAGGGTGAGGCAGCCAGGCCCTGGGGTCGTATTAAGAGCCGGGGCTTCTTTACTGTCCTTGCTAGGTGATGCCGGGCAGGTGACTGGGGCTTTTTGGTTTTTTTGGCCACACCACGCGGCTCACAGGATCTTAGTTCCCCGACTAGGGATTGAACCCAGGCCCTGGCAGTGAAAGCGCCGAGTCCTAACCACTGGACTGCCAGGGAACTCCGATGACTGGGGCTTTCGAAGCCCTGGTTTTCACCTCTGCAGAATAGGGGCAACCTTGGGGCTGTGGTGAGGGCTGCGCGAGCGGCCCGGGGTGCGCTCAGCACAGGAAGTGCCCAGAGCATGTGGCAGTGGCAGATGGTATCAGCTGGGCAGCAGAGCCGGGCTGGCAGAGGGGAACAGTGGATCGCAGCAGCCCGGAGAGTGCAGCCGGTCGCCGCCTGGGAGAGCAGGTAATGCAGCCCGATGGGCGGGAGGGAGGCTCTGCCTGCCCCGCCGAGACGCCTCCGCCAAGCCAACCACCACTGCTCTGCACGTGCCCTTCCTCCCTCTGAAGACACCCTTTCCCCGCTTTTGATTCCTTTGACGTTTCACAGTGGCCTGCTCTGTGATGCGCCCTGGGTGGGAAGATGAAACAGATCTACGTGTGCCTTTGAGGCCCTCCTGGTCAAGGGAGCAGTAATGGCAGGACAGGGGGCCGGTGCTGTGACAAAGGCCAAAAGGTGCAGCAGGGCCTGGGGGCTCAGTAAGACCTCCCTGCACGAGCCCCATTCCTCTGCCCAGCCCACATGTCCTGCCCCTAGACCGGGGTCCAGCACACACCAAAGGCAGGGTCAACTGAGCTAGGCACCACACCCAAGGCCCCCACGTGGCGCTCCCCAGGGGCCCTGTCAGCTCACTCACCATCAGCAGCCTCCTCTTGGCTTTCAGGACAGACCAGCAAGCAGTGGCCAGGGCCTAAATCAAAGATGGGAACCCCCGGGGGGTCAGACTAACAGGCCGGGCCGGCAGCCGCTAGCCACCCCCAGTCCAGGACCAGGCCCTTACCCCCAGCTCATCCCACCCCAAGCAGGGAGATAGGGACGGCTGTCTGAGCTCTGTCGTCTCCCTGCCCTCAATTAGGAGTCAGGCGCACCTGAATCTGAATCCTACTCTAACCCTTACTAGGCAGCTCCCTGGACTAGCCACCAGTCTTCTCTGGGCCTCAGATTCCTCCTCTGTGAAATGGCCGTGACTCAGCAGCCCCACCTCACTCAGTGACTGTGGGGATCCATGGTTACTGCCTGTAAAAGACCCGCCCCACCCCTCTCCAGACCACCCCCATGGCACACAGCACGGCCACCCTGCAGGGGCCCTGTGCTCAATGCTCTCCTGCTGTACCCCTTTTTTCTTTCCCCCGTATTTTAACTTATTTAATGCATTCAAATGGAACAGAATGAATGGCAGCCCAGAAATGAGTAGACTGCCTAAGTGAAACCACAGTGCAGAAGGGAAGTGCACGTCCCTCCGTGCTACACCGGTCAGAGGAGAGCAAGGGGATCCTGTGGGAAGTTCTCCAGGGCAGGGGACTGGTGTGCCCAGCAGCCCTGGATCACAGCGGCGGGCAGCATCCCAGTGGCGTGACTGCCCCCTGATGGGTGGGGAGCCAGCCTTGGTGCCCAGGCGCACGCGTGGGGTCACGTGAGCGTGTGTGTGCCTGGGAGTGGGGCGGCCACGCACCGTCTCCTTGAAGCTGTCTGACAGCCAGCGGTTCCTCAGGACGGCGAGCACCGAGGACGGGGGGTTTTCCAGGTCCTCGAAGGCGTCCATGAGGATGAAGTCCAGCACGATGTCGAAGAAGCTCATGCACACCACCTGCGGGGGGCAGCAGTGCTCTGAGGGCAGAGCGGGTGGGGACACCGGGCTGAGCAGGCACACCAGGCGGTGTGAGGAGGGGCCTGGGGCAGGCAGGGCAGGAATGGGGGCTTCTCGCAGCCACGGAGCCATCTCAGAGCCTCGGAATCAAGGCAGGGCTCCTACAGGCACCTCCACCCGGTTCGAGGAGCTCAGGTGCAGGGAACCCCAGGACACCGAGGCTCAGCACAAACAACTCACCCCTCGGCCCTCCAGCTCCAGCCGCGTGGTGGCCCAGGTCTCCGGCCGCAGGGCGTAGCTCAGCATCTCCTCGTAGCTCTCCAGGAAGCCTTTGGGGCTCTGGGGGGAGAAGCAGAGCTTGTTTTGGCCGTGGGAGAGGCCCCAAGATGCAGCTGGACTGGACCCACAGGGGCAAGCTGGCCTGTGCAAGAGGGACACACCAAGGCTGGGCCGAGGCCAATCCCTGAGTAGCAGTCATGGAGAGAATGGGGCAGGAAGTGTCCTGTGCCCGCCTCCACACACCTCTGCGGCGCCCAGGGCACGTCCTGGAGGGATGCAACACCAGGGGCGCCCAGCAATGTCTCACACCAGCTCGTTACTGAGCAACGGACCGCCTTCCAAAAGATGTGCACATGCCACAGAAGGCACTCGCTTTGGAAGGATGCGCAAGGGTGTGAGGTCGAGCCAGCCGCCAAAGTTTCAGATCTCCGCAATCATCGGCCTCACTGGTGAAACGGGAGAAGCTACAGCCCCACACTTGGGGCTACTCTGGGGGAGTCAATAAGCTCGTTTGTGTAACACAATCAGGCAATAAATAGTGTATAGGACTAATGCTGCCAGGAACGGAGATGGTCAGCACACAGGAGGAATTCTTCACTCTCTGGGACTGGGAGGCTTAGCTGGGGCTTACGACAAAGTTTGCAGACACAGATGTAATTCACAGACGTGGAAAGCTAGTACGTGCCAGGGCTGATCTAACGTGGATCAACTCATTTAATTCATACAGTCCTATGAGGGATGGTCCAATATTGTGCCCATTTTACAGATATGAATCCTGAGGCTTCAGATCATTGATGTGCCCAAGAGCCTGGCACAGTGGAACTGACACAGAGCAGCAGGGGCAGGTTGATGCCATTTATAAGAAGCACAGGCAGAGGGGGCACTGGATGGATGTTCACCAAGATGTGAACAGGGTGGCGTTGGGGACAATTTTTTTGCATCATCTTAGTTTTTTCTACAATTAGCATGAGTCTTTTTTTTTTTTTTTCTGATGCTCTGAGATTTTGACATTTTGACTTTCCTGTTACTTTTTTTTTTTTTTTTGCGGTACGCGGGCCTCTCACTGCTGTGGCCTCTCCCGTTGCGGAGCACAGGCTCCGGACGCGCAGGCTCAGCAGCCATGGCTCACGGGCCTAGCCGCTCCGCGGCATGTGGGATCTTCCCGGACCGGGGCACGAACCCGTGTCCCCTGCATCAGCAGGCAGACTCTCAACCACTGCGCCACCAGGGAAGCCCAGCATGAGTCATTTTTATAATCTTTTCTTTCTTTTTTTTTTGGCCATGCCACATGGCTTGTAGGATCTTAGTTCCCCGACTGGGCGTTGAACCCGGGCCATGGCAGTGAAAGCCTGGAATCCTAACCACTAGGCCGCCAGGGAACTCCCATTTTTATACTCTTTTAAAACTATTTTCATTAAGTTTTAAAGAGAATTTGCTAGGATGACCCTGGGCTGTGCCTTAACCTCCCCGAGCTTCAGTTTCCTCATATGTCAAAGTTGACAGCGAAGCTGAAGATGTGGGCTGGCCCTTGCTGACATTTTTGATGGCCGCTGGCATCAGCTCGTGACATTCCCAGGACACGCCCGTCTACACAGTAGGGGACTGAGGCTTGGGGAGGCTTCACGTCTGGCCCCAGGCATAGCAAGGAGGCGGCCTGATTCCACAGTTCCAGAGCCTGGTGTGTGCAGGGGCTGGCGTCTTCCCAGACAGAGGCCACCGCAGCTCTGCTGCCTAGAAAAACCTGACAGGGCTGTCAGTTACCACTCAGTCCAGGGCTGGGAGTGGGGTCTGGCGCTCAAGAGCTGCTAGATAGCCAGCCGAGCCTCTTCTTGATTTCTTAATCAACATCAAGCCAAGGACTTCCCTGGTGGCGCAGTGGTTAAGAATCCACCTGCCAATGCAGGGGACAGGGGTTCAATCCCTGGTCCGGGAAGATCCCACATGACATGTCACAGAGCTACTGAGCCTGTGCTCTAGAGCCCCTGAGCCACAACTACTGAGCCTTCGAGCCACAATGACTGAGCCCACACGCCACAACTACTGAAGCCTGCGCACCTAAAGCCCGTGCTCCACAACAAGAGAAACCACTACAACGAGAAGCCCGTATGCAGCAATGAAGACCCAACGCGGCCGATAAACAAACAAATAAATAAATAATAAATAAATAAATAAAATCAAGCCAAGTCCTGTAGTGGTGCAGAGGCCAGAGAGAAAAAAGCCGAGCCTCTGGGCCCTTCTGGGAGCACCCGCAGAAATCGGCCATCCACTAAAGCCCCTGACACCTGCTGTAGCCTCACTTGCCCTTCTTCACTTGTTCGTCCTTTCACCCTCCTGGGGAGGCCACAAAGAACAGGCTAAGGGCATGGCTGGGCTCAGGCTGACTGGGGTTCAAATCCCGGCTCCACCCTAACCTTGCTTAGTGACCGGGCAAGCCCCTCTACCTCCCCAGGCTCACTTTCCTTTTCGGCCGAGCAGATGGAGACATCAGGATCAAATGAGCTACCGGAGGTGACGAAATGTGAGTGAAGCACCAGGCTCGCTGTGCTGCTCGGCAAACGGCAGCTGCTGGGAGGATAATGAGTCCCTCAGAATCTGCAAAAGATTAGGTCCAGGACCTTTGCAGGTACCAAATCTAGATGCTCAAATCCCTTTTATAAAAGGGCACAGTATTTGCATATAACCTAAGCACGTCCTCCCCTGCACCTTAAATCATCTCTAGATTACTTATAACACCTAGTACAACGTAAAGGCTAAATAAATAATTTGCTGGTGCATGGCAAATCCAAGTTTTTGCCTTTTGGAATTTTCTGCATTTTTTTTTTTTTAGTATTTTTCAGTCTGAGGTTGGTTGGACTCACAGATGCAGAACCTGCAGACATGGAACCCATGGATACGCAGAGCCAACAGTATTCACGTTCATGGAGCAGCTGCCCTGTGCCAGGCCCTGGGCTGGGCACACACCTGTGCCAGAAGAGCGGGGCTTCTGGCCCTCGTAGGAATGAGGATGCAGGGTGATGGGGCCATACTGGGCAGGATGAGCCCAAGGGCTCTCGGGACCCAGGGGACAAGTCAGGTGAGGTTCTCCTGGGGAAAGAGCTGGGATTCAGAAGGCAGGTGACCAAGGAAGAGAAGGAGGGAGTGGGACAGGGACTTCAGGATACTGGTAATGTGTTCCACCTTCTACCCTGGGGGCTGGTACACAGGGGTTCATCTTTCCATTCATTAAATCCTACTTTTTATTTATTTATTTATTATTTATTTATTTATTTATTTATTTTTTTTGGCGTTATACGGGCCTCTCACTGTTGTGGCCTCTCCCATTGCGGAGCCCAGGCTCCGGACGCACAGGCTCAGCGGCCATGGCTCACGGGCCTAGCCGCTCTGCAGCATGTGGGATCCTACCGGACCGGGGCACGAACCCGTGTCCCCTGCATCGGCAGGTGGACTCCCAACCACTGCACCACCAGGGAAGCCCAAATCCTACTTTTTAAAAAAAATTTATTTATTTTTGGCTGCGTTGGGCCCTCGTTGCTGCACACGGGCTTTCTCTAGTTGCAGCAAGTGGGAGCTGCTCTTCATTGCAGTGGCTTCTCTTGTCACGGAGCATGGGCTCTAGGCACGCAGGCTTCAGTAGTTGTGGCACGCAGGCTTCGGTAGTTGTGGCTCGTGGGCTCTAGAGCACAGGCTCAGTAGTTGTGGCGCACGGGCTTAGTTGCTCCACAGCATGTGGGATCTTCCTGGGCCAGGGCTCAAACCCATGTGCTCCGCATTGGCAGGCAGATTCTTAACCACTGCGCCACCAGGGAAGTACACATCCTACCTTTTGATACTCTTATGTGCGTATTTTACAACAAGGTAACTAACGACAACAAAAAGAGTTGAGGAACAGCGTTCCGGGTGCTGAGCGACTAGCATCTGCAGAGGCCAGATCAGGGAGGAAGTCTGTGAGCACCAGAAGCCCTGAGGCCACAGAGCAGAGCTTGGTCTTTACACCAAGGGCAGTGGGAGCGAGGGTGGGTTTTAAGCAGTTGGGTGATGTGTTAGAGGTGACATTTCAGAACCATTACCTCACATTACGCCCAGCCCATGAGGAGGAAGGACTCAGAGGAAAGAGGCGGGTTCAAGAGCTTTGCTCAAACCCATCAAAAAAAAAAAAAAAAAGAAACACAAGCGGCCAAATAAACATGAGAATGTATGCAACCTTGTTAATAATCCAACAAACATAAAGTAATGGATGAAACAAAGATGAAAAAGATTACAGGGACTTCTCTGGTGGTGCAGTGGTTAAGACTCCACGCTCCCAATGCAGGGGGTCCAGGTTCAATCCCCGATCAGGGAACTAGATCCCACATGCATGCCGCAACTAAGAATTCGCATGCCACAACTAAGGAGCCCTGGAGCCGCAACTAAGGAGCCCACCTGCCGCAACTAAGACCCAGCACAACCAAATAAATACATACATACATAAATAAATATTAAAAAAAAATGACAGGCAGACCTCGTTGAAACTGCAGATCTGGTTCCAGACCATCCCAACACAGTGAATAACGCAAGCTGCATGGATTTTTTTGGTTTCCCAGTGTGTATAAACATTATGTTTATACTGTACTGTAGTGTATTAAGTGTGCAATAGCATTATGTCTAAAAAGACAATGTACATACCTTAATTCCAAAATGCTTTATTGCTAAAAAACACTAACCATCATCTGAGCCATTGGTGAGTCATAATCTTTGTGTTGGTGGAAGGTCCTGCCTCCATGTTGATGGCTGCTGACTGATCAGGGTGGTAGTTGCTGAAGGCTGGGATGGCTGCGGCAATTTCTTAAAAATAAGACAACAGTGGGGCTTCCCTGGTGGCGCAGTGGTTAAGGTTCCGCCTGCCAATGCAGGGGACATGGGCTCGAGCCCTGCTCCGGGACGATCCCACATGCCACGGAGCAACTAAGCCCGTGTGCCACAACTACTGAGCCTGCGCTCTAGAGCCCGCGTGCCTAGAGCCCGTGCTCCAGAACAAGAGAAGCCACCGCAGTGAGAAGCCAGCGCACCGCAATGAAGAGTAGCCCCCGCTCACAACTAGAGAAAAGCCCGCGCACAGCAACAGACCCAACGCAAACAAAAAAATTAATTAATTAATTTTAAAAAAGAAAAAGAAAGACAACAACGAAGTTTGCCACATCTACTGACTCTTCCTTTCACAAACGATTTCCCTGTAGCGCGCAGTGCTGTTTGATGGCATTTTACCCACAGAACTCCTTTCAAAATTGGAGTCAATCCTCTCAAACCCTGTTGCTGCTTCATCAACTATGTGTATGTAATATTCTAAATCCTTTGTTGTCATTTCAACAATCTTCACAGCATCTTCACCAGGAGTAGATTCCATCTTGAGAAACCACTTTCTTTGCTCATCCATAAGAAGCAATTCCTCATCCATTCAAGTTTTATCATGAGGTTGCAGCAATTCAGTCACATCTTCAGGCTCCACTTCTCATTCTAGTTCTCCTGCTATTTCCACCACACATGCCGTTACCTCCTCCACTGAAGTCTTGAACCCCTCAAAGTCATCCAGGAGGGCTGAAATCAACTTCTTCCAAACTCTCGTTAATGTCGATATTTTGACTTCTTCCCACTAATCACAAGTGTTCTTAATGGCAACCGAAATGGTGAATCCTTTCCAGAAGGTTTTCAATTTACTCTGCCCAGATCCACCAGAAGAATCACTATCTATGGCAGCTGTAACCTTACAAAAGGTATTTCTTAAATAATAAGACTTGAAAGTCAAAAATGATTCTTTGATCCACGGGCTACAGAACGGATGTTGTGTTAGCAGGCATGAAAACATCAATCTTGTTGTACATCTCCATCCACCTTGGGTGACCAGGTGCATTGTCAATGAGCAGTAATATTTTAAAAGGAATCTTTTTTCCTGGGCAGTGGGTCTCAACAGTAAACCATGTTGTAAACGGATGTGCTGTCATCCAGGCTTTGCTGTTCCATTTATAGAGAACAGTCAGGGTAGATTTAGCATAATTCTTTTTTTTTGTGGTACGCGGGCCTCTCACTGTTGTGGCCTCTCCCGTTGCGGAGCACAGGCTCCGGACGCGCAGGCTCAGCGGCCACGGCTCACGGGCCCAGCCGCTCCACGGCATGTGGGATCTTCCCGGACCGGGGCACGAACACGTGTCCCCTGCATCGGCAGGCGGACTCTCAACCACTGCGCCACCAGGGAAGCCCTGGCTGATTCATTTCGTTGTGCAGTGGAGGCTAACATAACACTGTAAAGCAACCATACTGCAATAAAAATTAATAATAAAAAAAATTACAATAGTAACATCAAAGATCACTGGTCACCATAACAAATACAATAGTGATTAAAAAGTTTGAAAAATGGCGAGAATTACCAGAATGTGACAGAGACATGAAGTGAGCCAATGCTACTGGAAAAACGGCACCAACAGACCTACTCGACACAGGGTGGCCACAAACCTTCAACTTGTAAAAAACTGCAAAGCACAATGAAGCCAAAACACACACAATGAAACGAGGTATGCCTGTACTGATATCCAGTATTGGCCAAGATGTAAGGAGACACAGCCTTATACTGCCGAGAGGGGCTCAAGTTGTTAAGGCATTTCGGAGGGTAAACGGGCAAGATCTGCCAGCCTTGGAAATGTCTCTGCCCAAGACGCGGCGTTTGCCACACCTGGGCTTTGCCCCACAGAAAATCCCACCGGTACCGAAAGAGGACTGATTATAAACAGACTGAGTGTAATAGCGGTGTCTGTGATTCTGGAAAAGTCAGACACAACCCAAATGTCCGTCCCTGGGAAGACCAGAGCCGACCCGCCCGACACAATACTACACAACTGGTCCATCTACTGACATGGAAAGATGGACGAGATGGACTCTTACAGAACAAAATAAAGCTGCAGAACAGCCCGTAGAACACAAACCAAGCTTTGGAAGTTAAATTACAATGTTCAAAGATTAGAGTCTATGGAACCGAGTAGGAGGACATATATCAGAACGTGCGCAAGTGGGGTTCCCCTGGCAAGTGCGGTTCCCGGAGACCCTGTACAGTTTGCATCTCATAATCGGCGAACTTTGTAAAACTGTGTCATGCTGTAATCAGAAATAAGAGGCAAGACAGATCCGTATTTTTCAGAATTAGCACAGGGAGCAAAAAAACCCCAACCCTTTCCCTGCTCTCCTATGGCCTGCAGGATGAAGTGAGAGCTCGTCAGCTCGGTTTTAGATTGGGTTTTTTCTTTTTCCTTCTTTTTTTTTTTAACAGAACTAAATAAAAGTTAGAAAGATACAAAAAACAAACAATGCAGGGGGAAGAAGAGCCGAAAAGAGAGCCCCCACTCCCTGCTACCTTCTCAGCCTTGGTCATCAGGCCTGTCACCATCTGCCGGCCAACCTCGCCGAAGAAATACTGGTGACTCTTGTCCTCCAGGAGGCCCTAAGGGGTGAGGAGGGAGGCGGTGAGCTGACAGGCTGGCGGCCCCCCCAAGCCGTGGACAGGGCAGCACCGTGGGCTGGGCAGGTGGCCATCCACGCAGAGGAGCCTGCTTGACTGCCCCCATCCCCCCAGCGCGCCCCGGACTGCACCCACCTCGAAGGCTTGCCGCACACAATGCAGCTTGGCCAGAAAGTCCTGGTCACTGTAGCAGCCCAGCAGTTCTGTCCTGAGGGGAAGCGCACAGTCACAGCACCTGGGCCCCAGCCAGCGACACCCCCGTGGGGTCAGGGTGGAGGCCTGGGTGGCCCTGCCTCCACCTGGTAGTGTGACCTCGGGCAGGTGGCTGCCCGCCTCTAGGCCTCAGTTTCCCCCAAACCCGAGGAAGGGGCTGACAGGATGCTCCCTGAGGACAGGCTGCCTCGATGGCACTGGGCGCCCCTGGCAGGTGTGGTCACTGGGGGTCGGGCTGACCTGGCCTCCTTTAGGCCCCAACCAGCAAAGGACCCTCTCTAGCAAAGGACCAAAATGGCCAAATTGCTCCCAAGGCCAGGGCAGGGCTTTCTGGGGCCGCTAGAGGTGCCCTGATCTGGGCACTTTATCCAAATCCCCAAGGCTTCAGCTGGGGCCTTTGGCCATTTTCAGTCAGTGAACTTTAAACGCACATACTTAAACCTGGGACTCATGGCCATCATACAGAACAATCAATTTAAGGTGGATAAGAGCCCTCAATATACCACACAGGAGAAGACTGAGGCCAAGAGAAGTCAGGAGACTTGTCCAGGGCCACACGCCACGAAGTAGCAAGACCTGGAGAGAACCGGGGTCTGTCTGTCTCCAAAGCCTGGCTTCTGCACGGCTCCTTAAAGGAGTGTGTCAGAACACAGGGCTTAGGGACAGCGCCCACCGTGCTTCCATGATTGGACCCCTTAGAACATGTACGAATGATTGTTGTTTTAATTACTTATATTAATTAGTTATTGTCATCGTCAACCTAGACCTGCCTGTCTTGTACCGGGGCCATCCTAGGGTCTCCAAAGCTGGGGCAGGAGCCACGGCCAGACCATCCCACCCTCAGCCTGGCTCAGCTGGGTCCCCACCAAGCCCTGCTGGCTTCCCCAGCCTCCTCCAAGGGGAGAGCCCCCCCACCCCGCACCTGCCTCCTTCCCTCCCATGCTCACCTGAGGGTCCGGCAGGGCACTCTGCCCTCCTTCACCAGCTGCAGGGCCTCCTCGTAGGCGGCGGCAGGCCTGGAGAGTGGGCTCGGGTAATCTCCAACCTGCAGGGACTCAAAGAGCTGGGGAGAGGGTGGAAGCCTGTGTCAGCAGCATTGGCAGGCGGGGGCGGAGTCTTGGGGTGGGTCAAGGGCACCTGCCCAGGGGACTTCTGGTGGAGTACGCCCTGGGGGCCAACACTTCAGAGGGAACGTCAGCAGGAATGCTGGCTGAGGGCAGAGGCCCGGGTTTGAGTTCTACTCTGGCCCTCAGCATCCCCATCACCGGGTGCCCTTCCCAAAGGGACCATCTACTGGACACACACCCGTGTCCTCCCATCCCAGGAAAGGACAGCCGCCTGGCACACGTGGCCATGGTAGGAAACTAACCAAGCAATGAGCACTCGGTCTGGAGAAGGGAGAGGCCGGCGTGGGCTGGAGCTGCTGGGGACGGGGACCCCTGCCCTCACTCATAGGACCTACGACCCCGGGTTTCTCAGGCTTCCCCATTCCAGCAACACTGAAGAGTCCCCCGGGGAGCAGCATTGGCGACCTCCAGATTCTGCTCCCATCAGAGGAAACGCCTTCACTTTCCCACAACCCAGTGCTCGCCCGCCAAGGAGCCACGCGGGAGCCCCGGCCTTCACCCCTCTCCCCGCAGCCATCCCCCGAACCCACGCCACCTCAGTGGCGGAGAAGAAGGAATCCTCCGAGGTCAGGCTGTCCTCATGGTCCGCCCGCAGATGCAGCGAGCCCTCGGTCAGGGGCAGCATGAGGGTCCGCTCTGGGCAGAGAGGGAAGGGAGGGGCTGAGCTGAGACTCCTGAAATCACGATCGAGCTAAATGTACACCAAGCCACCCAACGCCTGATTCTGGACGAATGACGCTGATGGTAGCAAAGCTCCTATTTTCTGTGCTCACGTCAGGGGCCCTGCCACGTCTGCACCGCCTGACCCTGAGGCCTGTGGGCCCTGAGCTCTGAGGGCAGGCTGTGCTGTGCTGTGTGGCCCTGGGCAAGTTGCTCCCCCTCTCTGACAAACTGAAACGGCCTCTGATGCCAAAGGGCCCCTCACTCAGCACTTCCATCCCACCCGCTCAAGGGCGAGGGGGTCTGGACACTCAAGGGGACTGGGGAAAGGTTCACAGCCCTGAATGCCCCACCAGCCTTCTCTGTCACACGGGGAGGCCAGAGGAAGTGGGACTGCTCGGACGGGGACAGAAGTGGAAGATGTGTCACCCTGGCCAGCCCTCACTGGGCCTGTGTCATCACTGGAAGAGCCGGGGAGCCCGACACTCAGTAGTCTGATGTTGCCCCCTGGGGGGCGGAGAGCCCCCAGGGAAGGGCCCTGGGGGGTCACAGTCACCACACAGGGTCTGGCACGCAGCAGGCACTAGGAGAACATGGGCTGCTTGGCTGAATAACTTCATTCCATCTCAGTGATGTCACACCCCTTGACCTCAATGGGCAGGGCAACGGCACAGGCTAACCTCCACGTGAGCCGCCCTCCGCCCACCCGCTGCCCGCAGAATAGGGCTCAAACCAAACACCTGGAACAGCCAGCAGGGGAGATATTGACATACAAGCCCCAAAAGCCCGCTCCCAAGGGGATGGGGCAAGGCACACCGGCCAGGGACTCCCGGGGCCTCATTCCAATTCTGTTCCTGCCTGTGGGGACTCAGTTTCCCCGTCTGTGCAGGGAGGCGCTGATCGGATGAGGTCGTGGGCCCTGGGGATCATTCGCCCCGGCCCCGCTCACCGAGGTCCAGCAGCATGTTGTCGGCTGGAAAGGTGGACCCGAACTCCTCCTGCAGGTGGTAGGCCCGGTGCAGCAGGGACTCCAGCTTCTCCGCAAACTCCCTTCGCTGTGACTCTGGCTGTGGGTAAAACAATGACGGTCAACCCAGGCCCCCCAAGCTCCCCACGCCAACGGCCCATTCCTTCACCATGATGGGGGCCCAGCCCCCAGGGAAACAGGGGACAGCTCTGAGGCCCAGCAGCAAGCACAGGTCTGGACTGAGCTGCCCCACACAGGAGCCACCGGCAACGCACAGCCAGTGCACACTTGAGACTCAGCCAGTCCCACCTGACATGGGCCATAAGCATAAATACACACCAATTTCAAACACTTAGTATCCCCCCGCAAAAAAACCCCCAAGACTACAAGAACGTGAAATACCTCAGTGATTTTTCATCTTGATTACATGTTGAAATGATAATATTTTGGATATACTAGATTATAGAAAATATATTATTAACTCATTTCAGGGCTTCCCTGGTGGCGCAGTGGTTAAGAAGCCGCCTGCCAATGCAGGGGACATGTGTTCGAACCCCGGTCCAGGAAGATCCCACATGCCGCGGAGCAACGAAGCCCGTGCGCCACAACTACTGAGCCTGCGCTCTAGAGCCCGCGAGCCGCAACTACTAAGCTCACGTGCCGCAACTACTGAAGCCTGCGCGCCTAGAGCCCATGCACCACAACGAAGAGTAGCCCCTGCTCGCTGCAACTAGAGAAAGCCCACGCACAGCAATGAAGACCCAACGCAGCCAAAACTAAATAAATAAAATTTAAAAAGTCATTTCACCCATTTCCTTTTGCTTTTTAATGTGGTCTCCAGAAAATTTTAAATAAGATACATGACCTCCTACTGAACAGCGCTGCTCTAGACCCGAGCAGACCTGGTCCAGACCTTGGCGCCACCAGTTCCGAGCTGTGTGATCCTGAGTAAATAACTCCCTCATTCTGAGCCTCGGTTTTCTTATCTGTCAACTGAAGTAAGAGAACCTACTTCCTAGGATTTTAGGGAAAACGTGAATGAAATAAGGTATATAAAGTACTTCCTACAAGACTGGCCCATGGTGATGGCCAGTAAGTGCTGGCTATTACAATCAGAGGGCAGTTAGGAGCCCAGAAAGAGCTGGGTTCAACCCCACTGTTCCTATTAACCGTGTGCACTTGGGAAGGCATCGCACCCCTGGCACCACAGCCTGTGGCCTCAGTGACCTCCTCGCTGCCCTCGGCCTCCACACCAGGGTGTGGGGAGATGGGGGCACTGCTCCTTTGAACCCAGGAGCTTCTAGGCCAGGGGGCCAGGCACGGGCAGGCCTGACCCTGTTTTCCACAGAGGCTGCCAGATCCTGCAAGCACATGTAACCAGACCCTGGGGAAGAGACAAGGGCCAAGTCGGGCCTCAGGCCACTGGGAGAAAGGGGCGGAAGCAGTCAGAGGGGGACAGTAAGATTGTAATGGCTGCCTTTCACTGAGCGCTAGCCCTGGACAGGCAACTCGCTGTTCAGCCTCAGGGCTTCCTTGAGGCAGGGATTGCCATGACCCCACTTGACACAGAAAACTCAAGGAGGTTATGTGGCCCAGTGCACCCAGCTAGAGCCTGGCGGAGCCCATGGGACGCCAGACCTGCTGGCCATCTTGCGTAGTAACGCTGCTCAGTGTGGCCAGCAGAGGCTTGTATCTTTGGCAGATCTGCCAGCTCTTTCTCTGGGAAGCCACCTTGGGTTAGAGAATGGTTTCCTACATACGACACAAGTGACAAAAGAAAAATTAGATACACTGAACTTCATCAAAATTAAAAACCTTTGTTCTTCAAAGGACACCATCGAGAAAGTGAAAAGATTGGGAATTCCATGGCCATCCAGTGGTTAGGACTCTGCGCTTCCAATGCAGGTGGCACGGGTTCGATCCCTGGTTGGGGAACGAAGATCCTGCAAGCCATGAGGTGCAGCCAAAAAAAAAGGAAAGTGTAAAGACAACCCCCAGAATGAGAAAAAACATCGACCAAAACAGTACAAGAAAAGCCTTCTCCTCCTTTCCCTGCAGACCCTCTCCTCATAGATCACTGTTAACAATCTCCTGTGGGGACTTCCCTGGTGGTCCAGTGGTTAAGAATCCACCTTCCAATGCAGGGGACACGGGTTCAATCCCTGGTCAGGGAACTAAGATCCCACATGCTGCAGGGCAACTAAGCCCACGACGCCACAACTACTGAGCCCTCGAACCACAACTAGAGAGAAGCCCAAGTGCCACAACAAAAGATCCCACATGCCACAACTAAGACCTGATGCAGCCAAAGATATAAAAATAAATAAATAAATAAATATTTTTTAAAAAATCTCTTGTGTTATCTGTCCAGAGGGAAATAAAAGTGCACATACACACCAGCAGTTACCAACAGGCATATGTAGGCAAGGATGGATGTCTTTTTAAAAATGTACACATCAGCAGAAATTAGTACAACATTGTAAACCAACTATACTTCAATAAAAATAAATAAATAAAACGTACACATGGGTCATGAATCACTATGTTATATACCTGTAACTTACATAATGCTACACGTCAACTACATCTCAATAGAAAAAAATGTAGATATGGGTCACTATACACATTCTATATCTTGCTTTTTTCACTTCATAAAATATAGTGGAGAAGGCAACCTAACAGCCCATACAGTTTTCCTTCAGCCTTTTATTTTTCTTCTTTGCCTCACCACGCGACTTGTGGGATCTTAGTTCCCCAACCAGGGATCACACCCCCACACCTTGCATTGGAAGCACGGAGTCTTAACCACTGGACCGCCAGAGAAGTCCCTTCTTTTTTTCTATTTATTTTATTTTTTTTTTTTTGGGGGGGGGGGCGGGGGGCTGCGTTGGGTCTTTGTTGCTGCACACGGGCTTTCTCTAGTTGCAGCGAGTGGGGGCTACTCTTCGTTGTAGTGCACGGGCTCTAGGCCCGCGGGCTTCAGTAGCTGCAGCACATGGGCTCAGTAGTTGTGGTTCGCGGGCTCTAGAGCGCAGGCTCAGTAGTTGTGGCGCATGGGCTTAGTTGCTCCGCGGCATGTGGGATCTTCCTGGACCAGGGCACAAACCCGTATCCCCTGCGTTGGCAGGCGGATTCTTAACCACTGCGCCACCAGGCAGGCAGATTCTTAACCACTGCGCCACCATAAAGGCTGCCTAGTATTCCAGACCCCTACTGATGGGCACTTACAGTCTCCAGGTTTTCATCTTTTTTAACTATTACAAAACAATTCATCCTAGGACATATATTTAGTGTGTTTTGCAGAAAAAAAATTTTATTTTGGCTTTTCCACTTTACCTCTCTTTTCTGATACTGAGATAAATATTCACTTATAGGAAGCTTGGACCAAAAAAAAAAAAAAGTATAAAGAAAAGACAAGACAAAAGCTGTGTGACCCAATCAACTATGAACACAGGCTATTTCCCTCCAGCCCTTCAAGAATGCTTTTTTTTTTTTTTTTTTTTCCAAGGGCATGCGGGATCTTAGTTCCCCGACCAAGGATCAAACCCATGCCCCCTGCGGTGGACGTGTGGGGTCTTACCCACTGGACCGCCAGGGAAGTCCCCATTTTTTTGTTTTTGGCTGTGTTGGGTCTTTGTTGTTGCGCACGGGCTTTCTCTAGTTGCAGTGAGTGGGGGCTTCTCTTGTTGCAGAGCGCAGGCTCTAGGCACGCAGGCTTCAGTAGTGGTGGCAACGTGGGCTCTAGAGCGCAGGCTCAGTAGTAGTGGTGCGCAGGCTCAGTAGTAGCAGCACACAGGCTCTAGAGCGCAGGCTCAGTAGTTGCGGCACATGGGCTTAGTTGCTCTGCAGCATGTGGGGTCTTCATAGACCAGGACTCGAACCCATGTCCCCTGCATTGGCAGGCGGATTCTTAACCACTGCGTCACCAGGGAAGTCCCCCTTATTTTCTTTATGTAGTCAGGATCAGGCTGCAATCACCAGTGTGGTTTACTGAGTAATTACCAAGTACCAGGCATGGGCTAATGCACCTTACGTGAACTTTCTTACTTAGCTGGGTCAACATCCTGGTCAAGCGGAAGCTCCCATCCAGGAGGACGTGATGGGCTGGCAGAAGGCGGCGCTGCTAGATGCCTCCCAAGCGTGGCCCCCCACCAGCCACACCACCAGTCTTCTCGGTGGCCGGGGGTAGGAGAGACCCGGGGGAGGACTGCCTACCTCGGACAGCGCCTCTGAAGCGGTCTCGGGGTTCCGGAGGCCGTCCCCCCTCTGCCCCACGCTCAGCGCCTGCTCCCACTTCTGCAGAGCTTCCTCAAATAGCTCCATGCCTGAGTGTGGGCGGGGGAGACGGGAGAGAAGGGTGTCAGGCCCCCAGCAGAGGGAGAGCAGCCGTGTCCCCCACCACGTCGCTCAAGAGGGAGCTCAGAAGAGCGAGGAGGCAGGAGAGCCCGGAAGGATGGGAACAGCCAGGAACGTGTGGACCAGGTCCTGACCCTTTTTTCAGGGCTGGCTAGCTTGCAGGTCTTCATTCAGACCAGATCTGTTCCTGGAGACTCTGCCCAGTCCAGAAATGGCTGGAAACCATTGAGCCGGGGATCTGGGGTGGGTGGTTTTGGAACTGGTTGAAAGCAGCACCCAGAAAACCCAGCCCAGGCTCCCGGGAGGAGGCCACGCTCCCCACTACCCTGCCTCGGCCGCGGGGGTGGGGTGAGCGCTGGGCAGGGGGTGCCCAAGGCCGGCCTCCTGGCCCGTACCTTGCATGTAGAGGCTCTCAGCATTGCCGCTGCTGGTGGTCACGGACTCCTCCATCCCTCTGGTGTCCCATGGCCCCGAGCATGCAGCCACAGGGCTGGATGAGTTCACCACTACCATCTGGGTGCCAAGTAGCGCAAGAACCCGAGAATAAGGGATGAGGCCTTCCCGGACCCTTTGCAGGACCCCTGAGCCTCCCCCCACCCCCCACCCCTCACCACACACCACGTGCCCTCTGCAATACCATCCCTGAAAACAGCCCCGGGCCGCAGTGGCGAGCCCTCCGCACAGCCTGCTTCCGTCAACTCCAAGCGCCTGAGGACGGGTCACAGAAATGGCCAAAGCAGGAGGAAACACTGAGGCCAATGCCCAACCCAGGAAGCTGCAGCCTCCTACAAAACCCACCCTGAGCTCCACTCCCGAAAGGCATGACCCCCTCCCTGCTCCGGGGCTACACTACAAGTGAGACAGGGAGGACGCAACGTGCACCCATTACACACGGGCCGGCAGGGCCCGGCTCTCACCCACGCATCTCTCCCACACGAGCAGCCACCCGCCTCCCAGGCGGGAGCAGAGCCAGCTCCTGCTCATGCCTGGGTCCCCAGGGCAGTGGCCGGCTCAGAGCTGGGGCTCAGTGCTCGCTGGATGAATGAACAACTAGACGAGTGAATGAGCCAAAGCCGTTCCCCAAGAGAAAATAAACTTCTTTGTCTTATTTATCTCTCTGTCCTCAGCGCCTAGTAGTCTCTGACATAAAGCCGGTGCTTGCTCAGTGTCTGATGAATGAATGAATGAATGAATGCACTTTCATGGGTAAGTATCTTCCCCAAGAGATCACAGCTTCTCTTCCGCATTTATCCACCTTTCCCTCACCAGTGCCCGGCACACAGTGATCACTGACAATCTCTGGAAGTCTGCACGGATGGATGAGTGAATGAACCAACGAATGAATGGGTGGAACCTCTTCTCCCATCTTCCTACCAGCCCAGAAGCCCCCGAGGGCAGAGACCGGAGCCCCAAGGCCGTGACAGGCACCCTGCTACCCTCACCGAGGCCAAGCTGTGGGAGGAGCCTGAGTGCTTGCTGGGCTCGATGGAGGAGATGCCGCTCAGAGTGTCGTTGCTCTTGCTACTGGGGCTCTGGACCCTCCGGCTGGAGTAGCCTGTGAGGAACAGGAGAGGGGTCACGCCAGCTTCCCACCCAGCCTTCGCACGGCTGCTGCCCGCTCCGGATCCCTCTCCCCGTCTTCACCTGGGAGTCTGTCCTGACCTTCTAAGTCAGGGTGACAGCAGAGCACCCCCAGGGCGTGCACCTAGCAGCAGAGGGCTGGGCCCCTGCCCCTTGTCCTGCTCACTTCCGTACCCCCGTTACGCGGCGCAGGGCCTGGCCCGGAGGGGCCTGGATCTGCTGGGTTAAGCCTGAGAATGAGGCCCAGCCACTTCTCCCTCCTGACTCAGCTTCCCCTGTGTTGTTGACTGCCTGACTGATCTGGAATTCTCCTCCTTCAAAAAAGGACTTGAGGTACCAACTTTTCAAAAGACATAGTTTTGTTTTGGTTTGGTTCTTTTAAGTGAGAAAAGTAGGGAAGGCAAAATAAGGTGGAACCAGAGATGGTGCTGGTACAAAGTAGGCAAGCAAGAGGTTAGTCCAGAAACGACTCCAGGCTTCCAGTGGAGCCAACGCAGAATGGAAAGCCAGCTGTGCCAGCATGTCTCGTGGTCTTGTTCTAGACTGGTCTACAAACTTCTCTGTCCAATTGAAAAGACAAAAACTTCCCTTTTGCAATGATAATTCATAATTAAAAGTCATTGTCGGGCTTCCCTCGTGACGCAGTGGTTAAGAATCCTCCTGCCAACGCAGGGGACATGGGTTCGAGCCCTGGTCTGGGAAGATGCCACATGCCGCAGAGCAACTAAGCCGGTGCGCCACAACTACTAAGCCTGCGCTCTAGAGCCCATGAGCCACAACTACGGAGCCCACATGCCACAACTACCGAAGCCCGCGTGCCTAGAACCTGTGCTCCGCAACAAGAGAAGCCACCGCAATAAGAAGTCCGCGCACCGCAACGAAGAGTAGCCCCCGCTCGCCGCAACTAGAGAAAGCCTGAGCACAGCAACGAAGACCCAACGCCTCCAAAAATAAATTTAAATAAATAAATTTTTTTAAAAAAAGTCATTGTCACTTTGATAGCTCCATGCCTGAGTGTGGGCGGGGGAGACGGGAGAGAAGGGTGTCAGGCCCCCAGCAGAGGGAGAGCAGCCGTGCCCCCCACCACGTTGCTCAAGAGGGAGCTCAGAAGAGCGAGGAGGCAGGAGAGCCTGGAAGGAGATTTTGCCTCTTAAAACAAGTTTCTTCCAACATGAGAGCCTTTGAGGACTCCTTGCCTTAGAAAGCGACCTGTACACGGCATACACTGGGTTACTGGGTTACAAGATTAACGGGCCCATAAGAGGCTTTCAGAGCCACACCAGCAGACACAAAACAGGTCAGTGGCTGCCAGGAGCTGGGGGAAGGGGAAAGGGGCTGACTACCAAGGGCCCTGGCGGCATTGAGAGCAACAGTTCTTGACTGTGGTAGTGACTGTATGACTACAAGTGTTTGTCAAAACTCAAAAAAGGGTGAATCTTACTGTATGCAAAGAGAAAAAGAGGGGGATGGTGAGAATACCAAAAGGTTCAGGAACCATCTGGCCCTTTCTGCTCCTGAGCCAGGGGACTTCCATCGCTGGACGGAGGAGCTGCACCCCACCAGCCCACTCTGGACCCAGGGCTCCCAAAGTGTCCTCAGATAATGAGAACCATCGCTTCCAATGACATGTGCATCCGGCCACATCACCCAGCAAATCCTTACAATGACTTGCTTCCCAGGTGAAAGGGACTCAGCTTGGAGACAGGATGTCACTAGCCCAAGATCTCAGCTAATAGGGGTCCAGCTGAGACTCGACTCCAGGTCAGGCCCTTCCCCACCACCTCACACCTACCTTTCTTCACGGACGGGACCTTCCTGGCCATGAGGATGGGGAGGGGCGCTGTGCCCAGATGCTCGCCTCCCATCTCGGGGCCGACCTGCTTCTTCTTCCGCCGTCGCCTCTTGAGCTGGTGGGCGGCCAAGGCCAAGGCCACAGTCCCCAGGGCCGTGGCAAAGAGGACCTTCCTCAGGCCTGGTGTCAACCGCAGCTGGGAGAAGGCAGACTGCAAGAAAAGAGGGAGGCAGCCAGTTACATCTCCCTGGGAGAGCTGCCCTGAGGAACACGTGAGGGGCAGGGGACGCATCAGGCCCCCAGGGGATACCTGGTGACCAGGAAGGACTGACAGGCAGCCACCTGCAGGGGGCTGTGGGGGTGGGAGCTGGGGGCCCTGGCCTCTGAAACCTGGGTCACAGAGATGTAAAAGAGGGGGACGGGGAATGGCAAAATGACAAGGCTAGGAGATCATATCTGGGGTCCAGCAGGTGTCCCCAACACCATCGGTCAGGATTCTACCAGCTGCAGCGACTGAGCACCTATGCCAGCTACCGCACCAGGATTTCACCTGTGTTACCTGTCCGAATGCCCATCATTTTCCAGGTGAGGCACCTGAAGCTCACACGGGTTAGGACGCACGCTTAAGGTGACAGAGAGGCAGAAATGGAACTGAGGTCTGCCCACCCCACTTCTCCACTCTTCAAAGACAATGACGTTCACTTCACCCGATGGTCCATCTGTACACTCCCCTGCTCCACCCTAACTCTGCCTGCTGGACTGGGAGCCCCTCGAGCGAGGCTGCATCCCACAGGGCAGAGCTTCAGGAAGTGTCAAGAGAACTGGTCGGCCACAAACATTTCAAGTTGGCAGGCATTACTGACCTCTTTTATAAACTGAGAAACTGAGGTCAAGAGTCCACATAGGCCTGGGGTGGAGACCGGGCTTGGGACCCCAGACTCCTAACCCAGTCCTCCTTACTCTGCTCAAAGAGGACTGCCTGGGACAGCAATCACGAGGGCCCAACTTTCCTGGATGCTGAGGGACCCTGGGATGAGTGGCTCAGTGTTTCAGGGACCAGGGAGGTAAAGGGCAGGACCACAACCCGCCCCGATCTTTACCTGCCCAAACGTCGTGTAAAGGAACACAGGGATCTCTGCCACCGTCATGGCCAGGGCCTGGATCACGGACACACCCTCCGTCCTCCGGAACGCCATGGCAGGAGCGGGACCCCAGGCGAGAGCCCTCGGGGCCGAGAGCTTCCAAGGAGAACGTCTTCAACTGGTTGCTGGCTGGGTCCCGGGCACCATCCACGCCCCGAAAGGACAGGGACACACATACCAGAAGGTCCCTCCACAGAGCTGAGAGACAGACGACCAAGTCAGACACAGGGTGTGTGCATGTGAGCATAAAGAAACACACACAAGAGTGCTCTGGGGGATGAGGTGGGAGCAAAGCCCACGTGTGGAATGCGAGGCCTGGAACCAGGCCCCCGCCTTCTGCACCTGCCAGCAGGAAGGTAGCCAAACGCCCCACAGACTTTCTGCCCACCTTGAGCCCTGGGAGAAGGCAGTGTCTGGCACGCTGGCCCAAGTGAGGACCCAGAGCCTGGGAGATGGATAGGTCGCTCTCAAACTTGGGGCTTTATACCACACTTTCTCAATCTTTTTAAACCCATGGCCCACGTGCTAAGCAAAAACCTTAGGTCCCTAAAGGGTCAGACCCCTGAGTGAGAATCATTGCATCATTTCCACCTCCCACAAAACCAAGAATGTTGTACTTCCTGTGGACGTATTATGAAAACAGCAGGGTATTTCCTCCAATAATAACAGCTACTACACCGTATGTGGGTATTCTGTGCAGAGTTCCTTACATACATTATTTCATTGAATCATTACAGTTCTGTGAAGTAGATGCGATCTACCTCCCACACCCCTGCCAATTTCCAACGAGGAAATTGAGGCTCAGAAAAGCTAAGTCAGGAGTCCAAAGCCACACAGCTGGTACCAGGCGGAGTCAGGACTTGGACCAAGATCTAACGGACTTTCGACCCTGTGCTCAACACAACCCTTTCGCCAAATCTGGCATGGAGCAGGAAGTGGGAGCCTCAGCAGAACTACAGACTACAAGGGCAACTTTCCCCTGGGGCCTTGTGAGACCCCCAGGGTACTCCACGGCGAGCTCCCCGACCACCACCACCAAGGCCAAGGAGGTCTTCAGGGTCTCCTGGGACTTCAAACGAAATGACCACGAAGGCCAGATGGACCCTGTCTACCTGGGATGGCGGCCAAAGTCACTGGACTGGCACAAGAAACGGCTTATCCTCAGTGAGTGGGAAGGATGAATGATCCTATCAGTTAGCTCTAGGGCTGTGTGTGTGTGTGTGTGTGTGTGCGTAGAGTAGGGGACATCCTGCCAGGAGGCTACAAATTGAGTGATGTGACCTCCAGTGGTCACAAGCCAGATCTCTCAGCACCACCCCCAACTTGGCCCAAGCCTCAGAACGAACGAGGGAAGACAAGAACATCAGAGGATCAGCGGCTACTATTTCCCAAGCACTTACTTTAACAGGCCAGGCTTGGAACAGGCTCTCCATGGAGGGTTTTAAGTCTAGTCACCCACAGAACCCTCAAGGCAAGCACTGTTTATCTCAATGATGGGGAAACTGGGGCTCCAAAAGGTAATCAAGCCTACCGAGGTCACTGAGTAAATGGCCAAGCTGGGATATGACCTCAGCTCTGGGGGACCCCAAGGCTTGGCATTTACCTGCAGGAAAGTCAAAAGCAGCCTCTGCTGCCCCGACTGAGGAAGAGTGGCAGGTGCCAGGTAATGACACCCACCCCAAGACAGCTTCACTCCAGGAATGGATCGAGATCCAGCCCAACCATACCCCATCCTTCCTCCTGGCACGACCCAGGGCTGAATGCGAGAAGCCTGCACCTCTTCTCTGTGATGACAAGACCATGGCAATGTCCCCCCACCACGTGGACACTCCTAATGTCGTCCCAACCTGGGAAAGTCACCTCTCCTGCCCTGTAACCTTGGGCAGTAACCTCCTCGTTCCACCCCCACCAGGGCACTCACAACCTCTCAGCTTGGATGCCCACGCTTTCCATCCCGGACACCTTCTCCCCTGCCCTGAACCACCCCGTAAATGACTCTAGCCTGAGCACCCTTCATGCCGCCTTGACCCCAGCAATGTCCCCTCTGCCCAGTCTCGGTTCATTCCACACCGGTGGGACACCTCAGCAGTCTGACCAGGACCGGCACTGAGCACTCCCACGCTGGACCTCAGCAATACCCCCTTCTTCAGAATCTGCTCTTTCCATCCCAGACAATTCCTTGCGCATGCCCTGGTCAGGCCCCCTCCTCTCTTGCCCCGACTCCCGGAATATCCCTGAGGGTCGTCCAGGTGCCCACTGCCGCCGCCTTCCACAGCCCGCGCACCCGGTCCTTCCATCCCGGTACTTGCCCAGCGCGGGTCCAGTACCTGCGCCCCTGCTCCGATCTCTGCAATGTTCCAGGCCCGGGCATCTTCCCACTGACCGGGTACCTTCCGTTCCACCTCTCGCGCCGCCCACGGCCCGAGTACCTGCTCTTTCCAACGCTGGCCCTTCTAGTCCGGCTGAGCTGGGACACCTGCAACCCTACCCAGTTCCCCGCTCAGGGACGGCTCCCGCCCGCTGCAAGCCTCAGTCCCGGACCTTGCCGCGCCGCCCGCCTGCTCCGCGGGCTCAGCCCGGACCGCCGCCACTCACCCAGGATCCCATCGCTGCGGAAGGACAGCGTCTCCTTCTCCGGCGCCCGCGCAACCAACCTCGGGGCCACGGGGGGCGTGGCCTCACGCAGGGCCAACCTTTCTTTGGCCAATGAGTGTCGCCGAACTCCTCTGCACCGCCCCGGCCTCTGTGCAATTGGGTGGGTCACGTGACCAATATTGTCTTACCCTCCCTTCTCCCTCTGTTCCGCCCCCTAAGTGCGGTTGAGGCGCGGAAGTGATTTTTTTTCTCTCCTGTGATTGGCCATCGAGATTAGATTGACCCGGGTGGCTGAGTGAGGCGGGGCCACTCTTAAAGGGATGAGGCGGAGCAAACAGGTTTCGAAGGCGCTTTGTGGAAGGAATTGCCGGTGGTCTGAGCTCTCACTTTTGGTTCTTCTGCCTCCACTGGTGCCCACACGGACAAGTTCTTCCCGCCCTCCGAGCGCCCACTTTCCAACGCCACCGCCTCTAACTTCCTACAGCATTCTCCTAAGCACTTGCCACTCTCCACTTTCTGGGGTTGTTTGCAGAAGTGCCAAGCCTCCCCTACGAGACGTTGTCTCCCTAAGAGTTGGCGTCAAGTGATTCGGTTCACTGTGCCTTGCACTAAACACTGGGTTTGGAATCAGGCCTCCCTGAGTTGGAATCAAGTTCTGCCACATCAGCTTTGTGGGGTTTACTCAGTTTACCCCTCTGTAAAATGGGAATGGAATTCTTGCCTTGCCTGAGTAACGGGGCTTTGGTGCTGATCATAAGAAAACAGTGTGGCAGCCCTTTCATAACCAAAGAACTGGACACATCTAAGTTTTTTTAGTGTAATTATCAGTAAGGTCACATTCTTTCATTCATCAACAACTAATATTTCTGTGTGCCAGCCCTTTGGCTGGACTTGGGAGTGCAGTGGTGGACAAGATACATATAATTAAGATACTTAATTACAATCTTATGTGATATTGCTCTAATGGTGGAAACTCAGGAATATGGAGATTCCCAGGGACACCTGCGCTCCCATGGGGAGGTGAGAGACTCCCGAAAGAAAGTGACGTCCAAACAGAAACCTAAGGATGACTAAGAGTCAGCTGGGCAGAGAGAAGAGGAAGGAGTGTTCAGGAACAGCATGGGCTGTGTGGTCCAGAGGCAAGAGCGAACTTGGCGTGTTGTTTGTTTGTTTGTTTTTTTTTTTTTGGTCATACCCCACATCATGCGGGATCTTGATTCCCGACCAGGGATCGAACCTGTGCCCCCTGCAGTGGAAGCACAGAGTCATAACCACTGGACCACCAGGGAAGTCCCCAAACCTGGCATCTTTGACTCAAGGTGGCAGAGAGAGAGGAGCGTGGTAGCTGATGAGCCAAGGAAGTGGCAGCCAGAGCAAAGGAGAGCAGGCTCCACCATTGAACTGCCTGCGTCTGGGGCCAAATCCACTGCTTCCTCCCCTGTGTCCTTGGGCAAATCACTTAACTTCTCTAAACCTTAGCTTGCTAAAATGAGGAGAATGATGGTTTCTGAGCTTTTGCGAGGACCTTAAGTGATTATTCACTTAAAAGTGCTCAGTGCTGGGCCTGGTGTGGTCTTAGGACCTTTTGGCCATTGCTATTAGAAAAACCGCAGTAGCCAAGTAGAAAGCTAGATAAATCGATGCAACATACGGACTGGGACAGCTACAAGATCGGGAGTAACTAGGACCTACTGTCTCTCTCTCTCTCTCTCTCTCTCTCTCTCTCTCTCTCTTTCTCCTTTACCCTGCTGTTTTTCTTCCCAGGATCTGACCTGTTATATATCTGTTTATCCAAGAGGGGAAGAGCCTTGTTTTGTTCACTGCTGCATCCATGGCACCTAGAACAGCCCCTGGCACATAGTTGGTGCCGATAAGGTCTTTCTCCTTGACCAAACCAGAGTCAGGCTCCTGTGAGCCAGCCCTCTGCTTGACTAGGTGCAACCTTGAGTTTCCATCTTGTGGAGTCCAGGTGTAACAAGAATTCTGCAGGGTCAGTTTAGTAAAATCCCCAACCCTGGGTATCTGATCACCCTCCATATTTGATCAAATTCTTCATCCTCCATCCTCAATATCTTATCCCCCTACCCTGCCCTCCGCAAGAATCTCACTAGCCTTGATGTTCCCACTTAGTCATTTTCCATCCCCTGACATCCCCACTCTGCTCATTGTCTATAAATCTCCACTTGTCCTTGTTGTATTTGGAGTTGAGACCAATCTCTCTCCCCTACTGCAACACCCCCCCCTGCACTAGGCTCTCTTGAATAAAGTCTTCCTTACAGTCCTTAACAAGTATCATGAATGGTTTTTTCTTTAACCTTGCTCAATGTGGTTATTGAATGAATGAACATGTAACTACATTGATTTATGGCTCTTGAAAGATGATATGATTGTATGCTGGCTAAATAAATGATATAGTTAGCTACAGACAGACACTGGTACATAAGTCAGTGATCAATACAAATAGAAATACGTAGTGAACACATAGAAACACACAAAGAAACACATAGAGATGATGAACTGCAGGTGTGTGAGTGGCACAAAAGTTGATGATGGCTCCATATAGATAATAATGCAGATCAGTAGTTCTGAACCTGTGGTGCACATTTAAGTCACCTGGAAGCTTTTCAAGACTCCACCTGCCAGGCTCCACCTGAACTGAGAGAACCAGGGCTGGGAGTGGGCCCAGGGATTTTTTCATAAACCTCCAGATGACTTGAAGCTCACTCTGGACAGACAGGCTGGGGTAGAAGATGGGGAACTGGTATAAGTGCAGGGAGATAATCGAAGCCAGGAATCCAGGGGACAGAGCCAGAGAGGAAAGGGTACCAGTTCAGGAACAGAACTCTCCACTGGGTAAGAAGATGAAGTCTAGACGTAGAGAGCGGGGAGCAGTGGAAACAGGTAATAAGCCCCTTCCAAGCCCCATGGGAGGGGGGGAAATGTATGTGCAGGCCATCCTTTTGCCTGTTTGGGGCTGTGAGAAGCTGGTTCAAGGTCAGCACATGTCCAGGCCTGGAGGGAAGCACGTTCCTCCACCTGGGCTGAACGGAAGCCCCTTTTTCTCTTCTCCTTCCTTCCCCTTAACTCCTGCACACACCCTCACCCAACTTTGGAGAACCAGAGGGTTTCCGGGGGCCAAACAGCCATTCCCCAGCGGTGGAGGACCAGTCCCCAGCTGGCCTATCCCCTGGCTCAATTGTCCTTAGTGTCACCAAGGTTGGGGCAGAAGAGGAGGGGGGGCTAAAGAGGTCAAGGTGGTGGTGATGGTCGACACAGAAAGATCCAGGTCAAAAGACGCCGAGAAATAGGGAGCCAGAGGGCCCAGCAGGCCAGGAGAATGCGAATCGACCAAGGGAAGAGGCACAAACGGGCGGGGGCCATAGGACGAGGAAGCGAGAGGCCGGCCCGGCGGCGGCCGCAGGGGCAGCCGCGAGCAGCCTCAAGCCGGGCCCCCTCCGCCCCGCCCCGCCCCGCCCCCCGGAGGCTCCTCCCCCGCGGCCGGTGCCCCTCCCTGCGCGCTTGGGCAAGCTTGACGGAGGCGGCTGGGGGTGGGCCAGGGGGGCGCGCTGAGGGCCAGAGCACCGGCAGCAGGTGGGCGCGGTGCGGGCTGGCGGCGGCGGGCCGGGGGCTGCCGGGCGGCGCACGGGCCGGACGTGGCCGGCCGTGCGGAGCGCCATGGACTTCAACATGAAGAAGCTGGCGTCGGACGCGGGCATCTTCTTCACCCGGGCCGTGCAGGTGAGGCCGTACACCCTGGGCCCCGCGCGGCCGGCGGGCACCCCTGCAGCAGAGCCCGGGGCCGCGGGAGAAGGCCCTCGCGGCCGCCGCTCCTTCCCCGCTGCGGAGTCGCCCTAGCCGCCCCCCCAGCCCCTCCTCCTTTTGCGGTGCCCAGTAGAGAGAAAGAGCCCGGGGCGGCCGGCCACACTGGCCGCACCCTCAGCGTGGCCCAGGCCTGGGGAGTGAGCCAGGCCTGCCTCGGCCCTGCTGCCGCGGGGGAGGTGTCAGCCTCCACCATTTCGACCCGCCGGCCGCGTAGTCCCGCTGTCCTGGCGCCCGCCCCGCCCCCGGTGGGGGGCTCCGCTGAGGAGGGCAGAGGGCCCCAGGCGGTTCCTGTCTCCTTGCCCTTGCCCAGCGGTGACTCTGACTCCCGGCAGGCGTTTGGAGGCCTGAGTTTCAGGCCTAAGGACTCGTGCACCCGCCCTGACCCCTTCTCTGAGCCTCAGTCTCCGCACCTGTGCAATGGACTGGTGGTACTGATTCCCTCAGGTCCCTTTTACACGCTTCGGTAGTCCGGAAGCCAGGAGGGCTGGGGTTATTTACTTTCTGCTCCGTGGGAGGCCTGTTTCTCTTATTTCCCCAGGCCCCGGGGGCTGGCTGGCTGCCCTCCTTGGGAAGCTGTACAGTGGGTGATGCTGGGATTAGAACAAGTCCTATCCATTTGGGGACAAGGGAAAAAACAGAAGCAGCTGAGTGTAATGGTGAAGACCGGGAGTCAGCTGTGGGTGTGGAGGCCCCTCTAGTGACTTTGAAGACAGGGGCGTCACCTCTCTGGGCCACAGTTTTTCAGTCTGAAAAATGGCCTTAGCAGTCCCTCCCTCCCAGCATGGATGTGAGTGTCCCAGGCATTCCCCGTGAACATGCTCACTAAAGGCAAGTCATTCTTGGTGTAACGTGGTTAGTATTGCAGCTGTGCAGCATGTGACGTTAGGCAAGTCTCGGAGCCTCCGTGTTCCCTTCTGTCAATCAGGGGTCGCACCAGTCTGCCTCCCAGGGTGGCTGCTGCCTTGGGGCTTGGCCCGTCACAGCGCTCTGGGAACAGATTCTGTTGTTTGTCCTTGCCCTGGTTGTTGGTTCTCTGGAGGAGCCCAGCCCCAGACAGTCTCTTAGAAGCCCACACGCCCATGTTTACTAGAAAGCAGTGTCCCGTTGAGGATTTGCGCCCCAGAGAGGGTTTGCTGCTCTGTGTTTGAAGCCCTGCCGTGGACCCCAGCCCTAGTGGGGATGCTAGCAGCCTGGAGTTCATTGGCCAGCCCCTGTCCATTCAGAAGGTAGGGAATTCTCCCCAGTGTCGGTATGGCAACCACTTTATCTCCCACATCTGGGAAGAACCTGATCTGCCAGTTTCCTGCTACTTTGGGGCCCTAGCACCTGACCTGGCCAGGCCTGCAGAGCCTGGGGTATGGGGAAGCTTGGTCCCTGTGGCCTCTTTTCTCCTGGGGGTGGGCAGGCCCACTGGTTCGCCCATACTGGAGTGGGAGCCAGCGCCCAGGCCCCCGCCTCCAGAGTGGAGGAGGGAGCTGGGAGCTTTATAAATAGAGGCTTTCTCTGGCCCTGCACGCCCACCCCCTGCTGCTGCCATCTTGCAGGGAGCAGCCTCTGAAGCCGGGGCCCTTCCTCTTGGCAGGGATGGGGCGGGGTGGCAGCCAGAAGAGAGAAGGGCTTGAAATGTCACCTGGGCAGGAGAGCACACTCGGGACCCTCCTGAGGCCAGTCTGCCCTGGAGTAGGAGTCAGCCAGGAGAGATGGGGGTGGTTTATTATTAATGTGTGGGCAGCTCCTCTGCGTGGGTGCCACCTACCTACGCACGACATGCTGGGTAAGCGCTCAGCCCCTCCATGTGTTGAGGACACTTCTAGGAGCCTCACCTCATCCCCATCCGGTAGGGAACTGGACCTTGGCCCTGGGATAAGAATCCAGAGGCCGGATCCCTTTTGCATGGGAGATTCTAGGATGTCTTCTCAGTCCCCGAACTGTGCCTTGAAGGTCAGGAGGGGTTTGCCGAGTTGGTCCAGGTGATGGGAACAGCCCAGCTAAGGGCACCGAGACAGGAAAACCTACGGCATGTTTGGGTAAGATGCCAGTGGGGATGGGAGTGGGCAGTGGAAATGCTAGTACTGATGCTGTTGGTAGTAATTGCAGTGTTACTAATCGCAGTGGCAGGAGTAATGATAATAAAAGCCAGGGAGGCTGTGGCCTCGTTCTCATCCGAGCCAGGCAGGCAGCGGTGAACGTGGGAAGGATGCCCAAGATGTTGGGAAAGCCCGGTGGGACTTTGAACCTGGGTGGGTGTGTCGTGTGAGGGACGAGTGGCCAGGTGGCACGGCGGGGAGTGCTGCCATTAACCTTGGTAAGAAGGGGAGATGCTGAGGTGCACACTGAGGGCGACACAATCGCCTGAATCATGCTGGCTGGTGCCAGCAGGGTAAGGATGTCCCTAGGTGGCTCCTGAGAGCCAAGGGGGGACCTGAGGGGGACCTTTTATTAACGATGATGATGACGCCAGCTAACGTTTATCAGGCCTATACTGTGTGCTGACCACGAAACTAAGCACCTTCCAAATATTCTGTGAGATAGGTCCTGTTATCCCCGTCCTCCGGGGGGAAACTGAGGACCAGAGAGGTGACTTTGCCTCTGACCCTCGATTTTCTCATCTGCAAAATGGGGTAATGCTAACCCCTGAAGGGTCTGGGTGAGGTGAGGCCTCTTCAGGGCCTGGCTCGGGGAGGCCCCAGCTTGGGGAATGTGACGAAGAAGAGGAGTCGGGAGACCGGGAGGAGGCCAGGAGCAGCTGGTTCCCAGGTGAGGAGCCGCAGGCTCTAACCCTGGCCCACCCAGCTCTGCAGAGGGAAACCCAAGCCCCCATGCATAATTGATGGCTGCCGAGCTGGAGCAGCCCGACAGGGCAGCCTGACCACCGGAGGTGCCTCCTGCCCCTTGCAGCTGGACCTGTCCTTGGCCTCTGGATGCCTCACCGCTGCCTAGTCATCTGGGAAGGGCCTCCAGACCCCCAGCCTATGTGACTCCAGCACAGCCTGCCTCTTACTCAGTCTCAGCGGCATCCTCTGTGAAATGGGAAACTTGGCCGGCCTGAGGGCAGTGTCTGTTGTTGTCAGGGCTGATCTACTCCTGCAGGTCTTCACCCCTTTGCTGTTTGCCTGTGACCTCCCCTTGGCTGGACGGGGCCTTTGAGATCAGAGAGGCCAGGACTTGGGCCGGTTTCTGGTTTTTCTTAGGTGGCCCCCATGGTTTCTGCCAGCTCTGAAGGGGGACCCTTGTGACATCCTGGTCCTTTCCTGGCCTTGGGGCGGGGCTGCCGAGCTTTCTGGGCCCTGGGTGTGCCCAGCAGTTGGCTCTGATGAGCTGGCGCTGTTCCCCATCTACCACTCCAGGCAACCGGAGGCCAGCCATGTGGCCATCCTCCCCCCGCTCCGCATTCCCCTTCCTTCCCAGCCATCTCTCTGTGCATCAGCTCTTAACAGCATCAGCTCTTACACTGAGCACTGCCTGCCGGCCAGATCCTAGCCTTCATGTCTTATCCACATCTTTTTTATTTCATTCTTACAACCTATGAGGGAGATGCTACTACTTATTATTACCATTTTCAGCTTAGGAAACTGATGCTCAGAGAGGCAAAGCCACTTGCCCAAGGTCACACAGCTCATCAGACTGAGACTTGAATCAAGTCCCTCTGATTCTGGAACCTGGGTTCCTCTGACTCCCTCCCTTGGTATCCCCTTCCCGTGGCTCCCAGCTGCCCCTGGAACATCCTGATAACCCCAGACCTTGCTCTGTGCCCCTTTTGTTCCCTGAGCACTTGTAACCAGGTGCTTTCCTTCAGAGTCAGGCTGGGGGGACCCTTAGTGGTAGGCTCCCAAGGGTTCCTTACACCCTAAGCTGTATGTCTGATTTTGATGTGCTTTTTTGGGGAGAGGGAGTCTGTATCTTTCATTGGATTTCCAAAAGGAACCATGATCCCCAAACTCTGGTCCAACCACCTCATTTCACAGAGGAACAAACTGAGGCCCAGGGCAAGGTTGCACCTTGGTCAAGGTCACAGAGCAGGTCCGGGGCAGAGCAAGTTTCTTGACCTTGGAGCCTGAGTTCCAGCCAGGTGGGAGGAGTAGATGGGCGGGGCAGGGGTGCTCCTTCCGTCCCCCTTTCTGAGCCCTCCGCCCTGGGTGCTCTCCCCACAGTTCACAGAGGAGAAATTCGGCCAGGCCGAGAAGACCGAGCTTGATGCCCAGTTTGAGAACCTTCTGGCCCGGGCAGACAGCACCAAGAACTGGACGGAGAAAATCCTGAGGCAGACAGAGGTGTTGCTGCAACCCAACCCCAGTGAGTGGACACGGGCCGGCCCCGGGCTCGGGGCGGGAAGCAGCGGGCAGGAGCCCCAGCTGCTGAGACCGTGCAGGTGGGCCTGGGCGGCAGGTGGGATTTGGGTTAGACTCTTGGGGCTTAAGGCTGCTGTTTTGGGGGGTCCCACTTAGAGAAAACAGCAGACTCAGTGTTGGGCTCCAGGATGCGCTCTCTGGGACAGTGGAAATGCTAAGTGTCGCACAGAGGAGTTGAAGAAATGCCTGGACACTAAAACACAGTTGGGAGAAGAGGCAGGAGAAACGGGAGCCAGGTCACTGGAGGGAAGGCAGCGAGGCTCAGGGATGAAAGAGGACTTGCCGAGAGTCACACGCAGCGTGGTGCAGGCAGACGCAGCTGCAGGAGAACCTGTGGGAAGAGAGGGGCTGGCTGGCCTGGGGTCGTGGGACTTGTCTGCCTGTCTGTCTGCGGTTAGCTGATGAGTGTGCTGAGAGCTTTCTGGGGCCAGGCCAGGGCATTGCCCACGTGTGTGTTATGCCCTGCAAGTCCATAGTGTAAGGAGGGAGAAGCTGTGGGGCAGGAAGGGGTGACACTTGCCTTCAGCTGTGTGACCTCGGGCAGGCATTTCACGTGTCTGAGCCGTGGCTTCTTCCTCTCTAGAGGGAGGGCTTCGCGGGGTCAAGTGCCAGTCTCACACAGTTGAGAATCAGCAAGAGAGTATTCTGGAAGTCCCCAGGCTGGACGCCCCTGTGGGCAGGCCCTGGTCTGGATCTGTTTCTGTCACCACGGCTTTCATCCTTGGGCTCTTACCGAAGAGCCCTGTGGCTTTGGCTGCCGTCTCCCCGCAGGTGCCCGAGTGGAGGAGTTCCTGTATGAGAAGCTGGACAGGAAGGTGCCCTCGAGGGTCACCAACGGGGAACTGCTGGCTCAGTACATGGCAGAGGCGGCCAGTGAGCTGGGACCCACCACGCCGTACGGTGAGCCAGTCCTCACAGCCAGGGTCGGGGGTCACGGTCTCTGGCACAAATCTTCTTCCCTCCCTTCTCTCCTTCCTTTCTCTGTTTTTTAATTTGCACACATGATACCTGGATTCATTCTGCTTGTAAACACCTCAATCAATGGAGATGAAAATAGAGTAAAATATAGAAGCCTCCCGGGATTTCCCTGGTGGTCCAGTGCTTAAGACTGCGCTCCCAGTGCTGTGGGCACAGGTTTGATCCCCGGTCGGGGAACTAAGATCCCGCATGCCGCACAGTGCAGCCAAAAAACGAACAAAAAAAATTGAAGCCTCCCTTACCCAGGTTTGGTTCGTGTGTATTTTCAATGGGATCATGTTATGTGTACTGTTCTGCAACCTGATTTTTAAACTTGGCATTGCACTACAGATAATCTGTTCACAGCACTTATAGGGTCACCTCAAGCTTTATTTTTTAAGTTTTATCTAGGTACAACTTATACACTATAAAGTACACCTGTTTTAAGTGTGTAATTTGATGATTTTTAGTGAGTTTACAGAATTGAACAAACATCCCCCAATCCAATTTGTGTTTTTGAAATTTTATTTAATTAATTTTTTAATTGAAGTATAGTTGATTTACAATATCGTGTTAGTTTCAAGTGTACAGCACAGTGATTCAGTTATACACACACACACACAACATATATATTCCTTTTCAAATACTTCACTTTTAGGTTATTACAAAATATTGAGTGTAGTTCCCAGTGCTATACAGTGGGTCTTGTTGGTTATCTATTTTATATACAGTAGTGTGTATATGTTAATCCCAACCTCCTAATTTATCCCTCCTCCCACCCCCCCTTTCCCCTTTGGTAACCATAAGTTTGTTTTCTGTGTCTCTGAGTCTGTTTCTGTCTTGTAAATTAGTTCATTTGTATCATTTTTTAAGATTCCACATATATGTGGTATCATATGATATTTGTGTTTCTCTGTCTGGCTTAACTTCACTTAGTATGATAATCTCTAGTTGTGTCCATGTTGCTGTAAATGGCATTATTTCATTCTTTTTTATGGCCGAGTAATACTCCATTGTATTTATATACCAGATCTTCTTTATCCATTCACCTGTTGATCGACATTTAGGTTGCCTCAATGTCTTGGCTATTGTGAATAGTGCTGCAATGAACATTGGGGTGCATATAGCTTTTCCAATTATGGTTTCCTCTGGATATATACCCAGGAGTGGGATTGCAGGATCATATGGTAGCTCTGTTTTTACTTTTTAAAGGAACCTCCATACTGTTCTCCATTGTGGCTGCACCAGTTTACATTCCCACCAACCGTGTAGGAGGGTTCCCTTTTCTGCACACCCTCTCCAGCATTTATTATATGTAGACTTTTTGATGATAGTCATTCTGACTGGTGTGAGGAGATACCTCACTGTAGTTTTGATTTGCATTTCTGTAAAAATTAGCGATGTTGAGCATCTTTTCATGTACCTTTTGGCCACCTATATGTCTTCTTTGGAGAAGTGTCTATTTAGATCTTCTGCCCATTTTTTGATTGGGTTGCTTGTTTTTCTGATATTGAGCTGTATGAGCTGTTTGTATATTTTGGAGATTAATCCCTTGTCAGTTGCATCGTTTGCAAATATTTTCTCCCATCTTGTAGGTTGTCTTTTCGTTTTGTTTCCTTTGGTTTGGTTTCCTTTGCTAAGCAAAAGCTTTTAAGTTTAATTCCCATTTGTTTATTTTTGTTCTTGTTTCCATTACTCTAAGAGACGGATCCAAAAAGATACTGCTGCAATTTATGTCAAAGAGTGTCCTGCCTATGTTTTCCTCTAGGAGTTTTTGTTTGTTTGTTTTTTATATATATTTTTGGCTGCATTGGGTCTTCGTTGTTGTGCGCAGGCTTTCTCCAGTTGTGGTGAGCGGGGGCCACTCTTCCTTCCGGTGCACAGGCTTATCATTGCAGTGGCTTCTCTTCTTGTGGAGCATGGGCTCTAGGTGCGCAGGCTTCAGTAGTTGTGGCACACAGGCTCAGTAGTTGTAGCTTGTGGGCTCTAGAGCACAGGCTCAGTAGCTGTGGCACGTGGGCTTAGTTGCTCCGCGGCATGTGGGATCATCCCAGACCAGGGCTTGAACCCGTGTCTCCTGCATTGGCAGGCAGATTCTTAACCACTGTGCCACCAGGGAAGTCCCCCTCTAGGAGTTTTATAGTATCTGGTCTTACATTTAGTTCTTTAATCCATTTTGAGTTTATTTTTGTGCATGGTGTTAGAGAATTTCTAATTTCATTCTTTTAATTTAGCTGTCCAGTTTGCTCAGCACCACTTATTGAAGAGATTGTCTTTTCTCCATTGTATATTCTTGCCTCCATTGTCGTAGAGTAATTGACTGTAGGTGCATGGGTTTATTTCTAGGCTTTCTGTCCTGTTCCATTGGTCTATATTTCTGTTTTTGTGCCAGTACCATACTGTTTTGATTACTGTAGCTTTGTAGTATAGTCTGAAGTCAGGGAACTTGATTCCTCCAGCTCCATTTTTCTTTCTCAAGATTGCTTTGGCTATTCAGGGTCTTTTGTGTTTCCATACAAATTTTAAAATTTTTTGTTCTAGTTCTGTGAAAAATGCCATTGGTAATTTGATAAGGATTGCACTGAATCTGTAGATTGCCTTGGATAGTATAGTCATTTTGAGAATACTGATTCTTCCAATCCAAGAACACAGTATATCTTTCCATCTGTTTGTGTCATCTTTGGGTGTTTTTTTTTTTGGCTGTGCCATGTGGCTTGTGGGATCTTAGTTCCTAACCACTGGACCACCAGGGAATTCCCTCATCTTCCATTTCTTTCATCAGCATCTTATAATTTTCAGAGTATAGTTCTTTTGCTTCCTTAGATAGCTTTTTTTAAAAAAAATAAATTTATTTATTTATCTTTTTTTTTTTTGGCTGCATTGGGTCTTTGCTGTTGTGCACAGGCTTCCTCTAGTTGTGGCTGCTCTTCATTGTGATGGCTTCTCTTGTTGTGGAGCACGGGCTCCAGGCACGCGGGCGTTAGTTGTGGCACGTGGGCTCCAGAGCGCAGGCTCAGCAGTTATGATGCACAGGCTTAGTTGTTCCGCGGCATGTGGGATCTTCCCAGACCAGAGCTTGAACCCATGTCCCCTGCATTAGCAGGCGGATTCCTAACCACTGCGCCACCAGGAAATGTCTCCTTAGGTAGTTTTATTCCTAGGTATTTTTATTCTTTTTAATTTCTGTCTCTGGTCTTTCATTGTTAGTGTACAGAAATGCAACAGATTTCTGTTTATTAATTTTGTATCCTGCAACTTTATCGAATTCACTGATTAGCTCTAGTAGTTTTCTGGTGGCATCTTTAGGATTTTCTATGTACGGTATCATGTCATCTGCAAACAGTGAGAGTTTTACTTCTTCTTTTCCAATTTGGATTCTTTTATTTCTTTTTCTTCTCTGATTGCTGTGGCTAGGACTTCCAAAACTATGTTAAATAAAAGTGGCATGAGTGGACATCTTTTGTCTTGTTCCTGACCTTAAAGAAAATGCTTTTAGTTTGTTACCATTGAGTATGATGTTAGCTGTGGGTTTGTCATATATGGCCTTTATTATGTTGAGGTAGGTTCCCTCTATGCCCACTTTCTGGAGTGTTTTTATCATAAATGGATGTTGAATTTTATCAAAAGCTTTTTTTGCATCTATTGAGATGATCATATGGTTTTTATTCTTCAATTTGTTAATGTGGTATATCACACCGATTGTTTTACGGACATTGAAAAATCCTTACAGGGACTTCCCTGGTGGTCCAGTGGGTGGGACTCGACGCTCCCAATGCAGGGTGCCCAGGTTCAATCCCTGGTCAAGGAACTAGATCCTGCATGCATGCCGCAACTAAGAGTCCGCACGCTGCAACTAAGAAGTCCGCACACCACAACTAAGGAGCCCACACATTGCAACTGAGAGCCCACGTGCTGCAACTAAGACCTGGTGCAGCCAATATAAATAAATAAATATTGAAAAAAAAGGAAGAAAAATCCCACTTGGTAATGGTATATGATCCTTTTAATGTATTATTGGATTCAATTTGCTAGTATTTTGTTGAGGATTTTTGTGTCTATGTTCTTCAGTGATATTGGCCTGTAATTTTCTTTTTGTGTGGTATCTTTGTCGGTATTTGGTATCAGGGTGATGGTGGTCTCATAGAATGAGTTTGTTTCCTGCCTCTGCAATTTTTGGAATAGTTTCAGAAGGATAGGTGTTAACTCTTCTTTAAACATTTGATAGAATTTTCCTGTGAAGCCATCTGGTCCATCTGGACTTTTGTTTGTTGGAAGTTTTTAAATCAGAAATTGTATTTCAGTACTTGTAATTGGTCTGTTCATATTTCCTCTTTCTTCCTGGTTCAGTCTTGGGAGATGGTACCTTTTTAAGAATTTGTACATTTCTTCTAGGTTGTCCATTTTAGTAGCATATAGTTGCTTGAAGTAGTTTCTTACAGTCCTTTGTACTTCTGTGGTGTTGGTTGCAGCTTCTTCCTTTTCATTTCTAATATTACTGATTTGGGTCCTCTCCCTTTTTTTCTTGATGAGCCTGGCTAAAGATTTATCAATTTTGTTTATCTTTTCAAAGAACCAGCTTTTAGTTTCATCTATCTTTTCTGTTGTTTTCTTAGTCTCTAATTTATTTATTTATGCTCTGTTCTTTATGATTTCTTTCCTACTAACTTTAGGTTTGTTTGTTCTTCATTTTCTAGTTGCTTTAGGTGTAAGGTTTGGTTGTTTATTTGAGATTTTTCTTGCTTCCTGAGGTAAGCTTGTATCACTATAAACTTGCCTCTTAGAACTGCTTTTGCTGTGTCCCATAGGTTTTGGCATAGTGTTTTCATTTCCCTCTAAGTATTTTTTAATTTCATCTTTGATTTCTTTTTTTATTAATTAATTAATTAATTAATTAATTTGTCTGCGCTAGGTCCTAGTTGCGGCATGCGGGATCTTTTGGTTGCAACATGCGGGCTCCTTTATTTGCGGCATGCGGGATCTAGTTCCCTGACCAGGTATCGAACCTGGGCCCCCTGCATTGGGAGTGCAGAGTCTTAATCACTGGACCACCAGGGAAGTCCCTCATCTTTGATTTCTTTGGTGAGCCATTGGTTGTTTAGTAGCACATTGTTTACCCTCCACGTGCTTGTGTTTTTTGCAGTTTTTTTCTTGGACTTGATTGCTAATCTCATAGCATTGTGGTCAAAAAAGATACTTGATATGATTTCAGTTTTCTTAAATTTACCAAAACATGCTTTGTGGTCCAGCATGTGATCTATCCTGGAGAATATTCCATGTACACTTGAAAAGAATGTGTATTCTGCTGCTTTTGGATGGAAAGCTCTACAAATAACAATTAAGTCCATCTGGTCTAATGTGTCATCTAAGGCCTGTGTTTCCTTATTGATTTTCTGTCTGGATGAACTGTTCATTGATGTAAGTGGGGTGTTTAAGTAGACCCATATTATTGTTTACTGTCGATTTCTCTTTTTACATCTGTTAACATTTGCCTTATATATCGAGGTGCTCCTGTGTTGGATGCATATATATTTATAATTGCTATACCTTCTTTTTGGATTGATCCCTTGATCATTATGTAGTGTCCTTCTTTGTCTCTTGTAGCAGTCTTTATTTTAAAGTCTGTTTTGTCTGGGACTTCCCTGGCTATCCAGTGGTTAAGACTCTGTGCTTCCAATGCAGGGGGCGCAGTTTCGATCCCTGGTCAGGGAACTAAGATCGCACATGCTGCACGGCACAACCAAAAAAAATGAAATGGGTCTCTTGTAGACAACATATATATGGGTCTTGTGTCTTGTTTTTGTATCCATTCAGCCAATTTGTGTCTTTTGGTTGGAGCATTTAATCTGTTTACGTTTAAGGTAATCATCGATGTGTATGTTCTTATTGCCATTTTTTTATACATTTATTTATTTTAATTAATTAATTTATTTATTGGCTGTGTTGGGTCTTTATTGCTGTGTGTGGGCTTTCTCTAGTTGTGGCGAGAGGCGGCTACTCTTTGTTGCGGTGCACAGGCTTCTTGTTGCAGTGGCTTCTCTTGTGGAGCACGGGCTCTAGGCATCGGTCTTCAGTCGTTGTGGCTCTCAGTCTCGGTAGTTGTGGCTGGCAGGCTCTAGAGCACAGGCTCAGTAATTGTGGTGCCCGGGCTTAGTTGCTCCGTGGCATGTGGGATCTTCCCGGACCAGGGCTCAAACTTGTGTCCCCTGCATTGGCAGGCGGATTCTTAACCACTGTGCCACCAGGGAAGTCCCTTATTGCCATTTTGTTAATTGTTTTGGATTTGTTTTTGTAGGTCTTTTTTCTTCCTTTCCTCTTTTCTTTCCTCCTTTCTTGTGATTTGATGACTTTATTTTTTAAGGGTTTAGGATAGATGGATTAAACATTTTTTAAAATATTTATTTATTTATTTGGTTGCATCGGGTCTTAGTTGCGGCACGAAGAATCTTTCAGTGTGGCATGTGGGCTCTTCGTTGCAGCATGTGGGCTTCTCTCTAGTTGTGGCACGTGGGCTCTGTAGTTGTGGTGCGTGGGCTCCAGAGTGCGTGGGCTGTGTAGTTTGCAGCACGCAGGCTCTCCCATTGAGGTGCGTGAGCTCAGTAGCTGCGGCGTGCGGGCTTAGTTGCCCCATGGCACGTGGGATCTTAGTTCCCCGACCAGGGATTGAACCTGTGTCCCCTGCATTGGAAGGTGGATTCTTTACCACTGGCCCACTGGGGAAGTCGCTGATGACTATCTTTAGTGTTGTGTTTGGAATTCTTTTTCTTTTTCATGTGTGTATCTGTTATAAATTTCTCATTTGCGGTTACCATGAGGTTTTGATATAGCAGTCTGTATAACTACACGATTGTTTTAAGTTGCTGATCTCTTAATTTCAAATGCATTTCAGATGTCCTGCACTTGTGCTCTCCTTCTCTCACAGTTACTGGTCTTGATATCCCGTTTGTGTGTGGATGATTTCCTACCTTTACTGTATGTTCACCTGTACTGGTGAGCTTTCCCATTTCATAATTTTCTTGTTTCTAGTTGTGGCCTTTTCTTTTTCGCTTAGGGAAGTTCCTTTAGCATTTATTGTAAAGCTGGCTTGGTGCTGTTGAATTATTTTAGCTTTTGCTTGTCCGTAAAGCTTTTGATTTCTTCATCAAATCTGAACGAGAGCCTTACTGGGTAGAGTATTCCTTTTTTTTTTTTTTTTTTTTGTGGTACGCGGGCCTCTCACTATTGTGGCCTCTCCCGTTGAGGAGCACAGGCTCCGGACGCGCAGGCTCAGCGGCCACGGCTCACGGGCCCAGCCGCTCTGCGGCACGTGGGATCTTCCCGGACCGGGGCACGAACCCGTGTCCCCTGAATCTGCAGGCGGACTCTCAACCACTGCGCCACCAGGGAAGCCCTGGGTAGAGTATTCTTGTTTGTAGGTTTTTCCTTTTCATCACTTTAAATATATGGTGCCACTCCTTTCTGGCCTGCAGAGTTTCTGCTGAAAAATCAGCTGATAGTCTTACAGGGATTCCCTTGTATGTTATTTGTTGCTTTTCCCTTGTTGCTTTTAATATTTCTCTTTGTCTTTATTTTTGTCAGTTTGACTACTGTGTGTCTTGGTGTATTTCTCCTTGGGTTTATCCTGTATGAGACTTTCTGTGCTTCCCGGACTTGGGTGACTCCCCCAATCCAATTTAAAGAACATTTCCATCACCTGCAAAAAAGTAACTTGTGTCTACTTGTAGTCAGTCCCACTCCCACCCCCAGACAACTAATGTGGCTTTGTTATTTTTCGTTGTTGTTTTTGTCGTTTTTTTTATAAATTTTTTTATTTATTTGGCTATATGCGGGATCTTTCATTGCGGCACACAAGCTTCTCTCTACTTGCGTGGCATGCAGGCTCCAGAGCACGTGGGCTCAGTAGTTGCGGCATGTGAGCTCTCTAGTTGTGGCACATGGGCTCTAGAGTGTGTGGGCTCAGTGGTGCAGCACACGGGCTTAGTTGCCCCGCGGCACTTCTTTTGAGTTAAATAGATATTTTCTAGTGTAATATTCTAATTTCTTTGTTGCTTTTTTTTTTTACTTTAAAAATCTTTCTTAATGGGTTTTTATAAAATATATTTATTTATATTTATTTTGGCTGTGCCAGGTCTTAGTTGCAGCATTCAGGATCTTCATTGCAGCATGTAGGATCTTTAGTTGCAGTATGTGGGTTTCTTAGTTGCGACATGCATGCAGGATCTAGATCCCTGACCAAGGATCAAACCCATGTCCCCTGCATTGGGAGTGTGGAGTCTTACCCACTGGACCACCAGGGAAGTCCATCTTAGTGGTTTTACAATTTAAATTACAATATGCATTTTAACTTAACACAATCTACTTTGGAGTAATACTAACTGAATTCCAGTAAAATATCGACACTTTGCTCCAGTATAACTCCCTTCTCGCCCTCTTCCTTTGTGCTATTGTTGTCATACACATTATATCTCAACAACACAGTTTTATAATTATTGTTTTATGTAGTTGTCTTTGAAATCAATTAAGAAAAGAGAAAAAAGTTTATATTGTCTTTTATATGTGCTTATGTAGTTACCTTTACTGCTGCTCTGTATTTCCTTATGTAGATTCAGGTTACCATCTAGTGTCATTTCACTTTAACGTGAAGTATTTCTTCTATGGTAGGTCTGCCAGCAATGAATTCTTTTAGCCTTTGTTTATCTGGGAATGTCTTTATTTTGTGTTCACTTTTGGAAGACAGTTTTGCTGTATATAAAATTCTTGGATGAGAGTTTTTTCCTTTCATCACTTTGAAAATATCCTCTCACTATCTGGCCTCCCTTGTTTCTGATAAGAAGCCAGTTCAAATCTGCTGTTGAACCCTTCTAGTGATTTTTTCTTATCAGTTGTTATACTTTTCAACTCTAGAATTTTCATTTCTTTTTTATAGTTTTAATCTCTTTATTGACATTCCTTATTTGAGAAGTCATTGTGATCATACTTTCCTTAAATCTTTAAACATTGCTTCTATTAGGCTTTTTATTTTTTAATTAAAGTATAGTTGATTTATAATATGTGTTTCTGGTGTACAGCATAGTGATTTAGTATTTTTGCAGATTATATTCCATTATAGGTTATTACAAGATAATGGCTATAATTCCCTGTGCTATACAGTGTATCCTTTTTTTAAAAAAATTATTTTTGGCTGTGTTGGGTCTTCATTGCTGTGCACGGGCTTCCTCTAGTTGCAGCGAGTGGGGGCTGCTCTTCGTTGTGGTGTGTGGGCTTCTCATTGCAGTGGCTTCTCTTTGTTGCGGAGCACTGGCTCTAGGTGCATGGGCTTCAGTAGTTGTGGCATGCAGGCTCAGTAGTTGTGGCTCGCAGGCTCTAGAGCACAGGCTCAGTAGTTGTAGCGCATGGGCTTAGTTGTTCTGTGGCATATGGGATCTTCCCAGACCAGGGTTCGAACCTGTGTCCTCTGCCTTGGCAGGTGGATTCTTTATTTTTTAATAAATTTATTCATTTATTTATTTTTGGCTATGTTGGGTCTTCATTGCTGCACGTGGGCTTTCCCTAGTTGTGGAGAGAGGGGCTACTCTTTGTTGCAATGCACCGGCTTCTTATCGAGGTTGCTTCTCTTGTTGCAGAGCACGGGTTCTAGGAACACGGGCTTCAGTAGTTGTGGCATGTGGGCTCAGTAGTTGTGGCTCGTGGGCTCTAGAGCGCAGGCTCAGTAGTTGTGGCACATGAGCCTAGTTGCTCCACAGCATGTGGGATCTTTCCAGACCAGGGATTGAACCTGTGTCCCCTGAATTGTCAGGAGGATTCTTAAGCACTGCGCCACCAGGGAAGTCCCTATATCCTTGTTGTTTATCTATTACATATATAGTAGTTTAATCCCATAACCCTAATTTGTCCCTCCCCACCGTCAGGGTTTTGTTTTGTTTTTGTTTTTTTACTTATTTGTAATAGCTGCTTAGAAGTCTTGGTCTGCTAGTTCTAATATCTGGGCCTCCTTGGAGATAGTGTCTGTTGATTGCTTTTCTTTCCCTGTGCACTGTCCGTACTTTCCTATTTCTTTGCATGTCTTATAATTGTTGTTGAGTTATTACTGCTGTTTGTTTGTTTCTTTAGAGACTTGCCTGAGCTAACTGTTTAGAGTCTGTGTTCTCTGCAGTATGCAGCTACTGATGTCTACTTGTTTTTCTTTTTAAATTATCCTTTTTGTTTTTAAGCCTAGCTTCCTAGGGGTTTCTTCCAGGTCAGCATATGTTAGTGGTCAGCCAATGATTAATCAGAGGTTGTGCTTAAACATCTTGCAGCATTAAGGCTTTACTGATGAATCTATGAGTGGGCTGGGGAACACACTCAAAGTTCAAGCAATTTACATGTCTGCCCAGCTTTTAGTTTGTGAATGTGCAAAGCATCCCACTAGCCAGGAATGAGTTGATGGCTGGGGTACTCTCCCATCTCTCCCAAGTGTGCTATACACACGCATAGCCTTCCAGACCACCAGAGATATCTGGATTTCATCAAGGCCCACTATGACTATCTCATTTCCCAGACCTCCTGTTAAATTTCCGGCAGCTCTGTTGCTTGTTCCAACCAGTATTCCAGCTTCATGTTAGCTGTGATGTTCCTGATTATTTGCCATTGAGATCACTATTGTTTGTGGTCCTGTCCCATGGGTTTTTCTGTGTTCCAGCCCAAATCAAGTCAGCCCCCTCAGGGCTTGCCCCACCCTGCTAGAGCTACAGCACCACAGAGCTTGAGGAGATGGGAGTACCCCCAGGCCAAAAAGCCACAGGCTCCATTGTTTTTACCAAGGTCCAAAAGTTCTGGAATAAATGCTTCTCAATTTGTTATTTGCCTTAGGTTAACTTCCAGAGTCCAGAAATCGTTGTTTTTGAGAACTGTGTCCAGTTGTGGTTTTTTTAAAAGGATATTCTTTTTTTAAAATTTTATTTTATTTTGGGCTGCACTGCACAGCATACAGGATCTAGTTCCCCGACCAGGGATTGAACCTGGGCCCCCTGCAGTTGAAGCGTGGAGTCTTAACCATTGGCTCACCAAGGAAGTCCCTGTGTGTAGTTTTATTATTGCTTTTTGGGGCGAGGGTTTGCTGAGCTCCCTACCCTGTCATTCTGGAAGCCCCCCTGCCCCACACACACATCTTTTTAATGTCTGTGTAGCATTCTGCTCTCCGGGCGTCCCACTGTTCATTTGTCGATAGGTATGTGGATATGTACTTTCCACATCTTCCCAGGCCAGCCATTCTGCTCTTGCCTCTCAGAACATCTCTCTCTGAGCTCTCCCCTACTTCCTGGGGGTCAGAGCGGCCTGAGCCCGACCCTCTTCCTCACCCCTCCACTTTGTTTCTCAGGAAAGACACTGATCAAGGTGGCAGAAGCAGAAAAGCGCCTGGGAGCCGCAGAGAGGGATTTCATCCACACGGCCTCCATCGGCTTCCTTACACCCCTGCGCACCTTCCTGGAAGGGGACTGGAAGACGATTTCGGTGAGGGGCCTGGGGCCACTTGCTTCCTGGTGATGGTGGCAGCCCTCCTCATAGCTGCTGAGCCCATGCTGGGACCCAGCACTCCTGGGACCTCCCCAGACATGGCTCTTGTGGACTGAGTGGCCTGGAGTGGATGACTCCCCCCGTCCAGGCCTCAGTTTCCCCGTCTTGACCAGATGGTCCTGGGGGCTGGTCCTGCCAGGGCCAGGGGTCTCCTAGGGCTGCCCAGGTCTCACTGTTCCCTGTTCCCACCCCCTCAGAAGGAGAGGCGGCTCCTCCATAACCGGCGTCTGGACCTGGATGCCTGCAAAGCACGGCTGAAGAAGGCCAAGGCCGCAGAAGCCAAAGCCACGGTAGGTGTCGTGCCGGCCTCCTGCCCCCCCCCCCCACCGGTCCTGGTTGGAGCCAAGGAGGGGGTGAAGGGACCTGGTGTTTGGTATGACTTCTCTCCCCTGTCCCTGCCTGGAGAGGCCTGGCTGGGGGCTGCTGCTCTGGGCTGACCACTTCAGGTCACACCTCTCTGCCCCACCTGCAACGGACCCCTGGCGGCCCAGAGCCCTGGGACCCAGGGCAGACGTTGATGGGGTGGGCGGACCAGCAGTGCCCCGACCTGGGCTCAGGGCGGCCCTCAGCCTCCCCAGACCGACAGCCAGTTGGCTTCTTGCATGCCCCTGCCCTGCCCTCCCTGGGTGCTCGGCTCTGTTCCTGGCTCTGCCCGGGCATGGCTCCCCCTACTAACTCCCCCACCTGCTGCTCCAGCGCTGGTCACAGGGTGCCCTGTGCTCAGGCTCCCCTGTGGTGGTGCGGAGCGCCCCGGAGCTGGACCACCCGCCTGCCCAGGGGCGTGTCTGAGGGGCCCTCTGGGAGCCCCACGGCACTGGGTAGGGCCTGGGCTGTCTTCGCTCCCCCTTCACTCTCGGCTCACGGAGGCCTGTTCAGCCAGGCCGATGGGACACAGTGTGGGACACTTTGACCAGAGCTAGGCTAGGGTTGGGAGAACTGGGCCTGAGGGTGGCCAGGCTGCTTGGGGTGCAGGGCCCGAAAGGCCACCTCACGCCCTGGGGAGGGAATCCCCAGGTCGGGTCCAGGGCACGCCGTGGAAACATCCGGCCTGGGCTCCCCGCTCCCCTGAGAGTTCCAGCCTCCAGCCCTTCTCACGTTCCCCTCCCTCAGTGTGGCCACCTGGGGCCGCGGAGCCTGGGCAGTGCATCTGGCGAGAACCGTGGGCAAGGTCCCGGCTCATCCAATTATGTGGGGTCCAAACTGGAGGCAGGGGCTCAGCCACTGGAGTCTTGTTGGCTTGGGCAGGATGACCTGTGTCTGTCTAAGTCACCTGGACAGGACAGTCTCCCCGCCACTCAGGGGTGGACCACCTCTCTGGAGTAACTTGGCCAGGACAAGCTCTTCCTACACCAGCCAGGCAGGGGAGCCCTTCCTTAGTTACTGGGACGGCACGACCTCCCCTCCAGTTGGTTGGCCCAGAGTCTTTGGCTTGGGCAGGACACCCCGTCCCGAGCTGGGCCCTGGCAGCCCAGATACAGCATCCCAGAGGACTCCAGCCCAGCAGTGCACCCCGTCCTTCCTACCCCTCTCAACACACACACACACACACACACACACACACACACACACACACACACACACACACACGTGTCAGGACTCCTTTCAGAGGGCAGGGTTGTGTGACCCCAGGGGCCTGCTCCCGCCTGCGCTGTGGACTCACTAACTCTTGTTTTTGTTCCTTTCTGTTCTGCTTTGGGTAACTTGGCTCAGTGTGAGGGAGATGTGAGTATACCTATCCCACGTGCTGTGCTGCTTCTGGTTTGCCCATCTCGGCCTTGGTCGGCCGGGGACGTCCTCGGGGCGTTTTGCAAGCAGCTGGTCTCCCCACTGGAGGCTCTACCATGTGTAGCCTCTGCTTCGGGGGGACGCCAGGCATTGGAGCCTGTGAGTCAGCTTTTTGCAAATGTTGAAAGCCTGTCACTGTGTCCATCCATGCATCCGTCTGTCCATCCTCGTTGTGGGGAGAGGGGCCTGGTCCTTGCTGCAGGAGCGAGAGACGTGGTGTGCGGAGGTTCTGGACGGAGAGAGCTGGGTGGGGCGGGCTTTGTTGGGAGGACGGTGGGTCTAGTTGGGGCATCTGAGTGAGGCCGGGGCCTGGGGACGAGGGTCCGTGGCCGCCGGGCCAGGGGCTGGACCCGTCTGTGGCTTGCCCCAGGTAAGGGCCCTGATGGCAGGCATGTCCACCCACTTAACCTTGGTCTGGACTCGCCTCGGCCCGCCTCCTCCGCAGGTGGTTGGCTTGGGGAGAAACGGGGGGCTCCGTGTTGTATTTGTCTGTACCCTCCTGTCCGTGGGGTCGGGGGCTCCTGGCATCTCCCATGGGAGGGTCTAGGGCAGCCTTCCGGCCCGGCCCCGGCCCCGCATGACCCCCTCCCCCCATGAACTCTGTTCCCCGCCAGACGGTGCCTGACTTTCAGGAGACTAGACCTCGTAATTACATTCTCTCGGCCAGCGCCTCCGCGGTAAGCGCCCCTGCCCCGCCCCGCTCCCCCTCCCCTCCCACACTCGGGCCTGGGCCTGATGTGCAGCGAACTGGAGCCAGAGGGGCAGGCTGGGGCCGCGCCCCTGGTCAGGCAAGTCCTGTCCACCCGCCTCTGCCCTGTGCCCTGTGCCGTGTTGCCGGCCTTGCTTCTCCCTGCCCAGCGCTGAAGGTGAGCCTGGCCCACTGCGCGGCACAGCCCGGTGCACTTGGGGCGGCAGCGGCCCCACCTCCAGGGCACCTGAGAGTCTGCCCAGCCCCGACCCCCCCAAAGCAGGCACCGCCCCCTCCCACACTCACCGTCCCGGAGCGACCGGCCGTGCGGCCCGGCCCGGAGGAGAGGGAGGAGGTCTGGGCCTGGCCTGCCACGGGGTCATGGGAGACAGGGACGGCGCTGTCCATCCAGCTGCCTCCATAGCACATCTGCTAGGTGTCGTGGAAGTGCTTGAGACTGAACAGGGAGGGTGGGAGGGCACAGCTGGGTGGGGGAAGGAGCCGCCTGGGCCCGAGGCCCAGAGGTTGGAGAACAGAGCGTGTCCCGAGCTGGCCTGAAGCTGAGCGTGAGGGCGGGGCGGGGGCGGGGACTCTGGAGGTCGGATGGGCGGGGCTGGATCAGGAGGACGTTGAATGTCTTGGTGTCTTTTCTTCCTACAGCTCTGTTGAGATTTGTGGTATTTACTGTTTAGTTTGGGAAATAGGCAGATCACACCTATCCCATCATGCCTGTCGAAACCACCACTGTGTCTTTCTCTGCCTCTCTCTCTCTCTCTGTCCCTTCCACCACCCCCACCCCACCCCCCGACGGGTGACAACCTTCTGCAAAGACCCTCTGGCTCTTCTCCATCTGTCATAAGCATGTTGCTGTGTGCAGTCATTTGTCCTCGGGGGCGTGAACCACAGTGTAGTCCACCGGGCCCCTGTGGCTGGGTCTCCGACGTGTGTCCACGTGGAGGTTGCTTCCCGTGTTGTGATTTGCTAAACGGCACTGAGGTGGGACACATCTGTCCAAGGGCTGGCCTTGTTTTGCTTTCCGCATTTCAGGTCACATCGTAGGGTAGCAGCGGGCAGGAGAAATGGGTCTCCTAAGCCGTGGGGGGGGGAGGGGGGTCTTTCTTCTTTAGACTCTGGATGACACTTCCCGCCCCCCTTCCTGGGCCGAGTGGAAAGAGGAGTATCCAGGAGGGTGGAGACGGCCCTGTTTTTTCCTTGTGCCTTTGAACCCCAGTGTGACTCGGGCACGAGGCTGCCTTTCTCTGCCGAAGGACAGAAAGGTTCAGTGACTGGTCCAGGGTCACACAGTCCTGCCTCCCAGCCCACCAGCCTTAGCCAAGTGTCAGGGTGGGGTGCGGGACACTCAATCTCCCTTGAGACCCCAGTCAGAGCCTGGGGACTGGCACTGTAGGAGAAACCCAAGTAGGACTCCCCAGCTGGCTGTCCCCCCTCCCCGCATGTGGCATGTGGGACTAGACGGACTATGATGTCGGAGCCCCCCCTTTCACACCAGGCCTCACCCCAGCCTCAGCCCCTCGTTGGGCTGTGGGGAGGGAGTTGGGGAGAGGTTGGGGTCTCAGGGAGCTGGGGCAGGGCCTGGGCTCTGGGGTTCAGCCGTCCTCCCCTCCCCTGCTGACCGGTGCCCCCCTCCCTCCCCCGCTGACCTGTCCTCTTGTGGTCTCCGCAGCTCTGGAATGATGAGGTGGACAAGGTAGGTCGGGGCTCAGGGAAGAGGCTGCAGGGGGTGGGCAACGGGAGTCCAGGCTCACCTGCTGCCGTCAGGGGCAGGTCTGTTTCTAGTTCTGGGCTCTGCCCTCACTCTCTGGGGCCACGGTAGGGGTTGTCACTCTGCCCTGTTGCACACAGTGGGCCCTCCAGAGGCAACTGTTGGTTGGATTTGTCCCTGATGCGTGATGGCTTCAGATGGGCAAATGAATATGAAAGGCCAAGGCAGGGCGCCCGAGGCTCTGTCTGCTTGTCCAGGAACTGGCCTCAGGAGGGGGTGGGGTCCAAGCGGGGCTCCTCCAGTGGTCAGGGCTTCAGGCCTGAAGTCAGGGGTGGGAAGTGCACTCCTGCCACCGTTGTCTGCATCCCCGGGGGGAAGTGACAGCTGCCACAGAAGGGAAGAGGAGGCCGCTCCTGGGCGGCTTCAGGGGCGCGGGAGAAGGCGGTGGGAGGGAAACTGGGGGGCTGTTCTTGTTCTCGCGCTCATGCCCCACCCTTCCCAGGCTGAGCAGGAGCTCCGAGTGGCCCAGAGTGAGTTTGACCGGCAGGCAGAAGTGACCCGGCTCCTGCTGGAGGGAATCAGTAGCACGCACGTGAGTCCTGCCCCCGTTTCCTCCTTCTGTCGTCCACCGTCTTCTTGCCGCCCCTTGTGTCCCCATGAAACTAGTCCATATTGAGGCAGCGAGTGAACCTGGATCTCGAAGGCAGGTGGGGAAGGGTGTGCTTGAGCCCGCAGTCTGTAAGGATGGGATTCAGCCTCGGCAGAGCAGGTCCCAAAGGGTGGGTACCTCCCTCCAACCCCAGGGAGCAAGTGGCCTGGGCAGAAGACATCAGAATGCCGGGCCAGGGTCTGCAGAGGGGGATGTTTTGGCCCCTCGCATCCCCCCCGTCAGCCATGGGCGTCTTCCCCGCAGGTGAACCACCTTCGCTGCCTCCATGAGTTCGTTGAGTCTCAGACCACTTACTATGCCCAGTGCTACCGCCACATGCTGGACCTACAGAAACAGCTGGGCAGGTGCCCACCGGGGTCCCCTGGCTCCCAGCCCCGACCGCCCCAAGCTCGGAAAGCCCCGTGACACCCAGGGCGGGGTGGAGGGCTGCCAACTGTGGTGGGACATCACACTGCTCTCTGGGCCCGGGCACCCTCTCACAATGACAGCGAGGTGGCTGGCCTTGGGGACCTCTGGCGCGGTTTCTTGAGACTGTGTGGGGTGGGGGGTGGCGGGGATGGCGGGAGCATCTCACATTCCCCGTTTCCCTCTTCCTTTCATGCCGCCAGCTCCCAGGGAGCCATGTAAGTAGCGGGGTCTCCTCGCCTCCGCGGCCGTGGACCTAGCTGGTGTTTGGCGGGGCACACGGGACTCCCGGGGGTGTGTGGCTCCCGGCTGCTGAGGTGTGCCCCCGCTCTCCTCTCCAGATTTCCAGGCACCTTCGTGGGCACCACAGAGCCCGCTTCCCCGCCCCTCAGCAGCACCTCGCCCACCACCGCCGCGGCCACTATGCCTGGGGGGCCCTCTGTGGCCAGCCTGGCTCCTCCGGGGGAGGCCGCTCTCCGCCTGGAGGAGGTGGCGCCTCCCGCCAGCGGGACCCGGAAGGCCCGGGTCCTCTATGACTACGAGGCGGCCGACAGCAGCGAGCTGGCCCTGCTGGCTGACGAGGTAGGCCTGGGGGTCACGAGGACGGGGGGAGGGCCGGCTCACGGGCGCCGGGAAACTGGAGCTGGGGGCATGGGGCCCGCAGACCCTGCACCGCGGGCTTCCAGCCTCCGAGTGGCCCTGCGGGTAGAGCTGGGGCCGGTCGGGTAGGCAGAGACGGCTCCAGCTCTGAGGAAGCAGCCTCTCTGATCTGTCTCTGTAGAGCAGCTGAGGAGGTGAGCAGCTCAGGAGGTGTCGTTTCCTATGTATCAGGGGAGACCGCAAGTCTGTTCCCCCTTAGGGCTGGGGCCAGTTCTGCTTGGCCGGGGCGTGACCCTCCTTCTCCGCCCTCCCCAGCTCATCACTGTCTACAGCCTGCCTGGCATGGACCCTGACTGGCTCATTGGCGAGAGAGGCAACAAGAAAGAAGGGCAAGGTCCCTGTCACCTACTTGGAACTGCTTAGCTAAGCAGGCCCCCTCCCAGGCCCCTGCCCATTCTGGCCTGGGCAGGAGAGGATGGGTGCAGCCCTGCCACTTGTCTTGTCTGTTGGTGACCCAGCTGCTCAGGGTGGGGAAAGTAACCCCATCCCATCCCGCCCCTGGTCCTCCAGCTGTGAGGGGCCCCAGAAGCTGAATGATCCCGGCCCCTCCCCCAGCCCTGCTTCTGGAGATTCCCCCCCAACACCCCTGCCTGCATCTCTGAGCGTCCCAGCCCTCCCGGCTCCTGCTAAGGAGGGAGGGCCTGGCTGCAGCAGCTGCACTCAGCGCCTAGGCCCGTGGGGGTCAGTGCAGAAGGCCTGAGGAAGCCCTGGGGCGCACCCTGGGGGAGGGAGCTCCTGCCTTTTAGTTGCCAAAAGCAGCAAAGGGGGAAAGGCAGGCAGGTGTGTGGAGGCCTGAGGACCGGATTCGTCCCCTCTGGATGAGCTGGAGCAGAGGGGAGCCTGGGCCACGGAGCGGCATCTCCCCGGTGCTACCCTTCCCCTCATACAGCTCAAGCCAAGTATGGTGGCTGCAGCCTGCACCTCTCCACACTCACTTTTTAACTGATCTTTTTACTCTGCCTGTCTGCTTGCTCTCTAGCCAGTGACAAATAATAAACCATCCTTCGTGTGCATGTTGCCTGGGCTCCGGTCGGGTCGCGGGCCTCACAGGTGGGAAAGGGGAGACTTCACATCTGCACCACCCCTCCCGGAAACACTAGGGCAGAGGGAGGGAGAGCTCTTAGGGCAAAGCCAGTACCTCCCTTCCTCCCACGCTGCCTGTGCTGCTCAGGAGGGAGTGCTGTTCTCCTACTGCAGCTGCATAATTACGTTTTTTTTGGGGGGGGGCGGGGGGGGGGTTTGTTTGGGCCACGCCGTGCAGCGTGCAGGATCTTAGTTCCCCAGCCAGGGGTTGAACCCAGGCCCCCTGCAGTGGAAGCGCAGGGTCCTAACCACTGGACCACCAGGGAAGTCCCAGGAAGCTGCATAATAGATGTTTTATTCCTAAGAAAGACTTGCCTAAAATCGGGTAGAGGGGACTGTAAAATTTGCACGATAGTTTAAGCTCGAGTAATTGCCGGCTGACAGTGCTTCCCAGGGGCCCGGCACTGAGCCAAGCACGTTCACGTGTATTCTCGTGTCGTCCTCGCAGATGAGGGAAGAAGAGATCAGAAAGTCACCTCCGCAACGTTCCATAACTGGCAAGTGGCCACGCAGGGACTCTAGCCCAGGTCAGTCTGGTTCCAGAAACTTCAAGTGGTAGCTCTGGGCTACAAGCCAGTTTTAGATTAAGGCCTGTAGCCGGGCCCAGAACTCTGTGATTAGGTCCCAAGGAGGCTAGAGGCTGGAGGCTGGTGGGCCCCACTGGCGGGCCTTCTGAAGGGAGGGGGAGGCACAGAGCTATAAACAGGAGCAGAGCTTCAAGGAAGGCTCTAGCCGGTGGTGAGCTCAGCCAGCTGTAAGTGGAGGTGCGTGGTAGGGGTCGGGGGGGCGGAATCTGAGCGCCCACCCAGCACCCCCAACACCAAGACGTGAACGGAGGAATGTTCGTTAGGTCAGTGGTGGCTATCTCGCCTTCCCCAAACCTCCACTCCACTCTGGGCCCTCGGCCGAGGGAGGCGGTTCGATGCTCTGAGAGCTGGCTAGTCCTTGGGCTTTGAAGGTACACCCCACACGGTTGTGTATAAACAGTATTTTAATATTTGTATAAATAGACCACAATATTACCCAAAACTGCAAGAACAGAGCGTGGAAAACAGATTCTCAAACCCGTGCGTACAGCCTCTCCTGGTTGCACGTGACACTGGCTCCCCCATCTCTCCCCGGGGCCAGGGTCAAGTGCTGTGGGGAATGCTTGAAGGAAAGGAATACACCTCTTGGGGGCATTCTGAACATGAGACTGTGAGCGCAGCAGACTCGTGGCTCCCCGCTGTTGACCTCTTGATCTATTACAAAAATAATGCTGGGGGGCTGGTGGCTGGAGTCGTGGCTACTCGGGGGAGGGTGACAGGAGCTGCTCTCAGCCCCAGACAGGCCCCTCAGGCCAGCAGCACCCCTACTGCCCAGGGCTCCCATGCAGGCTGGTGGAGAGTGGCGGCGGGCCCGAGGCCCTATCTTTGCACGTGCCGGACAAAGGCCTGCACTAGCTGGATCAGAGGCTCCTGACTCTCAGGGCTGACCTTGGAGAGAGAGGTGGACTTGCCCTGAGGTGAGGGAAGGATGCCAGCAGCAGGGGAGCTGGGGGCTCCCCGGCGGAAGTAGCGTGAGAGGCTGGAGAGCAGAGTGCTCTGCAAGAGAAAAAGCACCTGATGAGGCCCCGCGTCCCCCACCCTCAGGGCTGGCCACAGGAAGTGGGGGACTGGGACCTCCTGGGGCCCCTCCCCAGTGGCCCTGCCCCACTAGGCAGGGCCCCCTACCCATCCTACCAACTCTGAGCTGAGTTCCTGCTTCATCCGCTGCTTGTCCCGGGGGTGCACAGCCGGGTCCCTAAGGTAACGCATTGCCTGGGAGATGAGCAGGTAGAAGCAGTTCTCCATGGTAAACATCAGGAGGGACCTGGAGGAGGGCAGGTTGGGCGCTGCTGCAGGGAGGGCCAAGCTGGCAGTGTGCGGTGGGCCACTGCGCCAAGAGAAGAGCCAGCCCAAGACTGCCCCAGCCCCAAACCAATCCCGGAAGGAGGCTTTCTTACTTCAGTGTTCTGCTCCCTTCTGCTTGTGTGCTGAGCCCCACTGCCTGTGTGAGAGGCTCCTTTTTCTTATCCAGCTGGAGAAAGAGAAATGGGGGTTAAAAAAAAAAGGTAACAGTAACAGCTCCAACTCATTGAGAGCTTCCATTTTGCAGGGCCTACATTAAGCTATTTCATCAGTTATTCATTTAAGTCTCACGCTAATTCTTACAGGTCGGCTCTATCACACTCACTTGATGAAGGGAAGGCTAGATAAACGTGCCCACGGGAAGACTTGGGTTGAGGGGCCAACTTACCTCACCAAGCATGTTTAGGGCCACATTCACTGTGGCCAGAAGGGTCCCAAAAGAGGGGGCCACTTCGGAGTCAAAGGTGGGAGTGGTGAAGCTCAGGGCAAACAGGAAGTCGTATTCAGCAAGGTCCAGGGACTGCAAGGCAAGGCAAGACGAGAGCGATGTAGGGCCCCAGAGGGCCCAGGCAGCTCTTGGTGCAGAGCAGGGCACAGCAGAGCCTTCACGGCTCCACTGGAGGCGGGTGGCACAGGTGGCTGGTACCTGATCCAGCAGGATCTGGCACACGTCGGGGGTGAAGTGGCGCAGGGCCGCCAGGGTCCTGCTGAGGATCTTGAGGAGCCCGTACTGGACGGTGTGCAAGGCCCGCTGCTCTGAGGCCTCTGTGTCAGGAGTGGGCTGCTTGGAGGAGGAGCAGGAGGGGGCAGCTGTGGGTGGCCGCTGAGCTCGGGGGGCGACAGCCGAGGGGATGCCCTCCCCGTTTTTGTTCTGGGGAGGAGACAAGAGATGGCTGGAGCCCACGGAAGCCAGGGGTGAGGCGGTCCAGGCAGCAGCCGCGGACAAGGGCTCAGTTACCTGCAGGTAGTGCTGCAGCATCTTGCGGCTGTGCAGGAGGGAGGTACAGGCCTGGCACAGGTAGCCCAGGTTTACCTGCAGCAAACCCAGGGGAGGGGTGAGGGGGAGCCTCGAGGCAGCAGCCCAACCAACTAGACCGACCATGCAGGTCTCTATGGTAACAACGTACTTCTCCGGCCCCCTGAGCCCCTCCCTACATTCTCTAGCTCAAAATCTCACGCCACCAAGCACGCTCGACTGCAAACTGTGGGTCAACAGATGCCTGGACCGTTTCCCTGGGACCCAGCTAGATGCCAAGCACAGTATGAGGTCCTAAGTAAATAAGTAAGATGGGGATAATTTTCCCATCTTACAGAAGAAGAAAAAGGCTTAGAGAGAGGTGAAGTAACTTCGCCAAGCTCACACAACCAGCAAATGACAGGCCTGTCTGACTCCAGAGCCTGTGTTCTTTCCCTGCCCCCCTCTTCGGCTGGCTCCCAAGTCCTGTTCTAAGGGATGCGAACCAAGGTCGATCCCACAGAGCCCAACTTCTCAACCTATGAGGCTGCCCTGTCCTGTGGAGGGAAAATTCGGCTCCAGAGGGGAGCAGTGTGAAACCAAACCCTGTGATACCTAAAGAAAAAGCCCACATTCCAGGAACAGGCCTGCGATTCACTGCCTGCCCCGCCCCATCCCCTCCGAGCATTTCCCCAGACCCTTCAAGAAGCAGGTCTGAGGCCCCACCTGGACGTCCCGCATAAGCTGAGGCAGGTGGAAGTGCCACTCCTTCCTGAAGCTGGAGAGCTGCAAGAGGAAGCCCACGGTGTGGTCCGCCTCCTCCAGGCACGCCAGACTCTGCACCGTCCTCACCGCATTGAGGCACTGGGAGGGGGGACACGGGGAAGGATGGGGTGACTCAGGGACCTACCACGCCTGCTCCCGCCCTCCCGCAGGGAGGAGAGGTCCTGGGTCCACATACGCTGAGGGGGCAGCGTTAACAGGGGGCTGGACGAAGCGGTTTCTGACTAAGAGGTTTCTGTCTGAGCGGATCCCAGACCATTCCCCTCCCTCAGCAGGGCAGCCACACTGCTCGGCCTGTCAGCCAACAGTCCTCACGGCATCTCAGAAGCGGGAGCACTGGCACCGCTCAACTGCCAAGCCTCAGACCCGAACAGTCCAGACGCCCCTGAACCCCAAGCCCCGACCCCAAGGATCCCAGCGGCCCCTCACCTGTAAGGCCCGCTCCTGGTGAACCCCCACGAAGTCCAGGGCCTCGGTCAGGAAGTTGTAGCGCAGGGTTTTGAGGAGCCGCTCCATCAGGGACATGGACAGGCGGTAGACACCCGGCCAAGAGGGGGCGTCCAGCGACTTCCGAGAGGTGCCGGGCGTCTGAGACACAAACAACAGACAGAATCACGACAGCGCCGAGGAACCCAGCTGACAGGTAGAGCGGGGCCTCCTTGCAGCCCAGCAGCTGAGGCAGCCTGGCTGGTCGGAATAGAAAAGCTCCTGGAATGGACAGCAGCAGGGCCAGACGGGGTCCGAAGGCAGCAGTTACAGGAATCTAGATTCTAGACCCGCGTCCAGCACTAACTAACTGTGTGAGCTTCTCTTGCTAGAGGTCAGTCTGGGGGCAGGGAGGATTCTGCACCATCAGTGCATTAACTAGGCCACTAAAGAGAGCAACTTCTGGGGCAAGTGAAAGCACCAAGGGGGGCTGGGGGAGGCAGTGGCAGGCCACTGGCACTCACCTGCACTGTCCCATTGGTGCTGAGCTGGTACACACTCAGGAGGGGCAAACAAATGCTCTGGGTGATGCCGGCTCCAGCCACTGCTGTGGCCCCCTGGGAGGGAAAGATGCAGAATGAGATGGAAGCTGTCACCGCAGCCGCCCCACCCAAGGGCAGGTGGAGGTCTTGGGCTGGGAGACTCACAGGCAGCATCAGAACCCACCCAGCATAAGCAAAGAGGCTCCCGCGGGCTTGCCTCCTACCTGCTGGGTGCGAGCCAGGGTAAGGAGCAGGTGCAGCGCGGCCTCAGTGAAATGCAGGTTCTGCTTCATGCGAAGGCTCACCTCCAAGGTGGTGAAGAGGGTCGGCAGGAGGGGGAGCCTGCGGGTCACCTGCAGCCACGAGTCGCCATCCTCGTCCACCTCACACAGCTCCTTGGCCAGATGCAGGCCCAGGACACACACCTGCTGAGGCCCAGGGGCAAAGATGGGTGAAAGGGAAGGAGGCAGTGCAGGGGGAGGAGGAGGGGAGGAAGAGGACGGACTGCCCCCAGTCACCCCCGCTCCGAGTGAGCCGGCTGAGACAGGACTCCAGCGCCCTCCCCACCACCCGAAACTGCCATCAAGCCGTGTCAGCGCTCCTCCCCATCCCCCCGCCCGAGCCCGCGGCTGCGTGGAGTCAAAGTGGCCTCCCCTCTAGCTGCACATTTGCAGTCACCTACTAAATGGGCCTTCATTCTCTCTGGATCCTCTCTACTCCATTCTTCATCCCAGTGGCTCTTCACACTTACTGTTGACCACGAGCCACCCAAAGTAATAATACAGTTTATACTGCGCTCCAGTATAGGCATACTTACATGTTTTCATTAAACCTACCCTTATCTCCTGCAAAGCACAGATATTTTCGTTTATGTTTTATTCAACTTCGTTTAAAAAATGCTGGTTGTGGGGCTTCCCTGGTGGCGCAGTGGTTCAGAGTCCGCCTGCTGATGCAGGGGACATGGGTTCATGCCCCGGTCCGGGAAGATCCCACATGCCGCAGAGCGGCTGGGCCTGTGAGCCATGGCCGCTGAGACCGCGCATCCGGAGCCTGTGCTCCGCAACGGGAGAGGGCACAGCAGCGAGAGGCCCGCGTACCGCAAAAAAAAAAAAAAATGCTGGTTGTAACCAAATGAGCTCAGGACCCATTTATAGGTCCTGACCCACAGTTTGAAAAAGTGTTCCATACTACATCCAGCACACTTTCTAAAGTACAAATCTCATGTTTCCTCTCCCTTGCTTAAAATCCTTAAATCGTTTCCTATTTCACTTAGGAGCCAGACCAAAGACCCTGACAAGGCTGCTGGTCATCTAGCCCCCAGCTCTCCAGGCCTCACTTCATCTTGGCTCACGCCAGATGACTGTTACCCACAGCTCAGTACACGCTGTCCTTGCTGCCTGAAGCTCCCCTGCTCCCGTGGCCTGCACGGCTCTCTACCAGTTCTTTAAGTCACTGCTGAAAGGGCACTTTCTTTCTGAGTCCCTAGATGATGTGAGAACTCCATGCTGCACATTCTCCCTGTTTCACCCCTGCAGGACTTTCCACAATGGAATTCTGACACATCTCTGCACAGTCTGATTTATTAACTTTCCCCATCAGGCTGTGACTGTCTTGGTCACTAATCAGCCCCAGGGCCTGGCACAGACGAGGCAGCAGTTCATATCTGTGGATGCGTGTGGGAAGGACAGACAGGGTGCCCCCTCACCCCATCCCGCTGGTCCTTGTGCCGGGGCCGGGAGCAGTCGTCAGTTTCCATGCTGTCCTTGTCCTCTGTGGCACTGCCTGATGCCAGACTGTGGCGGGTCTGGTCGAAGAGTGCAATCACCTCTTCTTGGAGGGTCTCACAGACGTTCAGCACCAGCTGGGAGTACTGGGGGATGTCGCTCACTGCAAAGCAAACGGGAGGGGATGCTGTCATGCTCACCAAGGCATCTGTCCCATGGGAGGGGAGGAGAAAAAGAGTTTTCCTGAAGATAAGAGTTCCGAGACCAAAAACTCAAGCCTCACAGGAGAAACATCTGGCTCTGAAGTGGAGGAAGCCCTGTCCAGGCTGGCTGGCACAGGGGCCAGGAGACCGCTCCACCGGCTCCTCTCTGCCCCTCACCTCTCATCTCCTTCATCTGCAGCACCGTGATGAACGCTGAGAACACCTTGGCCTTGGTCTTCTCCATGAGTTGCTGGTCTGCCTGCAGCACTCCCTCCAGGATCTCTGTCAAGGGTCTGAGGATTTCATCCACAGAACCTAACTCACTAGAAGCAACGTGGAGAGGAGAGGGCGGGGAGAACACACCTCAGAGAAAGGCCACACACTGCCCTGCTCCCCCTCAGGATGCCTGTGGAGCAGTGAGCCTCACATCAGGTGTCTGCCTGAGTCCCGTTCCCCACGAGGGGAGCCCAGCCCATTTCACACCCACTTCCTCCCCTTCGGGAAGGGTAAGGCAAGCATCACTAAAGAGGATGGGACAGGCCGCCCCTCCTGTCACAGGGCTCACCTCTTCCACTGCCGGAGAAGAATAAGCAGCAGAGTGCACATCATGGAGCCCAGGCGGAGGCAGTTCACGGAGGCGGGGACTAGGAGCTGAGGGGAGACGGCACACAGTTAACGTCAGGCTTCCTGTGAGCTGACGAGGCTGGAAGATGTGAGCTCCGTCCGCAGGCACGTTCGGCCTCAGGCCTTTCTTTCCCAGCAGCAAGCTCACAGGGGTGGGTCACGGGGAAGAGGCCAGGGGTTGGCACGGCAGCAGCAGGCCTCTGCCTCCCACTGCAGCCTCGGGCCTCCCAGGCCGCTTGAGCCCTTTGACCTGACCACTCTTGCGGCTGCAGGCTGCGAGCAGCTATTTGACCTCGGAGACCTTCTCCCTGGGAGGAATGGGAAATCTCCCAGACACACTTACTAACGCCTTGGTCCCATCGAGCACGTCAAGAAAGAGCTGGCGACGCACTGCAGAGTCGGTCAGGTGCATTATCTCCGCCTGCAAAGGAACAGGAAAAAAACGTCTGGAAAATTTCCCAGACTCTAAAAGCCAAGAAAGGTGGGGTCCTCACCGACTCTCTGTTTAAAATGGGGCTTGAGGGCCCTGCTGTTTCTTTGTCCACCTTAGTCATGGTCAGAACCAAGCCCAGGTTCACCTCCTCCCCCTGATGACATCCTTCCTCTGCTCAGACCCTTCAAGGCTTCCCAGTGGAACCCATCTAGAAACACAAACTCCTCTACAAGGCCTGGGAGCCCCTTAGGATCTGGTCCACCTGATTTTGGTATCATCCCCGTCGTGCTCACTCGCCTACAGCCCTACAGGCCTCCTTCCTCCTCCGTGAACACACCAAGCTCTTCCCACTTCTGGACCCTTGCATCTGTGACTCTGACTGCCTAGAGCACCCTCTGGAAGGTTCCTCACACACTCAGGCCTCAGTGTGGACAGCACCTCCTCAGAGAGGGCCTCCCGACCACTCCTATCCTCCTTTAGCAGTCGCTACCATAGCATCTTCTTTTATATATAGATATTTAAAATTTTATTTATTTATTTTTGTCTGCGTTGGGTCTTCGTTGCTGCATACGGGCTTTTTTCTCTAGTTGTGGTGAGCGGGGCTACTCTTCCTTGCGGTGTGCAGGCTTCTCATTGAGGTGGCTTCTCTTTTTTTTTTTTTTTTTTTTTTTTTCAGTACGCGGGCCTCTCACTGCTGTGGCCTCTCCCGCCGCAGAGCACAGGCTCCAGACGCGCAGGCCCAGCGGCCATGGCCCACGGGCCCAGCCGCTCCGCGGCACGTGGGATCCTCCTGGACCGGGGCACAAACCCGTGTCCCCTGCATCGGCAGGCGGACTCCCAACCACTGTGCCACCTGGGAAGCCCGAGGTGGCTTCTCTTGATGCGGAGCACGGGCTCTAGGTGCACGGGCTTCAGTAGTTGTGGCTCGTGGGCTCTAGAGTGCAGTCTCGGTAGTTGTGGCGCACGGGCTTAGTTGCTCCGCAGCATGTGGGAGCTTCCCGGACTGGGGCTCAAACTTGTGTCCCCTGCATTGGCAGGCGGATTCTTAACCACTGCGCCACCACGGAAGCCCTACCACAGCGTCTTTCAAGTGAACTACCACAATCCCAAACTATATTTCTTTGTAAATTTGTTCACAATTTGCCTCTCTCATGGATCAAAGACTGTATTTGCCTTATTCACTGCTGCATCCCGGTGCCTGGCACACAGTAAGCATTCCATTACTATCCATTAAATGAATGAATGATCAATATCCTGGACTAAACCAGATAGGTTTCCTAGGGGAAAAGAGGATGGTGAGATTTTCAGAGCTGCAATTCAAGAACTGCTGCCCAGGTAGGACCTAAAAGGCAGGTGACACACAAATTACTGCCTGGGGAATCAATCATTCCCCCAAGATGGCTGAGCCTTTTAGTGTGTCTACAGTCTCAGGGGTCCAAAACCACTCTGCCACAGCCAAGCTCCAAGGCTGTGGGCAGTCTGGCACTAAGGAACAAGTCATGGAAGATGTAAGAGTGTGCCTGGAACAAAGGGCATCTATTAAGCTGAAGTTAGTAATGAAATCAAGATAGTAATCTGGATTCCCTAAGGCAAAATAGGTCAATATCAAGTCCTTACTCCACAGCATGGCATTGTCAAAGAGCACGCGCCAAGGAAAAATGCAAATTCTTCCCAAACGTTAACTCTCTCTCTAAAAACCAATGCTCTGTAGACACACGTTGCAGAGACAATGGCCTCTGTTCTTTTTCTAAGAAGCCCAGGAAATGCCGTTTCTAGAACCAAGGAAAACCAACTGTTCCCTAGAGAGGGTGCTGCTGCAGCCGTTGTAGCTACCTGCTGACTAGTCAACAAATATGTACTTAGCGTCCACAGGGCACACAGCATGAGAAGGCCAACTATCCACGTGCACAAGAGGTGGATGAATGAAGGGAGCCCCTGGACCTATCCAGGGCTGCAAAGGTGGCTATAGGAGGGTTTCATGAATGTCTGAAGGGATTTAAAATGACTTCTCTGCACTTTCTTTAAGGGTCTCTTGTTTGCTCCAAAGCCCTCAAACACCCCATATTTGGCACAGAACCTGTTACATTTTAGCTCTCAGAGAAAAATCCTGATTCATTCTTTATCCCAAGGGGCTGTATCTGCTAGGCATCCCAGCATATCGTTGCTAGGATACCAAAGTGAAAACCACACCCCAGGAGGTTCTTACGTGACTGGTGGCGATGATGAGAAACATCCTCCAGGCGGAGACCAGCATCTGATACTCTACCAGGGAGGTGCAGCTGCTGCCCTCTGTGTCAGCCGTGTGACCTGCCAAGGACTTGACATACCCTGACCAGTAGGCAAAGCGTTTCTCGCTGGAAAATTTCTCGAGTGTATCTTTTAAAGACTGGTCTAATGAGCCCCTATGGTGCCGAGAAAAACAAAACCTACAGTTAGGTTTTAAAAGCAGATGGGAATGTGATGGGCACAGACCGTTGCTGAGGCAGAGAAAACCACCTCACATGGGCTTAAAAGCAGACAGCTCCCAATCAGCTCTGATGTGTGGGGCTCACACTTCTTGCTCAGCATAACGGATTAGGCTGAGGCCTTTTCTAGGATTCCTCCTCCATAAAATCCCAAGCACATGGAGTTTGCTTCACAATAACTCTTTCTGACAATCATAAATGCCATCAATGGACTGACCAGGGACACAGACCAGTGGCCCTCCATAAATGGCTCCAAACCAGCTCTCTCCTCTGCCTTGGCTCATACAGCCGTGCCCTCAGCCGTAGACTACCATGGTCCCCCCGCCACAAACCTCTAATTAAAATCTCAAAAGGGGAAAGGACTCACTTAACTACATAGTATATCTCCAAGCAAATTATCTTCATGATTAGGGCACAGGTTTCCAGGATGCTGGGCTGTGGAGGGGGAGAGCAGAGAATCATGAGAACCTCTCCCCTGGTGCCCCGCCCTCCCACAAGGAAACAGAGCAGGGACCCGACACTAGAAAACGAGAAAGCACATTCCCTGTCGAATGTGAGTGGGCATCTAACTAGCAAGAGCAGAAGCATCAGGTCCACAGTGTCTCCAAGTGAGCAGAGACCACAGAGCCAGCAACACAGAGCAGGGCATGCCGCTCTCCTTCCCAGTGCAAGACAGCAAAGGAAGAGGAGGCAAGCACTTCTGTGAGAGAGAAGTTTCTAGTGAAGAAAACATTCTGGTTGTTTAATTAGGGGAGGAGTCACTTTCCACAGCTCAGTCTCACAGCCCAGCCTTGACTCCCAGGGACTTTCAGTCACTGTCCCTCCCTCCACCACTGCTCACCTCGGATGTTTCTGAGGGAGGAGAAAGGGTACCAAATAGTGGACTGGTTAAATTCTCCCAGAACTTGGGTCTAAAAAGAAAATACGTGTTGGCAATCACATGTTCTCTTACCCGGTCCCTTCTCCTCTCTCCACCTCCCCTTGGTGGTTACTTCCCCACATTTTATCGCTCCCACAACCCTAACATCTGCTGCCTGGGCCGCTTGCTCCTACATAAACATCAAGGGTTCCATGGACAAAACAGGCTCCAAGAGAAGAGCGTGCTCCATTCAGTCCAATGGCTTGAGTGAGCCACTCTCATCTGAATCTACCGTTTCTCACGAACAATGGTTTTGGGGGGTTGGCAGAAGGCAGAAATGCAAAAGGTGGAAACTCTAAGGTAAACACATCAGAGTAAAGGTTACACCTGCTGGTGGCAGCTTTAAAAAGAGAATAAACTCCCACACACCGACCCAAGCACTAAGCACTTTTATGCATGTGCCCAGGGACCTGTCACAACAAATCTCTCAGAATGACTGTTACCCCATCTTACAGACAAGGACATGAGCTCTGGAGGTTAAGTAACTCCTGGAGACAGACTCACTTGGTTCTGAGGACCAGCATGGCACTGTCCCGACGGTCCTGCCACAGGGCATGCAGAAAGGCAATGGCTGCACGGTGCAGCAGCGGTGGGCACCAGTAGCGATCCTGCTGCTGGGAATCAATCAGCTCCAGCACCACATGGAGACAGCTCCACACCCCAAGGCTGAATTCCTGCAAGAGGGGCAGGTGAGAGTTCAGCCCCACAGCTTCTGCCATCAACTGGACCCGCAGAGTCCAGCACCCACCTCCCAGGGAGCCATCTCCCAGCTTCATCCCAGGTGCAGGCTCACCTTGGAGCCATCACTGCCATCCTTCACCTCCAGATTCAGAAACAGTTCAATGAGGCCTGGCTGCGTCTCTACGGCAACTGTGAGGAATTCCAGAATCATGACTTTGATGCGCATGTCCTCAATCTTGCTCTGCAGTCGGGTCAGGAAGGCATCGCGGATGGCAGCCGCATCATTGCCCAGGCAGGCATATACTGACATTGGGGCCACCTGGTGGAGACCGGGACACACAGGCTTAGAGCTCTACCTCCAGAGAAACCTCAACAGACTCCTGAAGAAAGGTGCTGAACAACTCTCGGAAAATGCCAGAAAGGGAAACATTCAGATGGATAGCTCTGGGTCAAAAGAGACATCATTCCAAACTACAGCAAAAGATGCCCAACGATTCCCAGAAGAAATAATAACCAACATAAAAAGATGCATAACCTCTCTCATGGTTAAATAAATGCAAAGTTAAAAAAAAGATATTGATTTGTCTATTAGATTAGCAAAGATTAAAAAACTGATGAAGCCACTGTGGCAAGGATACAAGACTTGGGTTTTAGGAGCATAAACTGTTACAATCCTTTTTGGAGGGTAATTTCAAAATTTCTAATAAAAATTAAAATGCCCATTGATATCTAATTTTTAGGAACTGTAAACAAAAGTTTACAGAGTTCTATGGATAAGAATGTTCACTACAGCACTGTTTAACACTAAGACAGAAAACAGTCCAAATAAATTAGGAGGCATCCATTCTATGGCATGCCATGCAAGCATTAGAAAATGAAGTAGCTCCAAATGTGCCCACACGGCAAGACTGCAGGATATCGTGTTAAGTGAAGAAAGCTGGACACAAAACAGTATGTATCATGGAATTCTGCTTTTGGAAAGAACAAAAGCTCACACCAAACATCCCTTAATATATAAGCACAGATAAAAAAAAATCTGGAGAAATGAGTACCAACCTGCTCATAGGAATTCTTGGAATGAGGAGATCATAGGGTACCTTAACTTTCTATGTTACATTTATCTGTAACATTTAAATAAACATTTTTAAATGAATTTGTATGTCTTTTATAAACGGGGGAAAAAAACACCTCTCATAAAACACAATTTGCGTGCGTGTGTGTGTGTCTTTATGGCTACATCACTTTAAAAGTCCAAGTTAGCTACTTCTCTTGGGAGAAAGCAAGAGTGGTCTCAAGCACAAAGTCAGTTTTCTGGGGCTTTGACTTGTTAGGTGGGATCCTACCGTGGCCAGACGTTTCAGTAGCTGGATGGCAAGACGTGGCAAAGCAGGGTCATGTTTGTGGTAGATGTATTTGGCAAGAACAGCAATAAGGTTGTTCCCATGGGCACCTGAAGAAGTACAGGAAACAGTTTAGACACCAAAGCATGCCTGATTCAAGCTCTTAAGAGAGCCTTCTGTTCAAAAAGGCTCATATATTTGAGGGAATTTACTCTCAAGTACTTGGAGGGCCAGAGCAAATCTAGGTGGCTGTATCATCCTCTTTTTTCAGTAGCCAAGGGGACAGGCAGGATTGGGGGTAAACAGCTCAATCCAATTCATTAAGAGCAGAAAAAGAGGGACTTCCCTGGCGGCGCAGTGGTTAAGAATCCGCCTGCCAATGCAGGGTACACACGTTCAAGCCCTGGTCCAGGAAGATCCCACATGCTGCGGAGCAACTAAGCCTGTGTGTCACAACTACTGAGCCTGCGCTCTAGAGCCTGTGAGCCACAACTACTGACGCCCACGTGCCTAGAGCCCACGCTCCGCAACAAGAGAAGCCACCTCAGTGAGAAGTCCGCGCACTGCACAAAGACCGAACGCAGCCAAAAATAAAAAAAAAATAGATTAAATAAATTTAAAAAAAAAGAGCAGAAAAGATACATTTTTAAGAAAACAGCATGTTAACAAATAGGTTAGGAAAACCTAACCACATTAAAGCATCACATTAAAGCATGACACTGAAATGCTAAAAGTCCCAAAATGATACAGCTCGAAAAAGGTCAGAGACATTACCCAAACGCCTACTTGAAAACGAGGAAACTGGGTCCCAAAGAGATTAAATGAGTAGTTTAAGGTCAAAGAGTAATAACAGTCAATACTAAACAGGTACCAGGTTTTACAAGTAGTAATTTAATCTTCATTATAATCTCATAAGGTAGATACTGCTATTATCCCCACTTCATAGACGAGAAATCTGAAGTAGAGTTGTTTAATTACGTGCCCAAGGTCAAAGCTGGTTGAAGTCAGAATTTGAACCTAGACAGTCTAACTTTGAACATGTGTTCTTTACTATTATTCTGTCATCAATAGGAGGAAGAGATGAAGTATGATACAGTCTTCTTATTTCTAAGTCCAGGATGGGAACTGGTGATCACTCCCAAATTTCCTCAAAGAGTTCCATCAGAAAATATTGTTGACCTCTAAAAACACAGCCTGAAGTATGTACTTATGGGCAGAAATGCTGCTGAGTGGAAGAAAATTACCTACCATGTTGTGTGAGAGCCTGTTCCAGGGGGGATACCACATTAGAAGGAGGTTTCAGCCGAATAACATTGTTGGTGACGGAAAATGCCAGTTTCACCGTCTTGATCAGCAGCTGGCCCTGCCCCTGGCCCTCTGCCCCATCACTAGGGTGCCAAATGGAAACCAAAGTTGATTCAGACAATATGACTTCATTCGCAATACATGTGCTCTCATGAATTAGATTCCAACAATAATCCCAGAGTTCAACAGCTTCTTTTAGAGGCCCCAGTCCAAACTAGGAGAGAGGAGGAGCAATCAACTCCCTTTGCTATGTGCCAGTCTACAGAGCAGCCACTAGGTTATACAAAGGCTATGCCCTAGGAAGAACAAGGTTGTCTTTCTAATGCTAAAGTTCGTACAACATGCAGGCACAATAAAGATAAATGGGGGAAGGTGGCAAGGGAGGCCCACCTGCGGGGCTGAGCAGCCATCACCATGTCGATAGTGTCCACGCCAATGCCCATGATATTGATCACAGTCTGTCCTGCTTCCGTATAGGCCAGGCTGCAGATGCAGAGAGACTGCAGACTGGGGGTATGACTGGAAGACAGACATGTTCTGAGTTACCGGGGAGCTGCCAAATTTACTACTGGAAGGAAAGGGTATTGTCCAAACCTAAACAATTGGACATTAGTGATACAGATCAGCTCTCGCTGCCAGAGGAAGCCACTCTGATTCCTTTCCTTAAATAGACCCTGAGAAACAATCTAAATGTCCATCAATTAATGGATATGCTTACTGAAATGAATCATTATTAAGCCATACAATGGAATGCATGGAACCATTAACACAAGACAGATCTATATGCAGTGGCACAGAAATAAAAGGTACAGAGTTAGTACAAGCAGAGGAAAAAACCTAGAAGATACACATTAACTTGTTAATAGTCCTATTTCCCTATGAACATGCATAATTTTTGTAAAGGTCATAAAAAAGGTCTGTGTGTGTGTGTGTGTGTGTGTACAATTTCACTGGGAACAACCTTGTTCCCATTTCATTGGCTCTTCTCTCCTCATAGGGAGAAAGGAGAAACAGCCTGCTGGAAAGCAAGTCAGAACCCAGGAGCACTGAGCTCTGGGCCTAACCAAGTTGAGTACTCTGGAAGAATGAGCTAGCTCTGCACAGCAGAAGCCTGTGTCTTCCCTTGCGGACTGGCAGCATCCGAGAGTAACGAGCTCTAGCAATCACCCGCCTCCTACCTGCTGTGCAGGTCTGTCTCATGACACAGGTTCAGTATTGCATGAATCAGCTCCAGGATCAGGCTACCTGGACTCCAGAAAAGACAGAGGAATGACGCGGCCTTGTGTGATGAACCTTATCCCAAGAGAGAAAAATCCAGGGAACCAGCAATTCCTCCCATCTTCCCTGCCCACGCTTTCCTTACCAATCTGTTCTCTCACTCCGTGGGAGTTGTACCGCCACTTGTGGTAACTCGGCAGCATCTCCTTCAGCACAAACATGACACAGGGCACCAGCCCTTGGCTCTGGGTACTACCAAGCTGCCCCTACAAGAAACCATGCTGTGAAGGTTTATGCCACTTAAAGGTAAGTCATTTTGTCACTAGAGATTTAACTCCAAAAGCATAGGTCCAAATAGGTCCAAAGGAAATCTGGGCAAACCTTGGCCATCAGTGGAAAAAAAAAAAAAGAAACATCAGAATACTCTAGTTCAACTGAATCCAAGTTGTAGGTTTCTCTAGAACAGAGAAAGGGACTAAAAAGACAATTTGACAATGTCACAAAAGGCACCTACAAGAAAGAGAGGGATGAAGGCTAAATCTGAGCAGAAGAGAGGTCTATCTTAAACACAGAGGATATAGGACTGTTGATGATGGAGAATGCCAGTTTCACTGCCGTGATCACCAACCACCCCCAACCTCTACCCCATCACTCGGATATCAGAAAGGAGATCTGACGGTCCAAATTCTTTGTCCTAATATTACTTGTTACCATCAGCTTCCTTATCTTAAAAATGGGGCTTCTTTATATAAACATCAATATCTATATCCCTACCTCTACATAGGATTGTTTCTATCTTTTTAAGCACTCACTGATTGACTGACTCCTGCAGGCAGGAAGTGTGCTGAGTATTTTGCATGTGTGGCCCTCTCAACAACTCCATGAGGCAGAGATATTTATCATCCCAGTTTAGAGAGGTTCTAAGAAATTCAATACTTGCCCAAGGTCATGCAGCTAGTAAGTGGTCAACCTGAAAAGTAAACCTAATTCTGACTCCAAAATCTATGCTACACAAGTATTTTTCAAAGAGAGCTGTGACCCATTAGTGGATTGTGAGATAACTTATTAGAAAACATCTGAGTGCATCTTGCATAATAAAAGTAGTGTTGCACTGTGAAACTCTGCTTTAGAAGTAAACATACAATGTGTATCCTGGGATATAATGTAATGTGTACATATTACCCTGGGCTCTGTCAAAATAGCTTGAGAGTTGCTGCATTATACCATACAGCCTCTGAGTATTAAATAAGTTAACACAGATAAAGCATCTACTACAGAATCTGGCACACAATAAATACTCAATACACAGAAAACTGTCATCACCATAACCTCAGGACAACTGGTCTAGCTGAAAACAAAATGACTACAGTAGCTGGGGGCAGGGAAACTATTTCAGATGCTTCTATCTGATTAGATTTTACCTTGACAAGAGTGGTGATCAAGCGCAGAAAGGCAACAGTGACTCCATACTCGCCCTGGGGCTGTTCACTATTCATCAAGAGGTTTCCATACCCTCCAGCATTCATCCCCTCAGCACTGGGAAATGACAGAGAGGCAGAGGGAAAAAAAGGTTTCAAAAAATTATAATCACAGAGCATTCTTCTTATTATTTAGATGGCTTGGGCATAAAACAGGAAAGCTCTGCAAAGGAATTAATCAAATCTAGGCTATTTAATACCCAGGGTAAGCATTAAAGACTTTATTGATATACAACCTCAAAAGTGAAAAATCAAATAAACATGAGGAAAACACCCTCGTCTTGTAAGCAAAAGAAAGCAAGGAGAGAATGTTCAGGTAGTAAGATGGAGCCTGTGTATTAATAACTGGTCTACCAGGCAAGCTCGAGTGGCCATGAATCAAGGAAAAGTACAGAGTGACTATGGCTTAAAAAGGGGAAGTTGAGCCTCTGGATCCAGAAACCTCTGGACTCTCTAGACTGGAAAGTTAACTCCCACGTACCTAAAGTGAATGAGAAATACCTTTCTCTCTCTGTCTCTCTCTCTCAGGCTTTGAAGACTGTGAACCATCAGTGCTGGCCTAAGAGGAAAGCAGCCTCTGTGCCCCAAGTCCCATCACCTCTTTTGCCTTGCCCCCACTCATTTCCGGTGAGAGGGCTGAACAGACAAGGAGCAAACGGGCAGAGAAGCATCTTTAAAACTAACGAAGCTAGCTTAGATCTGAAATGTATATGGTACGCCCAGGGAATATACTCTAATCCCTAAGACCTGGCTCACCTAATCATCTGACTCATGTTGGAGACCTGGTGGGCCACGAAAGGTAAAAAGCCTGTGTGACGAAGATCAGTCCAGACCTGAGAAGGGAAAAGAAGAGTCAAATGTCCATGTGTCTTCAGGTATACACCAAGCGTGACGTTTTTCGGCTGTTAGGAAGACTTGGTGTCTCACCTTTGCTGGGTTCCGGGCAGCCAGAACGGTCAAGCAATTGACACAAGAAGCAATGACATCCACAGGCCGGGAGATCACGGTTGTTAACCTGGTTGGAGAACAGTGCACTGTACTCAGTAAAATGAATAATACGACTTGTTGCATCCCAAGTATTTTCCAGTTCTCTTCCCAAATCCCTCCTGGCAGCAGGGATGTGAAAACAGGAAAGCCCTCGGCTGGGGATAGATACCACACCAGGGCTGTCCACAGTGGAACATGTGCAGACTTTAGCCCAGCGGAGTTACCAGATACTGACCGCTGCAGCAGCATGTAGATGCGGGACGTGATGGGCAGGAGACAGTCTGCTATCGACAGGTCTGTACTGATGACCTTATGGACCAGATCAATGATGGGTCTGACCCGCTGGCAGTGCTGAATCACATCTGAGGGGGAAGGAAGCTTGTGATCTCAATGAAAACAATTCCTTTAAGATCACTGAGCAGTCTCTGAGACCCAGATGAACAAATTATGCTAATCACAATCTGGAAGGTTCTGAATCTTATCTTGAAATTCTCTATCTTCCAAATCCTCTAAGCATGTCCATTTTTCTTCCCACAGAGATGTCTCCCAAAGCTGACCTCACCTGCAGTGGAAACAACATGAAGCAGCATTTCAATCTCACAGGTGAAGAGGGTCCAGCTGCTATAAGAGTATTCCCAGCGTACCAGGTAGGCCCTATCGTCCAACATTACTTGGCCCACAGTGCCTTGAGGTATGCGAAGGTTGGTCTGACCCCCTAAGGAAGGGAGAGAGAGAAATTAGTCTAATAGGAAGAGGTGACTCCTGTAACAGACAGCAATATTTAATCACTCAGAGATGCATAGTTTCTCTTCCTAGTATCCAACACTGCTACAGCTTTTTCCATTAAAAAGAAAAAGAAAAACAAAACCCCTCTCTTGTCATTGGGGAAGTGACTCTTTCCATGTGTCTGAAAAACAGCTGAGTGCAGAGTGGTTCTCCACTCAAATGATGACTATAGGAAGACCACCTTATGGGACAGTAGGTGCCTGGGTGACTGGGTAAGTCAGTAATGATGCCGAGATTAGGACAGTAAAGCTGTTACTCTTATACACTGCCAGTAGGAAAGGAAATTGCTACAACATTTTTCTACAACTTAATTTGACATTACCATTCAAAACTTTTTATTATTGTTTTTAAATTGTGGTAAAAAATACATAAAATATACCATCTTAACCATTTTTAAGTGTTCAGTCCACTGGCATTAAGTACATTCACATGGTTATGCAACCATCACTACCATCCACCCAAAGAACTGTTTTCATCTTGCAAGACTGAAATTCTATACCCATTAACCAATAATTCTCCATTACCCCATCCCTCAGCCCCTGTGACCACCATTCTCCTTTTGTCTCTGTAAATCTGACTACTCTAAGTACCTCATATGAGTGGAACAGTGTTTGTTCTCTTGGGACTGTCTTATTTCATTTAGCATCGTGCCGTCAAGGTTCACCCTTGTTATAGCATGTGTCAGAATTCCTGTTCTCTTTCAGGCTGAATAATATTCCACATTTTGGCTCTTAGGAAGACTTGATGTCTCACCTATATATACCACATTTTTTAAAAACCGTTTCATCTGTCAGTGGACATGCATTTAAAAATTTTATTGTATATACCCTTTTACCCACAATCCCACTTTGGGGATTCTATATACTAAAAATAAAAGCACTAGTATATAAAGGTATATGTCCCCAAAGCAGCATTGTTTATAGTTGCAAAAACCTGACACAGCCTAAATGTCCTCTGGAAGGGAAAAGATAAAAAATTATGGGACATCAAGAATAATTACATAGTTACTAAAAAGAATGAGTCAGATCCACATATAATAAAATCAGTTTGCAGAATGAATTTTGAAAGAACACAGAATGTGCAAAAGGACACACACCAAACTCTTAACGTTAATCATCTGATGGAGACAGGTCTAAAGAGAGATTAGCTTTTTAAAATGTATCTCTGCATTGTTTCCCTTGTTATAATGAACATGCATTATTTTTGAAGTAAAACAATCTAAAGATGGAAAAAAGTGAGAAACTAACTAATAATTTATTAGCAAATCAACAAGCACAGTGGAGAGGAGAAGGACCTGCTATAAAGGCATGCAAGTGAAGCATTAAAACAGCAGTAAGGTCCACACAGAGACCATGGAAAAGAGACAGCTGAACCAGGGTCTGCCTATCTTACCAAGAGGGTAAAGGAGTTTGGGTGTTTGCCTCCGCCAGAGAGTTCCGTCTTCATGGGAGATCACATCATGGGGCTTGTGCTTATAAAGTTCATTGTAGAAAGACATCTTATCCAAGAAACTATACACCTGCCAACACACAGAAAAAAAAACTCAGCCACACATTTACCAGGGGGACATTTAAGGGGTCTTTCCCATCTGCTTTTCTGCTCTTTCAGCCAGACTGTGTGGTCAGCCAGACTGTGCTGACTCTCAAACTTCTTACAAACCCATCCCTGTGACTCTTCTTAGACTTGCCTCTGCACTCCTTGTCAAATCCTTATTATTCTTTAACACCCAAGTCAAGGCCCCCCTCACTCCACACAGAGTTGCCTCTCCTGAACAGTATGGTCTTTACCACTCAGATGACATTAGTTACATACTACCTGGCTTTATTACTTATTTCTTAGACCCCTTACTCTCTTCCATCTAGATACTAAGGGACTTCACATTTTGTCTCACTCCCAAAATATCTACAATAGGTACTTAATAAAAAGATTTAAATTTAATTTTATAGAACTGATGCACTATCTTTGACATTTTTCATTCAACCTCAGACTAATTCTTGCCATGGCAATGAAATTTCAATGTGGAAAGCAAAAAGGATTCCTAAAAAACATCTCCTACTCTATTTAGGCATCTAACTGAATAACGTACCTTCTTGGCAGTAGACTTCCCTGATACGAGGGCTTGTAGCAATTGCAGGAGTGGGGAGAGGAGATGGGGAAACATTCCACATACACTGTCCAGAATGATCCCAAGACCAGAGGTTGGCTCCTATGATGGAAGAGTAGAAGTCACCGACCTTCACATTATCCACGGATTACCACATCTCTGAACTGCCCAGCAATCATAAGGAAGAGTAAAATTAATCCTTTGCTTTAGGCAGACATCATTCCTCTCTAATAATTTAAGACTTCCACGTTTCCACTGAAAAAGGCTATCAACAACTGATTGAGTCAGGACCTGAGGAGAGACTACTGCTGCCTCCAGTGACCTCTGCCGTCCTCTCCATAGGAAAACACCATTCACCTGTGCATGACCTGTTTCCACTAATGTGAAAAGCACCCACAACATGTCAGCAGATAGCACCAAACACACGAGCAACACATCCTCAACCTGAATATTGCTTCCCACCGGATTCTCCCTGGAACACTGATTCTGTAAGACTGGATAGCATCTCAGGAAAAAGAGGATAAGATATAAAGGCAAATCAGTCAGGCCACAGTTTAAGGGAAAACAGATTTATTCATTAGCTGGACCTTGAGCCTTGAGGCCGTCAATGGTAAGACTAAGTACTGGTGAGAAACTGTTCTCTCCAAAGCCATATTCTTACTCTAAACCTGTTACAATATTCTGAAATCTCTTAAGACACAATTACAATCGCCCAGTGGTACGTTCAGGAGTTAATAGCACTACTGTTGCCTGAGTCTCTCAATGTAAAAAAAGACTTGATGGGTAGGAGAGAGAACACACTGGTTAATAATGTGGACTAGGGACTCAAGTCAGACAGAACTAGATCTTGATCCTGACTGTCTAGCTGTGACTAGCTTGGGCAAATCACTTCACATCTCCGAGCAACACATTTCCTCACACGCAAAATGGTGATGATAATAATACTACCCAATCCATAGATTTTTGTATAGATTATATGAAAAAATAGACTTAAAAGCTTAGTATAAGACCTATCGCAAAGTAAGTGTTTAATAAATTCTTCTGCTACAGAGAATACCGTAGCATGGCTCCCTCTGACATACTTACTGTTCCCCAGAACAGTTCTGGAAGAGAAGGGTCTGCCAGGACTTCACATGCTGTGTCGATTACATCCTGTTGGGGAGGGAAAAAGAAAATGCTTATTTTCCCTAGTTGAACCAGTCCATCTTTTTTTAACTGTTAAAATAAAAACATGAATAATACCTTCATATAGTATGTCAGAAAGAATTCTGGGATTAAAAAGTAAGAGATGGGGCTTCCCTGGTGGCGCAGTGGTTGAGAGTCAGGCTGCCGATGCAGGGGACACGGGTTCGTGCCCCGGTCTGGGAGGATCCCACATGCCGCAGAGCGGCTGGGCCCGTGAGCCATGGCCGCTGAGCCTGCGCGTCTGGAGCCTGTGCTCCGCAACGAGAGAGGCCGCAGCGGTGAGAGGCCCGTGTACCGCATAAAAAAAAAAAAAGTAAGGGATGTAATCTTAATCTGTTGTATGATGTTAGGCAAATTAACCTTTCTGAACTTCAAATTCTAAAATGGTGAAACTATTATCTGCTTCACAGTGTTGTCATAAGGATTAAATGAGATAATGTACGAGAAAATGAACTGTAAAGTTTAAAACGCCATGTAAATGTGAGGTACTACTAGATTCAGCTAAACTATGCTCCTAGAGGTCAAGAATACGCCTTTTTAAATTTTTCATCCCCAGCACCTGGCACAGAGTTTGGCACACACTGGGAATCTAGTGAAGGCTTATGAAATGATTTATTGAAAAAATTCCAAGTACTAGGACACCTGTAACCCCAAAATGTTAACACCAATCCTCCAGGCATATAGTAGGGTCCAAATGTGACCAGAATTTTGGCAAAGGACACAAAGCTTGTTCTATGCTCCTAGAGCTTTGGAAATTGAGTCTTTCAATTAACACCAATTTCTTTTCTCTCCAATGATAAGAAATATTCATTTTCATCAACTTAATCAATTTCTTCAATTTCCAAAATAAGTCACTCATCGTAAATGAATAAAATGACTTAGTTATAAAGAACTCCTCAAATATCATTTCCCACTGAAAGGAACCAGGGCTCCTTGGAGAAATGGCAGATTCCAAGTCTGGGGCAAGAATCTTCTAAGATAATCCTGCAAGATTTTGTCATATCAGAAAGCAACAGAGCTATCAAAATGTGTAAGAGAAATGTCAAACAGATTCAGAAGCTAATCTGAAAAAGCTCTTACTGGCCAAAGATGGGGCAACCTAAGCCTAAGAATACTAACTGTAGAAAAACAACAAACAAAAAAAATAATGAGAAAAGAATAATGACTGCAATGAATTAAAACACAGCTAATACGTTTAAATCCATGAGTTCACAATGCCATGTAAAAAATAAACCTCAGTAGCCAACTTGGGATGCTACTAAGGATGCTAGGGAAAAGTGGTAAATATAGGAAAAGAAGCATGTATAGCACTCTATACCAGAGTATCAAATAGTTAACATGAGAGAATTTCTTTTTTTTAATTGAGAAATAATTGAAAGATAACATTATATTAGTTTCAGGTGCACAAGATAATGATTTGATATTTGTATATATGGTGAAACAAATTTCTTTTCTATAGCAATGCTCCAACCAGTAAACAAAAGAGGAGAGATAGAGTCAGAATAGTGCCATTTTGTAACGCCTAAGGAACTAATGGATCTAGACAATGATGTGTCTTGTGATTACCATAGTGGACAGCACAACTATAGACTAAAAGAAATTTGACAGACTTATCAACCAATAATGTACATATCTTATTTATTTAGATCCTGATACAAACTTATGATAAACTTATGACATTTATAATTAGAAATTTGAACCCTGCCTTGATTATTTGAAGATTTTTTTTTTTAGATATGATAATGGTTGTGAAATTTTACTAAAATATTCATATTTACTAAATGATGTCTGGGATTTGCTTCAAAATAACCAAGGAGGAAAGGGGCAGAAATGAATAAGATCAGCTGTGCATTGATAATTTGGAAGCTGGTGATGGGATCATTAGACAATTTTTGTCTCCTTTGGAATAACTTTGAAATATTTCATTTTAAAAAAATATTGCACAAGAATATTAATTAGCATCCACAGCTGTTTGGGACAGGTGCACTACAGAGTAAAAAAAATAGGTTACAAAACAGTATATACATTGTGATTCCATTTCTAGAGAATTATTGTATTTTTATATTTGGAAGGGAACACATCAAAATGTTAACATATGTTATCCTGCAAGGTGGGATTATAGTTTTTTCTTTTTATCAGCACTTTCTAATTTTTTAATCATTAATATGCATCATTTTTATAATATGATAAGTGGAAAACAACAATAAACAAATCATACTTGAAGTAAATGGGTCTGTGTTATATCAGCTTCAAAGGGGTATCTTAGGAAGATGATTGCAAAGTGGGGCAGTGTAGACAGTCTCATGAAAGCCAGACACTGACCTGCTGATTGCCCAGTGTGTGCAGCTCCAGCGAGGTCAGAACAAAAGAAAGGAGTCCATAGACACACATGCATGCGGTGCTAGTGGTACACTGTAATGACAAAGGAGCCAGTGGGTAATTCTGAGTAACACCACTCTTTTCTAGACTCAGCACAATCCCATCATATTAATATAGTCTCCGTAAACAAATGGGAAGAGAACCTGAGGCTTCACAATTCCTAATTTAGTCCCAAGATCAGGAAGACAAAGGGAGAAAAGAGAAAGCAGGAACCATAAATATTACAACATAGTCAAGAATAACATCAAAAAGAACCATTTTCAAACTGATCAAAGTTTTTGTGGGGAAGAAAACCACCTCCAGCCTACAAAAAGGATAGAGTCTCTATGTGCTGGTATGAATGATGCAGCTGCCTGAACTGTCACCGAGATAAATCAACCAGTGCCAACAAGTTGGCTGAGGTTTCCTTTAGCATGTCAAAACAAGCTGATTAAACTGTGTCACTCAAGTTAAGTCCCAACACACAAGACTCAAGAGAATTTCTAATTCATCCTGTACAGTTGAATGAATAAGCTCCCCAAAAAGATTTCTCCAGTCATTATGACCAAAGCTATCTTCTAAGAGATACTAAGTGGCACAGCATAACATACGGGCAAAGAGTCAGACATAGTTCAAACTGTATCCACCATTTACTGCCAATTTGTTTCTGTGGGCAAATTCCATCTCCCTCAGTCTCAATTTCCTAATGTGTAAAATAGGATGATAAGCCCTAGTGCACAGTATTTTAAGGATGGAACAAGATATTGTACAGAAAGTGCCAAGCACGTCTGTCACACTAAATGCTCTATAAAGGTTAGTTACAAAACTATTTTCATTATCCATGTCCTTGACAATTACTATTATTATTATCATGACTCATTAATGAGCTTCTGCCTCGCTCTTTGCCCACTCTCATGCTCAAACACCAATAGCCCGAGCCTCACATCATTTCCCCCACTGGCCAGTGAGCGGAGTAGTCGGGTCAAATACTGAAATACGTTCAGCTGGATGGCTGTGCCACCTATCTTCCGGACAACACTGCTTGTCTCTTCTGGATTCAGGGTGTGACGGAGGAGAGCCCAAGCCAAAAGCACTGGGGTGTGATGTGGAATGTCCCCGAAGGTCAACATCAAACGGTCCATATCCTAATGAAAAGAGAAAACAATGCCTGTGTCACTTAACAGAAAGGGTCAAGACCCTTCCAGAGGATCCTTCACCATGCTTAATAAGTCTTCCATTCATCCTCAGTGGCCCCTCTCTCCCATTCTGACATTTTACTCTTCCCAAGCCACAGCCACTTCATTACTAGACCCCTCGATTACTCTTCCCTTTACCCACGGTTTTCTCTCTTGATTTTAAGTAGTATTAAGATTATAACATACATGTTCAAATAGAGACTCCTTAGAAAATTTCCCTGATCCTTCTAGAACTTTCTCAGAACTCTCCTCTTTTTCTATCTTTCTGACCATCCCATCTCATGTTCTTCCCCTTTCCTCTTCTTTCACAGGCTACATGAATGCAGACAACAGCCAAGGTTCTGTCCTTGGGCCTCTTTTGTCATTATATCATCTCCCTGAGTCACTCTACTTGTTCTCACAGATTCAACTCTCACCTCTGTGAAAATAACTAACAAATCTGAGACTTCTTCCAGATCCAATTAACTTCTTAACAATGTAGAACCACAAATTCCACAATAAGGAAAATTGTATGTGGCAGTATAGTTGAGTGGTTAAAAACTTACTACTAACTACAAACCATCTGAAAAAATTAAGAAGCTGTTCCAAGTTCACCTGACAAATAAGCCCGTCCTGGGCAAACTGGTGCAGTTCTCTTCTGTCATCCAAAGCACACTTATGCAAGGATTCAATATCCATGCCTTCCACCAGGATAAGGGCACTGAAGTAGCTGGAAAGAAAAATATCATGGTGTCATACATGCTACTCAGAACCTCAATGGAGACTAAGGTGAAATGTAAGACACTTTAGTGTCAAAAAGGTTGAGTTATTTTACATTCTTTTTTCATACCTTAGTATGAAAAAGAATGTACTTCTAAATGTACTTCTAAATCCAATATGTATTTTACAATTCCAGCACATCTCAATTTGACCAGCCATATTTTATTTTTTTGGCTGCACCACTCAGCTGTGGAATCTTAGTTCCCCAACCAGGGATTGAACCCAGGCTCTCAGCAGTGAAAGCGCAGAGTCCTAACCACTGGACCACCAGGGAATTCCCATGACCAGTCGTATTTTATTATTTAGTTTTTATTTATTATTTATTTTGGCCGCATTGCGCAGCATGTGGGATCTTAGTTCCCCGACCAGAGATCGAACCCGCACCCTCTGAAGTGGAAGCTCAAAATCTTAACCTCTGGACCATCAGGGAAGTCCACCAGCCATATTTTAAATGCTTGGTAGGCTCATGTGGCTTCTGCCTATCAAAGCACAGATCTAGTACTGAAGGTTTCTACAGCCACCAATTACATCTAGGCCAGATCAAATGTCTCAATGGTCAAGTGTGTATTTTTTTTAATATTTTATTTATTTATTTTTGGCTGTGTTGGGTCTTCGTTGCTGCTCACGGGCTTTCTCTAGTTGCAGCAAGCGGGGGCTACTCTTCGTTGTGGTGCACAGGCTTCTCATTGCGGTGGCTTCTCTTATTGCAGAGCACAGGCTCTAGGCGCGTGGGCTTCAGTAGTTGTGGCGTGCAGGCTCAGTAGTTGTGGTGCATGGATTTAGTTGCTCCATGGCATGTGGGATCTTCCTGGAGCACGGCTCGAACCCGTGTCCCCTCTATTGGCAGGTGGATTCTTAACCACTGTGCCACGAGGGAAGTCTGTCAAGTGTGTACTTTTGTTCACAGAGGAAACAGGCCTCAAAATGTGGATATACCCATTTCCATAAAATTCAAAGTACATAGACTATGATGTCAAAGAGGGCAGGGAATACATCTCCCCTATTTATCACTGTCTTCTTGGCATTTGCACAGTGCCTGGTCTACAACAGTTGCTCAACGAATTTTTTGTAGAACGAAAGGATGAACTATTAGATGAAAACAGTAAGTAAAAGAATAGAATGTGATACTTATTTTGAGAAGATATCCCTCTCAATCCAAGTCTTCACTCCCTGAATGACCTAGAACATGGTAGTACGCCCATCTATTTCCCCACCCATTAAGTGAAAAGTATACCTAGCCCCCCCCTTCACCCATTCACAGGACCACTCTAATATCAATGCTCTAAACTCTAAACATTGTACAAGTTCTGAGACCTCAATTCAGACTTACCCAATCCGATCCACAAAAGGATCCATGGTCTCATCTACCAGGTGCCTGTTAGTCTGCCTACTACCAAATCCTTGCTCTTTAAACATCTTGGTTAATACCAATAGGTCAGTAGGTGCCATCTCAAAGTATGCATGATAAAGGAAAATAATTTCTAGCAGCATGGATTGCTCCCGAAGGCACTGAACAAACCAGCGAGACACCTGGCGCTCAGTCTGCACAACCAATGAAGAAAAATGGGAGAGAAATAAAGTCAGATTTTAAAACACATTTAAATTCTTCAAGTTATTTTTATTAGGTAAAACATGTATAAAAATAAGATTAAAAAAAAGTATCCCTCCCTACAATTCCTATTGCCCAGTCATCCAAATCTATCCCCAGAGGCAACCACTGTTAGAGGTTTTTATCTTTCCTTCCAATAATATACCACACACATTCATTCATTCCGACTAGTAGTTGCTGGGGGCCAGGGGTCACAGACTAACTGCAAACTTACTGGATAGACAGAAATGTTCTATCTATATACTGATCATGAAGGTGGTTACTGCATATAACTATATACAACTGCCAAATTCAAACTGTACACTTAAAATGAATGAATTTTACTGGATGTAAATTATATCTGAATAAAGCTGAGGGATGCTACAGATTTGTCATTTACACAGTCATTTCATGTAAGTGTGAATGTATCTATAGGATAAACTCTTAAAGTGGAACTACTAGGTCAAGAAATATGTGCTTTTCAATTTTTAGATATTGTCATAATGTTTTCCATTAAAAAGTATACAAATTCAAACAGCAAAGTATGAGTGCCCATTATCCCATCCCTTGGATGTGAGTTTTGTCATGTAAATATGTATTTCATTTGCCTGTTTTTCTGTTCGGTTTTGCTTATTGACTTACAGGTGTTCTTTCTATTTCAAGAACCCTTTAGGCTATGAGTTTGTCTTTTGACTTTGCTTATAGCACTATTTTTGTTTTTTTGCCTTGTAAAAGTTTTTGATTTGATGTTGCCGGGTTTATCTTTTCTTTTTTCTTTTATGGCTTCTGAGTTTTACTTTATTTTTATTTATTTATCTATTTTGGCCACATGGCGCTTAGTGCTCTGACCAGGGATCTTAGTTCCCCGACCAGGGATGGAACCCGTGCCCCGTGCAGTGGAAGCACGGAGTCTTAACCACTGGACCGCCAGGGAAGTCCTGTGTTTTACTTTAAAAAGTCTTCTCCAATCCAAAAAAATAAAAACAAAACTACCTCCCATGTGTCTTCTAGTATTTTTATAGTTGAATTTTAAAAATTTAAATCATTGATATCTCTCTGATTTTCTTCTGGTAGAAGGAATGAGATAGAGATACAGTTTGATTTTTCTCCAGATGGCTACCCAGTAGTTCCAACACCATTTATTGAAAAACCCAACATTTCCCCATTAATTTGAAATGCCACCTTTATCATACACTAATTCCCTATCAGCATTTGGTCTACACTAGACTTTCTACTATGTGCTATTCATCAGTCTATTTATTCATGTACCAATGCCATGCTTTAAATTATTTTAGTCTTACTATCTAATAAAGCTTATCTTCCTTTCTGAAAAACCTCCTGGCTATTCTTATTTATTTTTCAAATGAATTTTAGAACCAGCTTGTCTAGTTCCAAAATAAAAGGCAAAGCAAATACTTGTTAGTATTTTTTCTAGGATCACAGTAAATTTATAGATTAAAATAAGAAGGACTGACACTTGGTGCTGAGTCTTTATTTTCAAGAAGGCACCATGTCTTTCCATTTGATTATGACTGTTTATATCCCTTTAGCATTTTAAAGTTCCCTTCATTTAGATTTTGGATTATAGTAAGCTTATTCCTGAGAAATTTATGCTTCTGTTGCTATTACAAGTGAGCTCCTTTCTTCTATTAAGTATTTTAAAGAGCTACTGTCTGTATTTTGGTTGAATTGTTTTAATAAACATAATAATTTCAAAACAAAAAAGGTCATGTTCTAATCTATAAATGCACATTGGTTTAAGATTTAGGATAAAACAATTAGACTAGTGTCACAGACTTAATAGATAATGATAATAAAGAAGATGAAATCTTGGGTTTAGAGTTTCATTAACCACTAAGAGAATATTTCAGGTAAGAAAAAAAGTAAATTAGCTGGAGAGACAAAGTCAAGGGGAAGATCCAAATTAAATACCATTAGTTAAAGTCAATGTTTTGATTCATACCACATGTTTAAACTATTCTAAAGAATGACAATTTATAAATGTTTTAAGTTCATAGGTGAATAAATAATTTCACCTAGAGCTCTATGAGCAGATATACAATTCTCCTGAGCGTTACAGGAGGGCCCAATAACCACATACCATGAGGTTTCCATGTGTCTCCCATGTTGGTGCTTCAGTTTTATAAAGCTCTTCAAATTGCTGTCTATATTTTGTAACTAGTTCCTTTTCCAATTTATCAACACAGTCTGCATATTCAACCTTAAAAAAAAATCCAAAACAGTAACTTATATGTTGAGTAAAAGGTAAATATTCAAATGAACAGAAATATGAATAAATTATAAAAAGGATTGAATTTTACAGGGTAAAGAGAAACAAGAGGACTAAATGGGCTTACCCTATAGGGGTGTCTTTCATCTTGGAAATAAGTGAGAAGGTGTAAGACACAACGAAGAATATACGTTCTTTCTTCATAGTAATAATCTGCAATCTGGGAAGAACCCAAAGATTCAAAATCAGTTACTCACCTTTGCATGGAAGATATTCAATTTTAAATTTATTGATTAAAAAATCACTTAAAGATGTGAATGGGGGACTTCCCTGGTGGCGCAGTGGTTAAGAATCCACCTGCCAATGCCGGGGACACGGGTTCGGGCCCTGGTCTGGGAAGATCCCACATGCTGCAGAGCAACTAAGCCGGTGTGCTACAACTACCGAGCCTGCACTCTAGAGCCCGTGAGCCCAAACTACTGAGGCCCGCACGCCACAACTAGTGAAGCCCACATGCAGAGAGCCCGTGCTCCGCAACAAAGAGAAGCCACTGCAATGAGAAGCCCGCGCACTGCAACAGAGTAGCCCCTGCTCGCCGCAGCTAGAGAAAGCCCACGCACAACAATGAAGACCTAATGCAGACAAAAATAAATTAATTAATTAAAAAAAAAAAGATGTGAATGGAAAAATTAGATCTGTATAAACAATCACAGAAATGGAAACAGTGTTAGGTCAAAAGAAAGCAAAAGACCTTCATGAACTAGGATACAAGTAAAGTTATACAAGATAAAAGGAATTATTTAAAAATATAAACAAGTTTTCTAGCATGACTTCTCAGTTGGGCATTCAAGTAATAAACTGACTACAAACTGACAGGCCAGGGACTTCCCTGGTGGTCCAGTGGTTAAGAATCCGTCTTGCAATGTAGGGGATGCCAGTTTGATCCCTGGTCAGGGAACTAAGACCCCACATGCCATGGGGCAACTAAACCCACACGCTGCAATTACAGAGCCCACACACTCTGAAGCCCACAAGCCACTAGAGAGCCCATGTGCTGCAACTAAGACCCAATGCAGGGCTTCCCTGGTGGCGCAGCGGTTAAGGATCCACCTGCCAATGCAGGGGACACAGGTTCAAACCCTGGTCCTGGAAGATTCCACATGCTGCAGAGCAACTAAGCCCGTGCGCCACAACTACTGAGCCTGCGCTCTAGAGCCCATGCTCCACAATGAGAGGCCGCTGTAATGAGAAGCCCGCGCACAGCAATGAAGAGTAGCCCCCACTCGCTGCAACTAGAGAAAGCCTGCGTGAAGCAACAAAGATCCAACTCAGCCAAAAATAAATAAATAAATTTATTTTTTAAAAAAAAGACCCAAGGCAGCCAATAAATAAATAAATATTTTAAAATAAATAAATAAACTGACAGGCCAAATACATGAAAGCAAATATAAAAATACCATTAGTATATGTCCTAATTGCTTGTAACTGATGTACCCAGTTCTCACTAAATACCAAATAGGAAACTACTTCAGAAGTCATGGTCAAATTCCATGTTAAAATGAGATCCTATGCCCACTCTCACCAGCTCTATTCAACACAGTATTAGCGGTCCTAGCCACAGCAATCAGGGAAGAAAAAGAAAAGGTATCCAAATTGGAAGAAAAGAGGTGAAATTGCCATCACATGCAGATAACATAGAAAACCCTAAAGATTCCACACAAAAACTACTAGAACTGATAAACAAATTCAGCAAGGTAGCAGGATACAAGATTAACATACAGAAATCTGCTGTGTTTCTTTACAATAACAATAAAATATCATAAAGGGAAAGTAAAAAATAATCCCTTTTAAAATCACATCTAGATAATCAACAACGACCTACTGTATAGCACAAGGAATTCTATTCAATATTCTGTAAAAACCTATATGGGAAAAGAATCTGAAAAAGAATGGATACATGTATACGTAAAACTGAATCACTTTGCTGTACACCTGAAACTAACACAACATTGTAAGTCAACTATACTCCAAAATAAAATAAAACTGTTTTAGAAAGGAAAAAAAAAGAAAATCACACCAAAAAAAACAAAAACAAAAAACTTAGAAACAAACCTGACCAAAGAGGTGAAAAACTTATATGCTGAGAACTATAAAATGTAAAATACTGATAAAGGAAATTGAAGATGATTCAAAGAAATGGAAAGATATCCCACGCTCTTGAACTGGAAGAATTAATATTGTTAAAATAGCCATACTACCCAAAGCAATTACAGATTTAATGCGATCCCTATCAAATTACCCATGACATTTTTCACAGAACTAGAACAAATAATCCTAAAATTTATATGGAACCATAAAAGACCCAGAACTGCCAAAGCAATCCTGAGGGAAAAAAAACAAAGCTGGAGGCATAACCCTCCCAGACTTCAGACAATACTACAAAGCTACAGTAATCAAAACAGCATAGTATTAGCACAAAAATAGACATATGGGGACTTCCCTGATGATCCAGTGGTTAAGACTCCACACTTGCAGGGGGCGCGGGTTCGACCCCCGGTCAGGGAAGTTCCGCATGCCATATGGTGCGGTCAAAAAAAAAACAGACATATGGATCAATGGAACAGAATAGAGAGCCCAGAAATAAACCCACACACCTACAGTCAATTAATCTTTGAAAAAGGAGGCAAGAATACACAATGAAAAAAAGATAGTCTCTTCAGTAAGTAGTGCTGGGAAAGCTGAACAGCCACATGTAAATCAAGGTCAAAGATACAACACTTCCTCACACCATACACAAAAATAAACTCAAAATGCCTTAAAGACTTGAATATAAAACATGATACTATAAAACTCCTAGAAGAGAACAAAGGCAAAACATTCTCTGACATAAATCATAGCATGTTTTCTTAGGTCAGTCTCCCAAGGCAATAGAAATAAAAGCAAAAATAAACAAATGGGACCTAATCAAACTTACAAGCTTTTGCACAGCAAAGAAAATCATAAAACAAAAATACAACTTTGGGGGTGGGGGGAGATAAAGAAAGAAAGATAAAGAAATTTAAAACTTCAAATTAATCCTACTGCATTTAAAAAAGCCAGCAATGCTCAGAACATGGTCAAGAATCTGTTGCCCAATTTTACATCAAAGAATGGAAATGGTGACTAGCACTGACCTTCAGGATTAAGGCCTGGCTCTGCCTCTCATCTTGCAGTACCGTCTGAAAGAAAAAAGAACAAAGAGCCATCTTATTAGCAAAATCAATTAACAAAGAAAAAGGTAAACATCTTTACCTTACCCTTCAAGATTATAATTGCCCGTTCATTTCTGGATACATTTTTTTACCTAAGTGTATCCAAGTCTGTGCTCAAATCCCTGCCCCTCTCCTCTGGCCTCAAGTTCCTCATATATAAAATCAGGGGCTGGAAAGGCTAGATGTTGTCTCAGGTCCTTTTCAGTTCTGACATCCTGTGATTCTATGATTAACATGTCAGTCTTTGACCTCTCGGCCCCTCCAAGTCTGAGGACAGACCTCGACTTAAGCATATGTTTTTTAAAGGCTTTACAAAGTCTTTCCTGAGAATGGCTGTATCTGATCACCTATCTCTGTTGCAGAGAACTGGCACCAAAATCCTGAATTATCTAAAACCAACCAGGAAAAGGATAAAGGTAGGAGAAGGGAGCTGGACATAACTACAAACCTTTAGTGAGTCCCGAGTACCTCTGTAATCCTCTTGAAGGTAACACTGGAGTAACTGCACACTCTGTTCTTCATCAAGACCCTGAAAACAGAGGTTACAAGGGAGGAACAGCCACCTCAGGTCAGAAACCACAAAGAGCACGCAAAGCAATCTAAAGATTTGTTCTCTAGAATGAACACGGAACTTGAATAAACAAAAATTATTTTAAAAGATTTCACACAACATAATTTTAACCCAAATAGGAGAAAAAAGGAGCAGCCACTGACATGTAATTTACATGCCAGTTAAACTTACATGTCAGAAACAACCGTGCTTATTCACCAAGAACATTAATATAGCAGCAGGCATGATCTGGGTTTCCAAAATGAAAAGGAAACAACTACATAATTAAATACAATCTAGGCGATTTAAAGAACACCCCAAGTATGCTGAAGAAAACTCTATGATATGCAGTAAACAGGGTCAGGCAACTTGACTTGTGGCTTTTAGCAAGAAGAGTTGCAACTTGGGCATTTCTGAAATATAATATGCTCAGTTTAATCTCTAAAACTGAAATAAACTGAATTTTCACTAACAATCACTAACAACAAAACCACACATATCCACCCTGCAGGTAATAAACAGAGCCAGTGCTAATTTTTACTCACCAAAAACTTGCTGATTCTTAAACCCAGTTCCTTCAGTGGTGAAGCTACATCTTTATTAGCTTTCACTTTTTCAGCTGAATTTGGACTATGAAAAGAACAGTGAATCATTTCCTCATTCTCAATGACCCTCTAGGGGTTTAAAACAAAAATATTAAAGATATTTTTACCACAGACCTTTTTCTGCCTTTTAGGTGCCTATAAAATACACATGCATGCGCGCGCACAGACACACACACACACACGTTCATCTCTACAGACTTTATAACACAAAGCTATGTCTAAGTAATAAATACAGTATACGTCTGTTACAAACTATAGTTATAACTATATTATTTGTAGATCTACTTAGTTACATTAATTATTTTTGATCCTTATAACTAGCCTGGAAGGTAAACATTACTATCCCCATTTTACAAATGGAATTACCAACACTTAGAAAGAATAAATAACTTACCAAAAATCCCACAGCTAATAAAAAGTTGAGGTGAAATTTAAAACCAGGTCTGTTAGTATACGTATATATATTGTCTATGTACACTCAGAAGGCCTAGAAGCTATGACATTCCAGTAGCAGTGCGCACACCCAGCACCCAGATCTTTATTTCTAATACCATTCTCTAACAAAAGGTATCGGGACTCCTTGGAGAAATGGCTGATTCTAGAGCTGGGGTGGGGAAAATACCAGATGAGCTTGGAGCATCTTGTAATGCCAGAAAGTAAGAATATACTCAGAAAACAAAAGCATGGGGACATGTCAAAACCTCAAACAATGCCCAATGGCCAAAGCTGGAACAAAGTAAAAACAAAGTATGAAATATACATGAGTCCATAATGATTTAAATAAATGAATGAATAAATATATATATAAATAAATGGGGAAGAAGGGAAAAATCTTCCTTACAGAAGGAGTTCCAGTAACACACATATATGCTACCCCCTTCAGGAGGTAGTTTAATTTCACTACACCCACACACTGAAAGCGGGCTATACTGAGTGACTCACTTCCGAAAAATAAAGTAGGGAAAGAGAAAAGAGTGACTTTACAGAAGAGATACTTGGCAAATGCTACCTTACCCAAGTGAGCAAGGTTAACATCACCAGTGACTTCATGTGGATAACATGTATCCTCTGCCATGATGTGATAAGAATGGTACTTCACCTCAGTGTGAAGTACCCACAACCCACAACCTCAATCTAATAATGAAAAAAAAAAAAATCAGACTTCCAAATTGACGGTATTCTACTACAAAATACTTGACCAGTCTTCCTCCAAACTATTCAAGGTCATGAAAACCAAGGGAAGACTGAGATACTGTCACAGCTAACAGCTAAGGAGACATGACAACTAAATGCAATATGATACCCTGGGCTGAATCCTGGAACAGAAAGAGAACATTAAAAAAAAAGTTAAAAATGTTTAAAAATCTGTGTTAAATTCAAATTAAGCCTGCAGTTTAAAAAAAAAAAGTCTGTCAGACTTTAAAATCCCATGCTACTACAAAAGGAACTTTTGTCTTTAAAAAAAGAAATTCATACCACAAATGCCCATTCTGTGAACTAAAGCATATTGTTGTTGGATTTTTTTCTTTTTTTTTAGAGAGACTCTCACATTTCACAGAAAATCCACAACACAAAGGCTAGTATAAAGTTAAACAATAAGGTCTGAAAGAGGCAACACAGAATGATGATTAAGAACACAGACACTGGAGTAAGACTGCCAGGTTCGAATCCTGGTTCTACCACTTACTAGCTGTGTGACCTTGGGCAAGTTACTTAACCTCTTTGTGCCTCAGTTTCCCCATCTGTAAAATGGAAACAATAATAATAAAAATACCTACATGTGATAACATAGTGCTTATCTTCTTTTTTCAAGTCCATATATTCTGGATACATAGTAAAGTATTTACAGATAAAACAACATGATGCCTGGGAGTTACTTCAAAATAATTATGGGGGAAGGGTTAACAGATGATCAAAAAAAGAAAGTTCTTCACTAACCTAAGAGAATGAAGATGGAAGGCGAAGATGTAATAAAATCAACAGGTGTTCAGAAGTAGAAGGGAAATGAGGGCAGCTTGAGAACTATGATGCATAATAGAATGAGAGCTGGACTAGGAATTAAGATAAAAGAGTCTTCTTTTTTAACCACTTTCTATTTTATTATTGTTCTTTTCCACTGCCGAGCAAAAAAAATCTATATATTCAAACAAAGAACAAAAATAGGGCTTCCCTAGTGGCGCAGTGGTTGAGAGTCCACCTGCCGATGCAGGGGACACGGATTCGTGCCCCGGTCCGGGAAGATCCCACATGCCGCAGAGCGGCTGGGCCCGTGAGCCATGGCCGCTGAGCCTGTGTGTCCGGAGCCTGTGCTCCCCAACGGGAGAGGCCACAACAGTGAGAGGCCCGCGTACGGCAAAAAAAAAAAAAAGAACAAAAATAGTACCTATCTCAAAGGGCTGTTATGAGGATTAAATAACTTACCGTAAGTCTAGTGCTTACAGCAGTAACTGGTACATAGCAAAAAATACATGAGTGTCAGCTGCTATTTTGTGTCAGCATTGTTCACTGCTATATCCTAGCATTTGGTGCTGACGGTCTCTCACACAAACATGATGGACTGAAATAAGTATTAGGAATCTTAACTGAGTATTTAATAAATCCTCATCCCTGGACACTAGGGTTATACAATGGTTTCAACAATACTGTATTTCCAGAAGGAATTTCCTTTTCTTCAACAAAGAGAAAAAAATGTCCCCTACTCTTTTTCCCTGGTTAGCCAAATTATATACCCTCTGATCTAACTAACCCAGTAATATCACAGAATCCTACATGAGGGTGGTTTCATCTATGTCAGGTTCCTCAGGGGAATTACTCAAATGAGACCCACAGAATAGCCATACCTGGGAGGTTTATAGTAAGAAAGCCCTTCTAACAGCCGCTGCCAATGTTTATTCAGCTCTGCCTCAATCTGATTCTGGAAAAGAAGAAGGAAATTATACAAATGCAATTTTAATCAGATTCCAGGATCACACTGAGGATAACATATTCCTTTGAATATGTTCTTTTTAATATGCATTTTTCCCCACAGTTGAAATAATTTTGGATATAGAATTCTGTAGCCTGCTTTTCTTTGCTTAACATTCTAACATAATGATTTAACCTTATTATGAAAATCTTGATAAACATCCTTTCTAGTGGTTGCATAATATTTTATCAAGTGGCTAGATCATGATTTATTTACCATTCTTCTAATGTTAGATACATTTAAGCTGGCTATAATTCTTTATTTATATGAATAACACTATGGTAAAGAGCTTTGTGCCCAAAACAATTTCTTTCTTTTAAAATATATTCTCAGACATGGAATTATCTGATGAAGACATACCAAAAAATGTTAAGGCTCTAAAAATGATGTTAACATTCATTATGTTAATTACAATAACAACACTAGTAATAATTATATGTCATCTTAACACTTTAGCCTCACAGAGTCAGAACACTCAGGGATCCACATGAAGAACTGTTCTTTATTGATTATATACTTGGAAATGTCCTAAAAACCTCAGCCTCTGTGACCTAAGCAGCTAAACAGAAAAGGAAGAAAAGGCAAGTCAATATGAGACAGAGAAAAGGCCTGAGAATCTCTGTTAGCCTATGGTAGTAAAATGGTGTTTGTACCCCTACTCTCAGCAGCCAGTCAAGTAGCACTGGTATCTTTTCAGAAAAGGAATCACTGAGGTACAAAGAAAAGTGGAGATTTTGAAAACTTCAACAGCTAGGCTATAAGACACACTGCATTTCAGCAAAGAGAAGTGGGGAATGCATAATGCCTATTTTAGGAATAATAAAAGGTGTTTACTTCCTATTTCAAAGAGAAGGGCATTTTTGGTCATGTAAACTACACAAAGAACCACAGAATCCATTCAAGAACACACCACTTACCAGTTCTCTCAGAGCTGACCTTCCAAGCAAAATTGTCCACAGTTCTCTACTACTCCTAAAAAATGAGAGAAAGCAGAGGTAATCTTGCTCTTTCGGAAAAAAGAAAAATGTATATTTTAGAATTAATGAAACACAGTAATTAATGAATTACAGTACATCTTCTATGCTAAGAAGATGCCTCAATTTAGTATTTCTATCTCCTCCCTTCTCATTAAAACGTAATGACCAATAAGGAACAAAAATCCAGAAAAAGACTAATCTGTTTCAGGACTCCCAACACCTTCAGAAAATTTTCTAAATACATGACATGATGCACTTTCTCAATCCAGTAAAGTCTAACAGTCATTATGAATGGCACTACGTTCATTCAATCATTAATGAATTCCCACTAGGTACCACATGCAGTGCTAAATACAGGAGATTAAAAAAACACACAGGAGGAGCAGGGCCAGGTCTTGGTGTCAAAATGGCGGCCTCCAGGACAGCTCATACCGATGAGTATCCCCAGTATCTCCACCACCAGTGTCCTTCACCCCGCAGTGAGCCGAAGCTGCCCCCCACACCGCACCTCCCCAGAAGGCCCTCCAAGACCATCAACTCATCATTCAACAACAGGCGTATTTCTGGAGAAATGTGGCATCTCTGGGGAATATGGATAGAGTGATGGAAAGAACAGTGGCTGTTCAAGGGCTTATCATATACATCTTATCAGAATCTACTTCAGATTTATATTAACTTAATTCCAGTAAGATTCCAAAAGTGAGTCCTTTAAAGAATGTACATCACAGCAAGAGGAAGCAAAAAAAAAAAAAAAAGAAAAGTAGGAACAGAGTGAACTGGTGAATCCATCTCCCAGAACAGGCTTTGTCTTCTCTCTAGCTGTGGAGCCATGGAAGCAACTTCTGCTTCTGACATTACAAAGAATTTTCATATATCCTTTGCTCAGATTCACCAATTATTATTTGTTTTATTATTTTCTTTCTCCCTCTTTGTGTGTGTGTGTATAACTATATTATATATACAACACAAAAATGCTATTTGTGTACCTGTACACACACATATTTTTCCAAAACTATACAAAATTGTATTAGAGATATCATATTCCTTTATCCCTAGACACTTCAGTGTATCTTTCCTAAAAGCAAGGACAACTTCATACATAGTACAACAATTGAAATCAAGAAATTTAACATTGATACCAAAAAAATATCCCCCACACACATGAGATATAGTCCCTGCCCTCAGGGAGCTCTTCAAATATACTCCCAACCATGTGCTAACCCCAGTTCCTTCCCTCATCCATGGAAACATGTTTTGTGGTTCTTTTTTTAATCTAGAATTAAATTTCAAAATGTAATCATTAAGAAATTCTCTCAAGAAAGGATTATGGGGAATTCCCTGGTGGCACAGTGGTTAAGAATCCGCCTGCCAATGCAGGGGACATGGGTTCGAGCCCTAGGCCAGGAAGATCCCACATGCCACAGAGCAACTAAGCCCGTGCACCATAACTACTGAGCCTGCACTCTAGAGCCCGTGAGCCACAACTACTGAGCCTACGTGCCACAACTACTGAAGCCTGCGCGCCTAGAGCCCATGCTCCACAACAAAGAGAAGCCATCGTAATGAGAAGCCCAAGCCCCGCAATGAAGAGTAGCCCGCGCTCGCTGCTACTAGAGAAAGCCCACGTGCAGCAACAAAGACCCAACACAGCCATAAATAAATAAATAAAAATAACAATTTTTTTTTTTTTTTTTTTTTTTGCGGTACGCGGGCCTCTCACTGTTGTGGCCTCTCCCGTTGCGGACCACAGGCTCCGGACGCGCAGGCTCAGCAGCCATGGCTCACGGGCCCAGCCGCTGCGCGGCACGTGGGATCTTCCCGAACCGGGGCACGAACCCATGTCCCCTGCATCGGCAGGCGGACTCTCAACCACTGCGCCACCAGGGAAGTCCCAATTTTTTTTTTTTAAAGTCATAAAAAAAAGAAAGGATTATAAAAAACATAGGGATTATATTTTGGGAGATCCTAAATAAGCCCTAGAATAGTAACCTGAAATAATTAACACTGCTTAGAAAGCCTATTTTCAGAGAGACGATGAAAAGGTCCTAATAAAATATACTAGACAGTTAACAAGAGTGCAAGTTATATTAACTACGAGGATAAATTGAAAAATCTTTTCCCCATTAAGACAGTAACACAAAGCACTAGCCCTATTTAAAAATGTTCAGGATTTTCCCATCAAAAGAGGATGAAAGACACCTAAAAATTATAAATCTTTCCTAAAGGTTAATGCTTTTAAGAAAACAACTTCAATTCTGCTGAATCAATAATCACCAACTCCCACAACTGCACTGTGGAATCACTAATCATCTTTCTGATAACGAGAGCATTCACTATTCAAAAATTAGGAGATTAGATCCAGTTGATGAAACAAATATATCTCTTTGTACTGATAATCTATATTAAAAGGTACGAATAAGCCAAGCCCTAAGAAATTAAAGACAGAAGCAAGCTCACTATTTAAAGAAATTTATAGTAAATTTTGGAAGAATTGACTTTTGTAAAGAGAATAATTATCATCTAACTTACTTGTCTGATAAATCTGAGTTAGCAAAAAATACAGGAGAGGGGCTTTAAAATGGCATATGCTTTTACTTTACCAAGGACAGCTTCTGGTTTGCACAAAACAGATTAGATACCTATTATATAATAAATAGCTAATAATGGGGCTAACATTACATCACAATTAATGGAAAGAAATTTATCATTAATTGAAGGCTTTTGTATGCCTGAGCTAAATTATTCTTTTTTATTTTATTTTATTTTTTTTTTTGCGGTACGCAGGCCTCTCACTGTTGTGGCCTCTCCCGTCGCGGAGCACAGGCTCCGGATGTGCAGGCTCAGCGGTCATGGCTCAAGGGCCCAGCCGCTCCACAGCATGTGGGATCTTCCCAGACCGGGGTACGACACAGCATGTGGGATCTTCCCACACCGGGGTACGAACCCGTGTACCCTGCATCAGCAAGCGGACTCTCAACCACTGCGCCACCAGGGAAGCCCGAGTTTGGCTTTTTTATATTCCATATGTAAGTGATATCATATAGTACTTGTCTTTCTTTGTCTGAATTTTTAAATTTTCCTAACACCCTCAAGTTCCATCTGTGTTGTCTCAAATGGCAGGATTTCATGTTTCTCACAGCTTAATAATATTCCTTTGTGTATAGATACCAAATCCTCTTTATCTCTTAATCTGATGATGGACACTTAACTTTGTTTCCATATCTTGCCTATTGTGAATAATGCTGCAATGAATGTGGGAGTCCAGATATCTCTTTAAGATAGTGATTTTATTTCCTTTGGATATATACTCAGAAATGAGATTGTTGCATCACATGTAGTTCTAATTTTAGTATCTGAGGACCTCCATTCTATTTCCCATAGTGGCTGTTCAAATTTACGTTCTACCAACAGTGTTACAGGTGTTCCCTTGTATGTCAAGGATTTTTTTTTTAATAAATTTATTTATTAAAAAAGAACAAAAAAATGTTCTAAGAGTATTTCTCAAAATGTAGTTGGTCCTCAGCCCAAACAGCAAAATCAGCTGGAAACAACATAGCAACGTTGCAGAATCCTGGTCATCACCCAGAGCTACTCTTTCTCAGAGGTTGGGCATGGGAAATCTACATTTTAAAATGAGTACTCAAATGAATTCCTAAATTACCACTGCTCTAGGGCATCAGCTTGTCTCAGAGGAGCAGGTAAAAGACCTGGTCAGTATAGATCTTCTTTGCCTTTTTTTTTTTTTTTTTGGCTGCTTTGGGTCTTTGCTGCTGCACATAGGCTTTCTCTAGTTGTGGAAAGTGGGCTTTTCGTTGCTGTGGCTTCTCTTGTTGCAGAGCACGGACTCTAGGTGCGTGGGCTTCAGTAGTTGCAGCACGCGGGCTCAGTAGTTCAGGCACACAGGCCCTAGAGCGCAGGCTCAGTAGCTGTGGTGCATGAGCTTAGTTGCTCTGCGGCATATGGGGTCTTCCCAAATCAGGGCTCGAACCCGTGTCCCCTGCATTGGCAGGAGGATTCTCAACCACTGCGCCACCAGGGAAGTCCCGATCTTCTTTGCCTTTTACGCTTGATATAGTGGCTTTTTTTTTTTTTTTTTTGGCGGGGAGGAATGGGGAGAAAAAGATTCTGCTACAAAACAAAACTGGAGATAGATCACTGCCCTAGAAAAATACAGTAATTTTTACACTTACTACTTAAAAGAAAAAAAGTTAGCTATTTCTTTAGAAATTAAGACTCTCATTTGCAAAACTAAGTTATATTATGGTCTTTTTGTTATAAGGTGTCAAAAACAATAATGTTTATTGAGAATGAGTTTGATAACAAGATTAGCCAACATTTATTGAGCAGTTATGTAAGGCACTGTGCTAAGTAAGTCTTTAATGCTTTGTCTTACTGAATATTTCAACTTACATATGAAGCAAATACTATTATTATCCCCATTATCTCATCAGGAAACTAAGGTTTCAGAGTGGTTAAGTAAATTCTGTTAGACCACAAAGCTAATTTATAATAGAGCCAGGGCTTGAACCCAGGTTTGCAGGACTCCAGAGTTCAATCATTATATTACACTGCCTCAAGCTGCACCCAAGAATTTCATGCTGCAAGCAGGCAAAGACTGGGGCGAAGCCTTCTGTCCTACAGTGACAGACCATTCCCTAACACAGTGGCTGGCACACAGGAGAGGCTCAAAACATGCTGATGAGCAAATATTAAAGAATAAGAATGATATAAGTCCCTTTTAGACCTGGAACAGAAAAACTAGAAATGACAAATGTTATACGCAGAAGTGCCAAGAAAAGGCAGAATAAAGGAGAAAACAGTGGTTTATCAGGAAGGGAATCCTTGTGGAAATGAGTTACTGGATCCTCAATTCCTACACATTTATGGTCTAGGAATAATGGGGATCCAAATAAATCTAAGACTTTCACGATACTCATAAGCTTAGTGTTGGGAATGATAAAGGATGTTAAGCATACCTTACACAATCAGCAAAAAAGTAGAAAGTACCAAAAGGCATGATCCTAATAATTAGACACTACAAAGGAAAATAACCATATAGGACAGAAAAGAGTCAGAAAAGAGAGAGATCACTGGGTACTGATCCAGGGATCAATGAAAGATTTCACCTCAAATTGAGATCTGGAGGTTTGAGCAGGTGATTTTCAAGACCCAAGAGACATGGTTGGAATTGTGATGTCTAATTCAAGCCTCAGAGTAACATCTTCCATATATACTTTCAAGAAATGAAATAAGTGCTACAGTGTCTGTCATTTGTTTGCAGACACTGTAAATAAATAAAATAAATTTGAGCTAAGTGTTTTGGGAAGAAACTAAGGCACAGAAATTCAATAACTTGCCTCAAAGGTGAGGTTAAAAAAAAAAATTGACTTGCAGTCCAATTGTTCTAGCAGACAACATGGAATTCCATTCCTAAAAGAGCTGAAGTTAATGAAACTGGAAATTATCTTCCTTAGAGAGATCCATGTGGTTGGAAACCTTTGGATGAAAGCAACCAGCAGATTAGAATTAACAGTCTCTACAATTGAGTCCTTTCGATAGAAAGCCTGAGACACAGTCAACCTACTCTGAGATAGTTCTTTTGAGAAACACAGTTATAATATTCCACACGGAAATAATGAATGCTCATGGATGCTCTGACTCCACAGATGAGGCACACCTCTCTTGCATGAACTGGGGTTTAAGCTAAGCAGCAAGCTTTTCAAACCACGGGGTTTTTGTTTATTTTGAGGTACGCGGGCCTCTCACTGTTGTGGCCTCTCCCGTTGCGGAGCACAGGCTCCGGACGCGCAGGCTCAGCGGCCATGGCTCACGGGTCCAGCCGCTCCGCGGCATGTGGGATCTTCCCGGACCGGGGCACGAACCCGTGTCCCCTGCATCGGCAGGCGGACTCTCAACCACTGCGCCACCAGAGAAGCCCTGTTTGTTTTTTAAGCACACATTAACGGAAGAACACAACAGATTCGCCAAAATGCCAAAATTCAAACTGACTTCCCGTCAAACCCTCAGTGATCCTTCCAAAACCCTGAGTGATTTGAGAGTATTATTGCATTTTTGATTAGTGCCAACTCATATTAACATACATGCTTCACAGCCACCTCAATACTGCTCTGAAAACGATTCTCATTTGGAGAAACAGACTCATATGGTAAGGTGGCCTGTCTGTGGTCATCTGCAAATCAGCAGGCACCAGGAATAGAATTTAAGTTTCTTCTTAGTTCAGACCTCTAGGCATTTCAAACAGAAGGCTGCTGTTCAGTATAATCCCAATCATTATAGCATGCCTTCCAACACAAATAGAAAGGAAAGGGGAAAAAAAAGAAAAGAAAAAAAGATCGCTCCTAAAACAAGCTATGAGCAAAGCAGTGCCTAGAAATCCTAGTGTCATTTCTTCCACCTTCAGGTATGAGTTTGGTAGGTTCTCCAGGATGAAGAGAGCATCTTTCAGGCAAACTAACAGCTTTCCTTCCCTTGTCCTCTTTCATTAAGAACGCGCCTTGCCCTGCAGGAGCTAAACTTTACCCAAGCTCCACAATGGCTGTAAGATAAGCCTAAGAAAAGGAGAGCACAGCGACCACAATGCTGCCCGACAGAAGAGCTGACACGAAACAGCAGAGGAAGAAAAAGCAAAAAAGGTCCTCACAAGGTTCGGACAGTTCCATGGAAATTCCAAAGAAGAAAACCTCACTAGAGCGGAGAGATGAAGGAAATGGCAAACGGAATAAACATTTACCGAGAGCCTGTTACATGCTCTTCTGGGTGTTGAGGCTACAGCAGTGATCAAGACAAAAAAGTGGGGAACCACTGCCGGCACAGGGAGCAAGAAGTGACAGGGACGGTTAGGCGGGAGGCTGGAAAGGAAAAACACTTCAGGCTGCTAAGTGCGAGATGGAAGTGTGGCGATCCGGTTAAAGCTTCGGAGTCGGACACGCAGCCCGTTCGGAGCTGGGTTTGTGAGTCATCTGTAAATTACAGGGTGCCTCCCGGAGTTGTGGGAGTTCAAGAAGATAACACGGATAAAAGAAAGCGCGTCGCCGGTGTCTGGCGCTAGTGCGCCTGTACGCTAGCAAGAACTGTCTCTTTCTTTTTTAATATTTTCTCTTCCCCGTCCCCAAAACCCAGTACAGCGCCTGGGATGTCCGCTGACGGAATCGATGCATGAGAAAACGACTAGACGGATGGGATGAATGAAAGGCTGAGCGACGAAAGAGGGCTGAAACGGCCAGGAGGTGGCTCGGCGACGCCCGAAACAGACATCCCAACGAGAGCACAGGGGGTAACCTGGGGAGCGCCGCCGGGCCGGGCACAGGAGGCTGCAGCGGGGCCCGGGTAGGGGCTCCCCCGGGCGACCGCGAAGCGCCGAGTCTCGCCTCGAGGGAGCGTCACGCCGCACAGGAAGCGAGGTGGGGGGGAGGGGGCGCCGAGGGACTCGCCGAGGGGAGAGGGGAGGAAGGGAAAGGCACCGGGTAGGGAGACAGGAGGCCAAGTCCAGGGAAGTGGTGAGGCACCGGCCCCCCTCTTGGAGAAGTCACCTCAGACCCCCGCGCGCGGGGACCGTTTGGCTGTAACCGCCTCCCGTCCTGGAGCCCGTCCACCTAGCCGGCCTTCGCCCAGCCACTGCTGCCACATCTAGCCCCCAATTCCCGCCCCGCTTCCGCTCGGCTTCGACCCCGCGCCTCACAGTCACGCCCGCCGACTCGGCCCGCTCCGCACCTCACACACGGATCGCCGGCGGCCGCCGCCATCTTCGCGCGCGCGCCCGCTCCAACCCCGCCCCCAGACGCCACGCCCACGTGATCACTCGCCTCCAGGGCGTGGACGGGGCTTTTCGTCACGTGACGCCGGGGCGGGGCCAACATGGCGATTCCCAGAGAGGTGAGGAACTCCGGGCTAGGGCGGCCGAGGCTGTGAGGGAGGCGGCCGAGGGTCGACGTCTACGCCATAGGTGTGAGGCGGTGGAGGGTAGCCCAACGCCAGCTCCCAGGCGTCAGAGAGTGGCCTACAGTAGAGCTTCCCTTCTCGCAGCTGGAGAACGGATTGAGAAGGTGCTGGCTGGGCGAAGCTACCGCTCTCTGCCTGGCGGGGATTAAAGGGCCCAGAGTCCAGGGCGTTCCTAGTCACCCCAGTTTACCCGGAGTCTCAGGTCTAAAGACATGACCCGAGCGTGCGCTTCCCCGGCCCCTGAGCCTGGGGCCCCGCTGAGCGGTTCGGTGCTGGCAGAGGCGGCAGTGGTGTTCGTAGTGGTGCTGAGCATCCACGCGGCCGTGTGGGATCGATACTCGTGGTGCGCCGTGGCCCTCGCGGTGCAGGCCTTCTACGTCCAGTACAAGTGGGACCGGCTGCTACAGCAGGGAAGCGCTGTCTTCCAGTTTCGAATGTCTGCAAACAGTGGCCTACTGCCCGCCGCGGTGGTCATGCCTTTGCTCGGGCTGGTTATGAAGGAGCGCTGCCAGGCTGCGGGGAACCCATACTTCGAGCGGTTTGGAATTGTGGTGGCGGCCACTGGCATGGCAGTGGCCCTCTTCTCATCGGTACTGGCACTGGGCATCACTCGCCCAGTGCCCACCAACACCTGTGTCATCTCGGGCTTGGCTGGAGGTGTCATCATTTATATCCTGAAGCACTCGCTGAGTGTAGGCGAGGTGATCGAGGTCCTGGAGGTCCTGTTGATCTTTGTCTACCTCAACATGATCCTGCTGTATCTGCTGCCCCGCTGCTTCACCCCTGGAGAGGCTCTGCTGGTACTGGGTGGCATCAGCTTCGTGCTCAACCAGCTCATCAAGCGCTCTCTGACTGTGGTGGAAAGCCAGGGGGACCCCTTGGACTTCTTCCTGCTGGTCGTGGTGGTAGGGATGGTGCTCATGGGCATCTTCTTCAGCACCCTCTTTGTTTTCATGGACTCAGGCACCTGGGCCTCTTCCATCTTCTTCCACCTCATGACCTGTGTACTGGGCCTCGGCGTGGTCCTGCCCTGGCTCCACCGGCTCATCCGCAGGAACCCCCTGCTGTGGCTTTTTCAATTCCTCTTCCAGACAGAGACCCGAGTCTACCTCCTAGCCTACTGGTCTCTGCTGGCCACCTTAGCCTGCCTGGTGGTGCTATACCAGAATGCCAAGCGGTCATCTTCCGAGTCCAAGAAGCATCAGGCCCCCACCATTGCTCGGAAGTATTTCCACTTCATTGTGGTAGCCACCTACATCCCAGGTATCATCTTGGACCGGCCACTGCTCTACGTGGCCGCCACCGTATGTCTGGCGGTCTTCGTCTTCCTAGAGTATGTGCGCTACTTCCGCATCAAGCCCCTGGGCCACACTCTGCGAAGCCTCCTGTCCCTCTTCCTGGACGAACGAGACAGTGGACCGCTCATCCTGACCCACATCTACCTGCTCCTAGGCATGTCTCTTCCCATTTGGTTAGTCCCCAGACCCTGCACACAGAAGGGTAGCCTAGGGGGAGCCAGGGCCCTAGTCCCCTATGCAGGAGTCCTGGCCGTCGGTGTGGGCGACACTGTGGCCTCCATATTCGGCAGCACCATGGGGGAGATCCGCTGGCCTGGAACTAAAAAGACTTTTGAGGGGACCATGACATCTATATTTGCCCAGATCATTTCTGTAGCTCTGATCTTAATCTTCGACAGTGGAGTGGACTTAAACTACAGTTATGCTTGGATTTTGGGGTCCATCAGCACCGTGTCCCTCCTAGAAGCATACACTACGCAGATAGACAATCTCCTTTTGCCTCTCTACCTCCTGATATTGCTGATGGCCTAGGTGCTGTGCAGCAGCGATGAAGGAAACAGGGACATGGGGAAGACAAATGGTCCCCACGGCAGCCAGCTACTTGGGCTTGAAGAGCCAGGAGGGGAGAAGCAGATTTAATTTTTCAGTTGATTGAGATTTAAAATAAAAATCAAAGCACTCCCGGGTTTAGTTTTCCTGATATTTTAAAAAGCAAAAAGGCTTAACCGATGGTGCAACAGCTCAAAGAGCTTGAGTGCGCCATAGGGCCCCCCCTCACCTTGCAGTCCTCGGGGGGGCCGGAGTGGACACGAGGCCATAGGGCAGAGTGGTTAACACTTCAGGTTCTGGTGTCAGACTCATCTGGTCGGAATCCTTGGCTGAACCACTTCTTAACGGTGTGAGTTGCTTAATCACCCTGGGCCTCAATTCTCACGTCTGCAAGATGGGAATAATAAGAGCCTGCACCTCACGGGTTGTCGTGAGGTTCTGGCGAAGTGACGTGTGTGAGGTGACCAGCCCAGAGCCTGCACTTAAGTGCGGAAATGTCACGTAAGTGAGGGAAAGTGTCATTGTTACCCAAGGCCAGTCCTCATCTCAGCAAAAAGCCAGGCAAACCAAAGGGATATGTGGGTTGTACTTGGAGACCAGAGTGACCCTACTCCCCTGGCTTCATTCAGAGGAGACTGCGAGAGGAAAATAGCCAAGTGCATGTGGTTTCTCCCATTTGGGCTAGGAAGAGCTGAAGGGGAGAGATGGGATCTGTTTGTTGCATCCCTTGAAGGGCTGGAGGAAGAGGATCCATCCTGGGCCGACTACCTGTTTCAGCCAACCCCACCCTGCCTCAAGGCCTCTGCTGCCTGGCCGAGTGGTGCTGATGAAGGACAGGCTGGACAGCACAGGGTCCTTGTCAGGGGGTCCCTCCTGAGACCTCTCACCCTCCAGTCACGTCCACACCTGTGTTGGTCTCTTCTCTTGGCGAGAAATTAGAGGCAGGGTCTGGTGAAGTTTACTGAGAGTTCAGGATCGCTCTTCTGGGGCGGGGGGAGGGGGCAGTGCACGCCCCAGCCTTGCTCTCTGTGAGGGCAGAGTCCAGCTCTCCCTGGTTCCCCACCGCATCCCCCAGTGCCAGCACAGCCTGGCACATAGCAGGAACTCGGCAGACCTTCGCTGAACGGATGAACGTTTCCCATCAGTGAGAAGAGAGCACAGCAGGTTTCTCAGGGCTGGACCGGGTTCTCCCCACTTGCCACCAGCCTGACAGGGAGGGGCCTAGGCAGGAAGAGGTGAGAACTTGGGCCCACCAAGGCCCGAAGCCAGGAGCCCAGCTCTGGGAGCTTGCTTCTGCCTGAGCATCACTGCCAAGCCCTTTCCCTCGGAGAGTATTACGACATTGGTTTTGGGCTCAAAGGAGCCTTAACAAACCCTTCCCTTGGCTCAGGCTCCCCGCGACTGCTCGCTGAAGGAAGCAACACCATGTTAGGGTGTAGCGTACATGAGTGCTGGCTTGCCCCACTGACTCCCTGGGTGGTTTGTTCCCATACAGAGTGGGGGTTGGAAGTCAAGGTCATAAAATCATAAGGCCGCTGAGGCCAGGCAGGTAATGCAATGAAGGAGGACAGGGAAGGGAAGCGGAGAGCACGTGTGCCTGTAAGAAGGCAGCTCCAGCCAGTGGTACGTAGGCGAGACCACAGGCCCCCGGGCTGTTGACCTGCTCATTCAAAGAAGCTTGGAAACCTCAATTGTTACGTGAAATCTCCCAATTTTAAAATGTTGTGGGTTTTTTGCTCGTTTGTTTTAAAATGCCGAGGCCCAGACAAAACAATTCTGCGTTGTGAAATCGGCTGGTGGCCCCCAGTTTGCAACCTCTGAGCAGACCCCCGCCAGGCAGGTTTCAGATTTGGTAGTTGTTCCTGCAGCTCTGGGTGCCTGCCAAGCATGTCCAAACAGGAGTGACCTGTGGAGGCCCTCGTCCAGCCCCTTGATGGTGCTGGTGGCCAAATGGGCCCAGAGAGAAGGGCCTGGCCTGAGGCCGGAAATCGAGTTGGTCACAGAGCCAGAACCAGAATCTCAGACTAGATTCCAGGCTCTGGTCTTTTCCCTCCCCAGGAAAGGAGAACTGGGAGCACAGAGGTTAGAAGCACAGGCTCCGGATCCGGCTGACCTCGCCAAACGCCTGAACAGCCGTGGGACTTGGGCAGGTCACTTAACCTTCCCATGTGTCAGCTCCCTCATCTGTAAACAGCACCTACCTGAAAGGGGTGAGGAGCCAGTGATAAAGCACAGAAAGCTCTTGGCACCGTGAATGCCCACTAAATGTCACTGTTATTAACACCGTGCATACCTCACCGGGCAGGGCTGGGCTACCTGCGATGATTTTCAGCAGGGTTCCCATCTTGAGAGGAAGGCTGCTTGGGAAAGAAGAATCAAGATGCTGCATTTGGAAATGTTTTTTATTCAGTGTCTCCCACCGTAATGACCAAGAGTTCCATGTGAGAGGGGAGACGACGAGTGAGAAGCCGGCAGAGAAGCAGCCAGAATCCTTCCATGGCCGTGAGGCTGCCTCTAGGGGGAGGTTGTGTTGGGGTCGGGACAGACAGAGACAGATCTCGGGGAAGGCACCCAGCCCAGCCTTCTGCTCCTGCCTGCCTGTCTGCACAGACACCAGCAGAAGGAAAGCCCTGGAGGAGAGATGCGAATTCCCCGTTGCAGCTGGGCGGTGGGTTGAGGCGCTGGCGTTGGTGGCCCACAGCTTCTCCCGAGAGGGGGTGGCGTCCCTGCCCTCAGAGGGCCTTTAGGTGTACAGTGGGGGAAAGGGCAGCTCAGCTGTCGGCTGGAGCCTGCAGAGGATGGGGAGAGGACCTCGAGGTGCTAGTAGCACTGCTCCCAGCCTCCAGGACCTCTTCGGGAGCTGTCTGGGGCCCACACACACCCTGCCACCTACCAGTTGTCTGGGCTCCAGACCGTGCCAGCAGCCTCCATGAGGTGGAAAGTATAGGCCTGGCGTGAGCAGTCGGAGAAATTCTGCTCACTTTTGTGCACCACTTCTCCGTGGATTAGGACGAGGGCCCCTGGCAGGGACACAGCGAGTCAAAAGCGCACTCGAGGCAGGAAGGGACATGGTGGGCGGCCCCTCCCTGAAGCGGTGTCGTGGGCTATTCATCCCCATTCCCATCCCCAGACGCTCAGGGGCCTGGAGTCTGCCCCAGCATCGGAGGCTGTGCTATTGGACATGGGTTCCCCTGGGGTCAAGTCCCTTCCGCTGTGGCCCGTGCCCTCGGCAAGCCTCAGCAAGGGCATCCACCTCCACGGCATCTGCAGAACCAGGCAGAAGCTCTCTGTCCCATGCCAGCCAGCTGGGGCCTCAGCCGGGAATGCAGAGTTGGGGCTCAGTTTCCCTTTTCTAAAAGGAAGGGTGTGCTGACAGCCAGGATTTGTGAGCACTTGTGGTGCACCATCTTACATATGACATCTCACTGGCTTCCCTACTTTATGTTTGGGGAAACTGAGGCTCAGAGAGGTTCAGTCATTTGCTCATGGAGACAGCCGGGAAGTAGCAGGGTCTGGATTCCAGCCTGATCTGGGAGACCCTGCTGTCAACCACACAGCTTTCAGACCTCCCAGTGCCCACCCAGCCCTACCTTCCCTCATGCGGTGACTTCCCAGCCCTCAGGTGAGCTGGCTGGTCAGAGCAAGCACAGACCCCCAGGCATGGCCTCCGGGCCCCTCTGCACACCCCCTACCTCTCCGCACCGGTGTGGGCACAAAGAGGCTGTTATCCCGGGCTGGCTCGGTCCCAAGGAAGCTGGTGCCAGGCGCCGAGCCAGCAGGGGCCCGGACCATCCTTCTCGACACTCCACCTGCGGGCCAAGGTGGGGACTTTAGCCTCTCTTTATTCGGGGTCCCTCCCCTGTGGGGGGTGGGGATGAGTGGGCAGGGAGAGGCAGGTGGCCTCACCTGTGTGGGAGCCAGGGATGAACCAGAGGCAGCCATTCTCCAGCGTGGCATCTTCCAGAGCAATCCACACGCCCAGCACCCGGCCCAGAGGCTCCGTATACAGGAAGGAGGCGTCCTGGTGAGGGGAGACTGCAGCAGGCCCGCCTGGGCATCAGGCACCTGGCCTCACCCCACCTTGGCCTCGTTTCTACTCTCTCTGTGGTCCTCCCAGGGCCCTCCAGGCCCAGCCTTCCCATGAGTAGTTAGAATCTCATCGCTTCCTGGCCTGGAGACTCTGGGCAGGAGATTTCACCTCTCAAGCTTCAATTTCCTAAACCATAAAGCAGCCCCAACGATAACCTAACCTCACCAGGTTGCTGGAGGATTCTGAGACAGTGTAGGAAAAGTGCTTAGTACACGGCCTGACGTTGTAGTCGCTGCCTGAAAAGCAGCTGCTATCGTTTAATTCCAGCCAGGTAACTCAAGCCGCTGTCCTTAACCAGCGAGAGCACCTCCAGCCACCAGATGGTCCAGTGTAAGCCACCAGTGGGCTAAGACTTGGAAGTTGGGTGTGAAGCAGGAAACGGACCCAGCATCCACATTGTAAACATGCCCTGCGTGATGCTGGGGCCCAGGCAGGATGGAGAACCGCTGAACAGAGGACCTCAGTCTGTAACGACAAGAGGGTGCTAGTCTCGCCGCAGCCCTTCCTGGGGAACTGTGTGCTTTCTGAGCACCAAAGTTTAAGTCAGACTTTGACAATCCAGACCGTGTCCAGATGAAGGTGTCCTAATGGTGGGGGCCCCAAAACATTTGGAGGAGTAATGGCTGAAGGAGCTGGGGGTGCTGGACTGAGCAGAGAAGGCTCAGGGAGAGGATGGCCATCCCTTCGGGAGACTGTCCTCAGGCTGGATGGTGGGGAGGAGGGGGCCTCACAAGGGGAATGACTTGAGCTCATGTCAGGAAAGGAAGAGCTGCCTGTACGGGTGGTGAGCCCTGTGTCACTGGAGGTATTTGAGAGAAGTGGATCATCACCCATGAGGGAGGCTGGAAAGGGTATCTGGGTATCCAAGGGCTTTGTAGTCAGATCAGCAGTTTCTATGCTGAATCAGTCCTCCAGGGAACTTGGTAAAATACAGATTCCCAGGACCTTGCCACCCTCCTGACTCAAGATCTCAGGGAAAGGGGCCCAGGAATCTGTATTTTTAACCAGCAAGGAGTCGCTGCCAGGTTCGGGAACCACTGGGTCAAGGGCTCCAGGACACCCCCCTCCACCCTCCCACCCCACCCCACCCCCCGGCATCCAGTCTTTCAGGAAGCAGCAGAAGATGGCTTCTCCTCCGCTGGCCCAGGCTCTTGTCTATGGACGTCTTGGCAGGCGCCTTCCCTCCCTCTGGAGACCTGACAACCACTAAAGTCCCAGATCTCCCGCCGGGGCCTTTGCTGGCCCCCAGCCTGCTCTTGGCTCACCTTCGCCGCCCAAGTGAGGTTGCTGCAGGAGAGAGGAGGGGCCGGGTGAGGCCAGGGAGAGCGGGGAGGGGCAGGGGCTGCCCTGAGTCCTCCGAGTAGGATGCTCTTCCCCCCGCCACAGGTGTTTATCTGCAAGGCTTCCACGTCAGCACCCAGCTATCGAGCACCTACTATGTGCCAGGCCCAGGAGGGCTGCAAAGAGAAAAGCCACCCTGTCTGGCAGGGAGCTCCCAGTCTGAGCACACACGTCCCTAACGAGAACACAAGGCAGAAGTGAGGGGCAGTGGGAGAGGCTGGGGCCCAGGCCAGCGATTAAGCCTCTGGGCTCCAGGATCAGAGATGTGTCCTCTCTTCTCAAGGGCGTTGGAAGGCTTCCTGGAGGAGGTGGCACTGGGCTGGGCCTTGAAAGCTGGGAGCAGAGCATTTCAATAGCCAACAAAGGGAGGAGGCAGCCCCGGGATCCCCTTTCCTTCCACGGCACCCTAACTGAGCCCCAACTAAGTGCCAGACGCCCTAACCAGAGGAGACCCGGTTTTCACGTTCTCCCGCCAACTTAATAATACTTCCTCGGGGAGGCAGCTTGTGGCCCTTGTAAGGAAGGGCTTGGTATGAGCACTGTGCCCATTTTACAGAGGGTAAATGGAGGCCTGGGGAGGACGAGGAGCTCACCTTAAAGATATACATGCTCTGCACCACCACGGGCATCCGGAGGCCCAGACTTCTGGCCAAAGCCTGGAAGGGGGCAGAGGTCACATGGCCAGCCTGCCCACACTCACATATGGCCCACCGGCCCACCCTCACCGACACCTCTGCTCACCTGCACCTTGGGGGAGTGTGTGACACACTTGAAGACAGGGTCATGGGCGTGCAGAGCTGCGGGACAGAGGTGGGCTGAAGAGCCAGTCCCCAGTCCCCATGCATCCCTCCCACGCCTAGGCCTGGGCACCCAGGGTCAGGCCTCACTTTGATATTCTCACCTATTTTCTGTACATTAAGCTTTCTGCTTGCTTATAACTGAGAAATGGGCCCCACAGATGCCTTCACCTGACCTATGACCTTATTCTTGACCTTCTAGCCCTGACTGGCCGCCCTTCAGAGAACCAAGGACTCCAAGGGACCCATCACTTGGTAGCAATTTTGGTACTGCCGCTTGCTCTGTCGGACTCCGAGCACCGATTTCTCTCCTTTAAGCCTTAGTTTCCTCCTGTGTACAATGGGATCAGCCCTGCCTCCTGGGCTGCCATAGGACTCCATGGGCTAACGCGTGCGCGAGCACAGCCCAGGACCAGGCACAGAACAGTCCCTCTTCTCATTATCCACTACTGTTGTTATTACAAAAAGTGAGGGTTGAACGTATTTAATGCCACTGAATTGTACACTTCAAAATGGTTACGATGGTAAATTTTCTATTATATGTATTTTACCACAATTTGTAAAAAAAAAAAACAAAGCTACCGTGATATAACTTCATGTTTAAAAATCAGTCTACAAGATAAATTATAAGGGTTGTTTTTGTTTTTGTTTTTCTTGCCACATCACGCGCCTTGTGGGATTTTAGTTTCCTGACCAGGGATCGAACTCAGGCCCTCGGCAGTGAGAGCACGGAGTCTTAACCATTGGACCGCCAGGGAACTCCCTACAAAATAACTATAATGCACAATCCTGGAAAAAAAAAAAAAAGAGGGTTTCCTAGCTTGGTTTAGGGGTCTTGGAACAGGGACCTTGTCAACATGTTTGGTGTTCCTTAAGAAGCCTTCAGGGAGCAATGGGACCCAGAATCCCCACATGCCTGGGGCCTGAATCATACGCAGGCCCGGCAGTAGAGAGTTGAGCCTGCACACACCCATCTGCACGGGGGGGTGGGCTCAAATGGACCCCTCTTCCCAGTGATACAGTGGCAGTGTCATGTGATTAGCATCATAAGATGCAGGAGAGCAGGGCCCAAGAAGGACCCTGCACCCAGAAATGCCATTTGTTGGGCTACTACCTTAACGTGTGCTTTGGGGGATGGCCCCCAAACTCTTCAGACCTCAGTTTCTCTCCAGCCCCTGCTTACCATGGCCAATTTTGTTGATGGATTTCTCCGGAGGGACCAGGAAATTTCCTGTGGCACAAGGGACAGGTCAAGCTGGAAGGACTGGAGTCCAGCCACCCCCACCTCTAGGGCCCCAGTTCCAAACCTTTCTCATCAAAGACGCCTTTCTCAAAGAAGAACCGAATCTTGTCGCCGCTGCTCAAGAAATAGTCTGTGCTGCCCTGTGGAGAGGGGACAACAGAGGGGCTGAGAGAGCATCAGGGGGTCCCAGGTGGGCCTGGCAGAGAAGGAAGAGGATTCAGATGCTTCCCACCTCACAGAGCTGCAGACGCCTCTGAGAAACCCCAAGGACCTGGAAGCACAGCCGGAAGCTACAAGCTTGGAATTTCTTAGAAACCTCTAAATAAATCACATGACTCAGACTCCATAATGGCATGAAACACAGGTACTAGATCAAACACACCTGGTTCCCAGAGAGCCTTGGGCCACTTGTTTTACCTCTCAAAGCCTCAGTTTCCTCATCTGTAAAAGGGGAATAATAATAGAACTGACCTCCCTGGACTGTTGGAGGCTTCAGGTTCAGGTAGAGGCTGAATCTTATAGAAGTTGAGAACACAGACCCTGGAGCTAGAATACTTGGGTTCAAATCCCAGCTCTGCCACTAACTGACTGTAATCACAACCACATTACTGAACCTCTCCAGGCTTAGTTTCCCCATAAAATATAGAGGCTATTAATGGCACCTATCTCATAGGGTGTTGTAGGGATTATGAATCAGTATATATAAGGCATATAAGAACAGTCCTTGGAATGTGGTGTCATGTGAATATCTGCCTTTATTATTATTATTACTACTGCTGCTAAATAGAAAACACCCAGCAAGGACATGGCTAAATGCTCGATAAACATAAGCTATTACTAATCCTGTTCTTTTATCTTAATAACCTCTCCTTGTTAATTTTATTGATTTTTTTTTTTTGACCACACCCTGTGGCTTCTGGGATCTCAGTTCCCTGACCAGGGATCAAACCCGGGCCGCAGCAATGACAGTGCCGAATCCTAACCACTAGGCCACCAGGGAACTCCGTTCTTGTTAATTTTAATATCATGTTTTAAATTTCTTAGCAGCATATGAAAATGATGCTCCAGGGACTTCCCTGGTGGTCCAGTGGTTGAGAATCCACCTTCCAGTGCCGGGGACGCGGGCTCGATCCCTGGTTGGGGAACTAAGATCCCACATGCTGCAGGGCAACTAAGCCCGCATGCTCTAGAGCTCGAGTGCCACAACTAAGACCCGATGCAGCCAAACACATAAATAAATAAATAGTTAACTTTAAAAAAAGAAGAAAATGATGCTCCAGGGAGATGTCCCATGCTTTCCTTGTGGCTTTAGCCACCTATGATCACCATATATATCTTCCTTCATGGTGACGTAAGTACAGTTTGAGTGTCACCGATGCCCCTACCTGGGTTCCCATGTGGCACAGCCCCAGCACTCCCTCAACTGCACACATCTGCTGTCACAGTGCCTTGCGTGGCTCAACTCAGTGACCTGTCTGGCCCTTTCCACGCCCTTCCCACTGAAAACTAAAAGTTTTTATTCAACATTCTTAACTCCTCTGCACTAGCAGGGAAACAAGTCTGGGAAGCATAACTGATAATAACAATAAAGACGGTGACGCTACACGCGTGTCAAAGATTCTTACTTAACTCAGTAATTCACAAGGGAACCAGAAACACGTTGAAAGGAGAATTCCGAGAAACACACAAATATAGGCAATAAGAAACGCTGAAATGAATTTACAAATCAATGCAAAACTGAATCTATCCACAAGGGCAATAACTGCATCCTGCCGGGCCCAGTTCATACCCATTTCTATGGACGAGTATCATGTGAGCTATTATCAGTTCTATGTAACTTACAGAGTTGTATAATAACTCAAAAACAATGAAAGGTGCTGGTAAGCTGGAACGGAGCACTACTAGACAGGACACCGCCAATATTTTTTTCTTTTTTAGGGATTTCCCTGGTGGTGCAGTGGTTAAGAATCTGCCTGCCAATGCAGGGGACACGGGTTCGAGCCCTGGTCCAGGAAGATCCCAAACGCCGCGGAGCAACTAAGCCCGTGAGCCACAACTACTGAGCCTGCGCTCTAGAGCCCGCGAGCCACAACTACTGAAGCCCGCGTGCCTAGAGCCCATGCTCCGCAACAAGAGAAGCCACCGCAATGAGAAGCCTGTGCACCTCAACGAAGAGTAGTCCCTGCTCACCGCAACTAGAGAGAGCCTGCGCGCTGCAACGAAGACCCAACGCAGCCAAAAATTAATTAATTTTTTAAAAACCCATTTCAAAGTATTTCACAGTATCAGTAGTGAATATTGAGGGTTTACTGAATACCAGTGCAGCCAAATGAAACCGACTGTTTGGAGGAAAGTGTCATTCTGTAACCCTTTTTCTTTCTGGAGTCCCCATTCTCTGGGTTGCAAGCCTTCTAGTCATTGTAATTCCCTTTATGCCCACCAGATGGCAGAAGCTCCTTGCCATGAGTAAGCGTGAGCCCCATTACTGAGCCTGGACCACAGCTTTGGCTTGGGGGCCCAGCCGCAGGCAGGCTCATAAATTCAGCCTATGAAGGGTTAAGAGAACTGTGTGGGAGAACCCCTGGGCCTCAACTTACCCATCTCAAGCTGTACTGAGTCCTAGTAGGTCACTGGGGGAAACAAGCAGTTCCTTGTCTCACTGGGGGATGACTTACCCAGGTGGGCCCACCAGAATCACTTGGCTCATGATGGGTTGCTGGCCACAAAGAGGTCCTTTGTGGCAGGAAAACTTCTAAGAAAGTACAGCAGAGCAGTGACAGCATGCACTTGGTATCAGGCAGATCTGGGTTCAAATTCTGACCCTATCAGTTACTAATTGTGTAGTTTGGGGCAAGTGAGCTGAGCCTCATTTACCCCACCTGTCTAATGGGGGCAATAATGCTGACCTCATAAATTCGTAGTAGGGAGTGAAGGAAATATGCATATACGACACTTAGCCTGGAGCCCGGCCCACAGAAAGCTTGGGGCCTGATTCGTTACCAGCATGAGCCCATGGGCCTTGGGGTCCTAACCTTTCCAGGCTGCTGCGCTGGCTGGGGACTGAGCCACCCACCAAAGACCAAATCTCATTCTTACCTGCTCCAGGCACCTACCTGGGCTCTCAGCTGCTCCTCCTCCTGGGTGGAGAATTCCGTGCGACAGTGGAGAGGGACATCCATCTCACCCACTATCTCGCCAATCCTCCGTTGCATGGCCACACACTCGTCGGCAGACCAGAATCCTTCCAGCACCAGGAATCCATCCTCCTGAAACTGCAGGCAGGAAGGAGACTCAGGCTTCTTTCTCCCTGCCCTCAAACGCTCTTGACAAGAACTGATTTGACCCTTCCCCAAACCATGAGCCGTGTGGAGGCAGGACAAAGCATCCTGTTCATTGCTCTGCCCCCCTCCCTGGCGATGGTGTCTAGCGCCCAGTGAAGAGCAATCAGTGTTGGCTGCTTGAATGAAGGAAGGGGAAGCGGAAGGGGAGGTGTCCCCGCCCTAACCTTCCAGGGAATACAACCTCATTCATTTATTCAGCTAATACTGGCTGAGCATGTACCGTGCACCAGACATGGTTTTAGGAGCTGGAGATTCAGTCATGCGCAAGCCAGCCATGATGCTTGCCTCTCAGAACTTAGTCTAGGGAAGGAGATGGATATCAAACAAACCAGCACACAGGTGAACTTATCACACAAAGTACGGTTTATCTACCTGAAATACAACACAGCTGATAGAAAAATATTTATTGGCGTGGGAATGTGTTCCACACATATTGTGAGTTTAAAAAAAAAAAAGCCAACTACAAATTAGTATCCTAATTTGTGAGAACCTGGGCAAGTGCTTTCCCCTCTCTGACTCTCAGGCTATCAGATGGGGAGCACAGTAGTGCCTCCTTTATGAAACATACAGCAAGCAGGCAAGCAATCGGCGACAGCTTTTGTGTATTGTGATGGACCTTTTATTTTATGTATTTGGCCCCCCAGCGCAGCTTGTGGAATCTAAGTTCCCCAACCAGGGATTGAACCCGTGCCCTCTGCAGTGGAAGCGCGTAGTCCTAACCACTGGACCGCCAGGGAAGTCCCCTGAAACTTTTAGAGATTCAAGGGCTGTATGCCAAAATATTGTCTCAGCATAGGAATCCATAGGTGGGTTTAAATTTTCTTTTTTGAGCTTTCCTGTATTTTTTTGCATTTTCCTCTTGCCATCAGGAACAAACAACAAGGGTCATGTTTTTTAAAAGTCTCCGTCGCTCTGATTCCCACGGGTTAGCCTTTTCGGGTCTGAACGCGCCCACCGGGTGGTTGCCCGGCCACCCGCCCCGCGCTAGAGGTGGGTTGTGGGTAGGGTGGGGCGGGTGGGTCCGCCCCTCGTCGGCCCCGCCTCTTCCCAGACCCCCGCCCCCGCCCCCAGTTCACAGGATCCTGTTTTCTTCTGGTTTCTTCACGCAAACATTCCCACCCCAACCGCGGTGCGTTGGCCTGAATGGCCCCTGGCTGTGTATGCAGAAGTTAGGGGTCATGGCTGTGAACCGATCACTCTGGGATTCAGTTTCCTCTTCTGAAAAACGTAAGGGGGTGGGTCGAGTTCCCCGGGACTACTCCAAGTCCGGAGGGGCCCCCCACATTTACCTGACCCTCGGGGTACCCACCCAGCAGGGCCCTACCTTCTGGAGCTGTGAGGGGCTCAGGTAGGCCATGAGGACGAGGCAGGGCGCACGGGTGGCTCTGCGGCTGTGCCTGAGGCTGGAGAAGAGAAAGGTCAGGAGGGGAGAGTGGCCAGAGCCTGGGAGGCCCAGGAGGATTTAACCCTTCCCTGCCCAGAGAAAACCGAATCCTGGCCTTCAGCTCCTCCCCGCCCCCCATCCAGAGAAAACCCATTCCCGGCCCCCCACACACCCACCCCACCCCCTCTCACTTCTGTCCTTGGGTGGGGCCCTTGTCTCTGCCCCACACCCTGGGTCCATCCCCCCAGCTAATCCAGGATTAGCCATTTCTGATCCCCTACAAGATCTTTAACTGCCTCCTTGCAGTTTCTTTCCAGAAACCACTCCCGGCTGGCTGTTTCCGAGGTGCCCAGAAGTTGTGTCCTAGGAGTGTCTGGGCAGGCAGGAGGACACCCGAGTCCCTGCCCAGGTGCCACAACTAACTGTAACCTCCAACCCATATCTGCCCCTGGGTCGAGGCAGGGTTAGAAAGTGCCCAGGCCACCAGCAGCAGCATCTGGGTGGGATGGGATGCAAGGTGGGTCTGGGGGCACACACATCAGACAGACTCTGAGCTCTGCATTCCAAAGGTGGAAGAGGGCTTCAGAGGATTGCCTGGGCCCCCGCCCCTGCCCCCCAAGCTCGGATCCCCTGGGACTCTCTAGGTCCTGAAGGGATTACAGATCTGTCTGCAGCTCAGAGGAAGAGAGAAAATAAGGGGGGATCTTAGAAAGGGGAAGGGGCTAGAGCGGGAGCCTGGGTCTTCAAAATGAGGGCAAGGGAAGCCATGGTTCCTGTTCCCCACCCCCAGGCCCAAGATGCTGGTGCCTGAGGCCGGCTGGCACAGCGGAGGCCGCGGTCAGAACACCCACCCTTCCAACCAGCCCTGCTCAGCAGCTGACGGGGCTGTTCTGGCTGCGGCTTCTGAAACCCAGCCACTGGCCTTCCCTGAAATGATGCTTTCTGAATGGCGAAGGGACAGAGTGTCTCAGGAGCGAGCGTGGGGACACTGCTCAGCCCTCAGGAGCCTTGGCCCTAAGTCAAGTCGTGTTTTCTGCGCCACCGCACTGGGAGTATAGCTGCTTGGTCCCTGCTTCCCAAGAGCAGAGAGCCAGGGGAGGGAAGAGACCTGGCAGGCTCCTGAGGCTGGAGGGTGAAGAGGTTCCCAGGGGACAGGCCGGGTGAGGAAGACAGGTGGAAGACAGAATCCTTTGGGGAAATACAGCCAATACTCAAGGCAGGGAGCGATCCCAGATGTCCTGGCCCCTTCCCAACAGATCCAGAGAGACACCTGCCATGTGCCAGGAACACAGTGAGGGTCCAGTAGTGCTGGGCTAGCAACTCCTCGGGGAACCCCCATCCAAGGCTTACATCTACACCCGGGCCTTACTTGCCCCATCTGTGCTTTGGGGATAACAGAAGTACCTCCCGGGCACTTGGAAAGTGCCCACTGGCTGTTCACCGTACGTTAGCAGGAGCTGTTCTCGGTGGAATGTGAGGGTATTTTTACTTTACTTTTTGAACTTCCCTAAGTTTTCCAAACTGCTGTTATCATCAGAGAAAAGGCCACCAGTGTAGTTTTAAATGGAGTGAAGAGCCCTGAGTTGGGGGGAGGCGGGGGGATGGCTGGGCCTCCCACGACTTGTTCATTCATTCCACTCAGGCTTTGGGAAGTGGGTGGGTGGTGTTTCCACATTGCTGTTTTTTTCCAAAAGCTAACCAGCTCCAGATCCGGTGCTTGGGCCACCCTAAGCCTGAGGCAGGGCAGCGGGCATGGTGGGGAGGTACCAGACCAGACAGGAGAGGAAGACCTCTACTCTCGAGATAAAGGAGGGTGTTCTAGGGGGTTGCCCAGCCCAGCCGCTTGGCCTCCCAGTCAAAAATCCCACGACAGAGGCAGAAGAGAGAGGGACTCTTGACTCACTCCTGAGGTCACCTGGGGGGTCAAAGTCCCATGTAGGGAGGAAGGACAGACTCTGGTGTGTCCCAGAGGAGGTGCCCAAGCAGCAGGTAAGGACTCATTGTTAAGGCCAAGGTCTGACACAATGGCCTTTTTTTTTTTGCGGTATGCGGGCCTCTCACTGTTGTGGCCTCTCCCGTTGCGGACAGGCTCTGGACACACAGGCTCAGCGGCCATGGCTCACGGGCCCAGCCGCTCCGCGGCATGTGGGATCTTCCCAGACCGGGGCACGAACCCGCGTCCCCTGCATCGGCAGGCGGACTCTCAACCACTGCGCCACCAGGGAAGCCCCCCACAATGACCTTTCTTCTTCACCAGAAGACCCCTGCCCCAGGGCCCACATTGGCCCAGCACAAGCCTTGCTGGGCCAGGAGGAAGATAGATCATTTATTGATTTCCAGGAGCCAGGCCCTCTGCTAAAAACTCCACCTACCAGCCAAATTATCACAAAGCTGAGTAAGCCCCAGAACAATCCTGATTTTATAAATGAGGAAACCGAGGGTCCATATCTAATGAATGGCAGAGCTAGAATCTGAAGACAACTCTGCCCATCTCCCCCAGCCTCTGCCCTTGACCCCAACACCTTCAGCACCTCCAGCCCAAAGGGGCTAGAAGCTGGGTCAGGCCTGCCCACGGTGACTCTCAGTACTGCCTCTGCAGAGCCCTGGAGACTGGCTGTTGGAATTACAAGGGACGGATGGGAGCAGAGTGGACGTGCCCACTGCACAGCTGGGGATGTGGAGGGCACGGGAGGAAAGGGGCTTGCCCAGTTTGACAAAGGGGATGACTGAGCTGGGAAAAGGACCCGAGACTACTGGCTCCCATTCCAGCACCCTTCCCTCCCTCCCATCAAAGCTCGGGAGGGCCCGAACCTTAGGCCTCAGCCAGCAGAGAACGTGCTGGCTGTGGGATCCTGGTGGGGCCCACACTGGATGTGGAACAGGGGCTGCGTCCAGCTCATGTCCTGTAGCTGCCTCCGAGGAGCTTCCGGGATCACGGGGCAGGCAGAGGAGCAGAGTTCATTATCTTCTAGGTGCCCGATAAATGGTCACTCCACAAACCAGTCCACGGGGCTGAGCGGGCCTCAGACAGCTGAGGGAAGGGTCCCCCCGTGACACGGAGACCTCCAGAGGCTACTTTCTGTTATAGATTTATTTGATATTTGAACCGAGTCTACAAGTTCAGACCCACGTGTAACAGATTGCTTCATGGTTGTCAGAGGCTAGTGTGCGTTATTTCTGAGGATTACATCCAATGACACGACGCAGAAAACACAAATGGACGAGTGGACATAATCATTAAGACGAGACGCTAAAACGTGCCTTAATGTCCAAGTGATCGATCTAAGGTGGGGACCCTTCTAAAGCGGGAACCCCGGTGACTGATCTAAAGTGAGCTGGCTTCCCGCCGCCAGGCGCTGAGTGGGCTGCACGTGCCAGGCGCCTGGGACAGAAACTGGAACCAGAACCTGGATAGCCCGCCCTCCCCGGCGGCAACCTCCTCACCCGTGGCCCCGCCTCCAAGTGTCCGTTGTGAAGGACCAGGTGGTGACAGGACTGACGTCAGCGGCTGAGGCCAGTAGTAGCACTGGGCAAACTCGTGAGCGTGAGGTGGGAAAACAGAGTCCGGGTGAGGGGGCTCCTCTGGGCTCCTTAACACCGCGACAAGGGATGGGGGGGGATGGAGCACCGTTCATCCGGGGATTAGCCAACCCGAGTCCCCTCCCTTCTTGGAAGCTCCGGAACATTCTCTTCGGCCAACAGTCACAGAAATGAGAGCCTGCCAAGATACATGGAGGAGAAAGAAAACAAGACACCAAAAACAAGACACAACAATCCCCGCCCCAGGCGGGGAGAGGAACTACAGACTCCTGGACCAAGGTCACAGCAGATTCGGAAGACATCCTGCAGCCTGCACCCCGGGGGGAGGAAACACAATTCAGTGTCTTGCTGCTCTCCTCAAGGGGAACTGCTGTCCCACCCTGAGACCCCAACTCACTGGCCTTTAGTGTCCTTTGTTTTTTTGTGTTTTTTTTTTAGTTTTTTCTTTTTAATACCCAAACCATCAATTTTTAGAGCTTAAAAAAATTTTTTTTTTATTTTTTTTTTTTTACTTAAAAAAAATCTAAACTGCTGCGGCAAACCCCAGGCCTGGCCTCTCCGCCTGGTGGCCTGCTTTCCCACGGGCCGTGCCACCAGAGCCCAGCCTGGCACCTCTGGGGTGACCGTCCCACAGCTGGTTCACCCTGGACCGTTCGGCTCAAGGCTGGGTGGGCCCTAAATGGTTTTGAAACCACCAAAAAAAGGAAAAGGGAAACGCAGCCCACCCTTCCTCAGACACCCCCCATCGGAACTGAACTTTCTTGGGAATGTATAAGTTATCTGGAGGGAGGGGGTGGGAGGCGGAGAAAATAAATACCAAGAACTAAGTAGGTGTCCCTGGACCTCTGGTGTCGGCTCAGCCTCTGGGGCAGAGATGGCCTCCAGGGAGGAGGCCCTGATTGTCCAAATACTGTGCTCAGAGATGGACTACAGGTCTCTGATCTCCCCCTCAGGCGCCTGCCCCGCAGGGGGCGTGAGTCTTGAGGAGAAAGGGGCCAGCCCCTCAGGGGCGGTCCTGTGGCCCAGCTCCTGCCCCGCCCCCACTGAGAGGCTGGGCTGGTCGTCAGTCAGAGTCTCCTGGGCTCCTGGGCCTGAAGCCTCCCTGGAGGCCCCGCTGCTGGCTGTTCTGGGCGGCCCGTGCTCAGTGCCCATGGTGGCTCAGGCCTGCTCCTTGTCAGCCCTCCAGAGCCGCTCCTTCACCTCGGGAGGCAGAGTGTTGAACAGGTCCTCCTCCACCACCAGGCCACTGCGCTTGAGCAGGGGACACTCGCCCAGCTCCACGGGCAGGCACTCCAGCCGGTTGCCCCGCAGCTCGATCTGGGTCAGGCTGGTCAGCTCGCCCACCCGTGAGGGCAGTGACTGCAGGACGTTGTTGCCCAGGTGCAGGGCCCGCAGCTTCCGGCACTGGAAGAGCTCCGGGGGCAGCGCCTCGATCTACAGGGAAGGAGCAGAGGGCGAAGTGAGGCAGGCGCACCTCGGACCTGGGCCTCTGGGCTTCCCTGCCCTGGGTACCAGCACCTTCTCTGATGCCCATTTCAGCTACCCCAGACCCCAGGGACCAGCACAATTTGGGCCCAAGTCTGGCTAACTTTCCCCTGTTCTTTAGGTCTCAGCTCTGCAGTCACTTCCTCCAGGAAGCCTCCCTGACCTCCTGGTAACCTATGGCACCCAACATCCCCCGGACAGCACTGATCCCTTCCATGGTCAAACTGCTTGGTCTCCTGTCGCCCCCAGACAGGGGGCTCTGAGAGGGCAGGGCTGGGTGTGCTGTGCTCCCCGCTGTCTCCCAGCGCCTAGCACCCCAGAAGCAAATCACAGTAGCCAGCTACTCCCAATCACACCCCGTCCTCCACCGCCCAGGGCTCACCAGGAGCCAGGCTGTTGGTCCTGCCTGGTTTAAGAGCAATTTATGAAAGCAGAGCAGCCTGCTGAGAAAATTCCACACCCTTAATTGTTGCTGAGAACTGGGGAGAGCTCACCAATCACTTCCCCTTCCTGGGCCTCAGTTTCCTTACCTGTCAAGTCACAGGCTGATGGTGGGTGCGGGGAACCCAGTGTTGGCCATTCAGAGCCCCCTCCTTCTGATTTTGCAGAATTTGAATAATGGGCAACACCCACATGCTACTTACTACAGGGCAGGTTCGCTCTGAGCGCTGATGCTATTAACTCACTGAACCCTCGGAACTACCTGTAAGTACTTTGTAAACACTCTTTCCATTTTACAGATGGGAAAACTGAGGCCCTGAAGGAGCCAGCCTGCCTAGAGGTTCATAGCTGGAGAGTGGTGGAGCCAAGATTCGAACCTGGCTCAACAGTCCGTGCTCTTAAATGTCCACACTGTTGATGGTGCAGCCTGGGTGGGGACCTGCCGTGTCTCCTGCCACACGGGAAGAACCCCATAAAAGCCAGCTTCCTCCCCACCCTCCTGTGAGCAATCAGCTACAAACACGAGCTCTGACTGAGCCTATTTTCCTACAACCACCTCCTTCAGATATGGTGGGCAGGAGGGACCCTTCCAGCAGGGCAGGAGCCAAGGGACTTGGGCCCGAGCCCATGTGAGGGTGACGGGGAGCTTGCTCTGTCACTGTCCCCATTTTCCCGCTGAGAAGGCAGAGGCCATGCCATGAGGGACACTGTGACTGTTTTAAAGGGGACTCCTGACCTGGGGCTTCAACGTGGCCCAGTGGTCAGGTATGGGGCAGAGGTGGCTTCCAGGTCAGCAGGGACATGAAGGTGAGAGGGCAGATGGGAAGTGGGCTCCGGCAGGACGGACGGGCCAGAGCATCCCAGAGACCCCACTGCGCCCAACACTGGCCTCCTCTGGTGACACAGACAGTGGCCAGGGAGCGGGAGAAGCTGGACCAGCAGGTGGCAGAGCTGGGGCTCACATCGGAGCCCTCCCCCTGACACGTCCCCTCCCCGGAGCACCCCCCAGCCCATCAGCGAGCTCTTTCCAGGCGCGTGGAGAGAAAAGAAGGTGCCTTCGGTGGCTCAGTGCCCAACCCGGGCCACTCCTGTCCCTCGTGAGGTGTAATCGTGCGCTGAAGGTGTGAAGTCGTTTCCCGTCACCCCAATCCCTCCCTCTCCCACCTCCTCAGGGGTCTCAGCGGCTCCCCCATCAGCACTGGCTCCCCCTCAAGTCCACCTGGTCTTTGCAAAAGAGACAACCCTCCCAGGAGCCTCTCCAGGCTTCCCAACAAACCGTTCGGAAAGACGCCGTCTCTCTCCTTGGCCCGCCGTGATCTGGCTTCTGCCGCTGCCCACCCTGGAAACTCCCTGGCCAGAGCCACCAGCGGTCACTCCTAATCCACCGGACATGCATCTGTTCTCCTTTCACCTGACTCCCCGTGGGCTGCGTGCCCACCCGCTCCTGCCTGGCCCGGCTCGTCACCGTCAATCCCAAAGGCTCGAGCCAGACTCCCCTTCCCTCCATCCTTCCCCCCGTGACCTCATCGAGGACCCATCTTCACCCAGGAGCCTGGGGGGACGACTCCTTGGGCTTCAGGCTGACTCAACCTGGTCCGTTGGATGTCCCAATATGGGACCTACGCTCTACTCTCTGAAAACCTGTGCCTTGTCCCACACCTGGCCTCAATGACCCTCCAGCTACCCGGGCAGCCACGTGAGAAACCTCGAGTCACGTCAGACCTCTCTCTCCCCACATCCAATCCCGCCCATGTCCTGTGGATTCCACCCCCGAAGTCTCCCCCACATCCGTCCGTCTCGCCATCCCTGGCAGCCCTTGCCAGTCCAGGCCTCGCCCCCGCCTGATAGCTGCCCACGGGCTTTCTATCAGCTCTCGACCTCTCACCTTGCCCCACCCCCAATACCCTCGAGTGGCAGCAGGAGCGAGCTCTCTAAATTCCAAGGCGGCATATCCCCTCGTCGCTCGGTCAATGGGAATTCGGTGAACGTTTTGCTCGTCAGGCACTGGACGAAAGAGCCAAGGTCCTTGTTGTCAGAGGGTCGAGGGAAGGGACGTGAGACAGATTATCTGAAACCAAGTGGGAAGAACAGGACGCTCCTCAAGCCCTGGCCTCAGGGGAAAGTCCAAATTCCAGGGGCTCAGCTCACGGCTCCTCCCCCTGGGCTCTCAGCTCTCTGTGGACAGAGCCTCCTAGACTCTCGCTTTCCTCTTCACCTGGCTAACTCCTTGTCCTGCAGGGCCCCCTCCTCCAGGAGGCCCACCTGCCCTGGGGTAAGTCCGGGTTGAGGCCACTCCGCTGTGCCCCAGCCTAGTCTCGTCCACTGAGCTAAATGCTGGTTGCCTGTCTTTCCCTGAGAGAGGTGAGCTCAGGATGGGCAGCCGCTTGTTTGTTCCTAGGCCCCCAGCTCCCTGCTCCACACTAGGAGCGCTCAAAAAACATTCCCCAAATCAATGAACCAATGAATAACCAAACAAGTGGACGCCCACTTATCGAGGTATTCGTTAACATGAGTTTAAACCTAAGAAAACAGAGGCCGAGGGCCTGAGCCGGGCCACACTCGCCCCTGCCTGTCCACTCACACGAGGCCCATAGCCCGGGGTGGCTCACAAGGAACCGTCAGGCCCAGAGGGAGGAAGGGAGGGGGGCTCCTGCCTAAAAGGAGGAGCCTGACTAGGACTGGCCCAAGCGAACTTTTTTCCCTACAAAGGCCTCTAGCATTCCAGTGGGCGGGGACAGGACATGATTAAGCACTGTGCTGAACCGGGTGTCAGAGGGTCTCCTTCCTCGGGACAGCGACAGCGTGCCTGCCCCCAGCTCTTCCTGAGGGGTGACCTCAGCCAACAGGCATGACCTGGCAGCCATGCCTGGGGTGAGGAGCTGGGGGTGGGGACAGGTCGGGAATTGTACCCTCCACCCTCCACTGGCTGGTAAGGCCCATCAAGACCTGGTGGCCACACAGCTCCCGGGACAGAGTGGGCACCACGAGGGGTCCTTGGGATGCCCAAGGCAGCCCCGAATCCAGGGGCAATCTGGTCCCGCACTGTGCTCTGGGGGGGCCACTTGGTCCCCCTCAACATGCTAAAGGAGGTGTGTGTTTGTCCTATGCTCCCCAAATGGGGCTTCTCCCCGGGAGGCCAATTTTCCTGACCGGTGGGCCTGTCCCAGGCCCTGGAGGCGGATTCTCCAGAGTGAAGCAGCCTGGGATCTGACCTTCACCCCTGTACGTTCTCACACATGCACACAGGTATAATTTGAGGGAGGGAGAAAGGATTTGTCAAAATCTCTGTGGTTTACAGGGAGAGAGGCTTAGGGAAGACGGGAGGGGTTCTGGTGGTCAGAGGTCTGGGGTGCCTGGACCCTCCAACCTGGGTGATGTTGGAGAAGGCACGTCCTTTCCTAGAACGGGACATTTCAGGGGCTGCCTGCCTGCAGGCTGCTGGAGAGAGCTCCTGCCAGGAGGACTCACAGGGTGCCGGGAGCAGGGTGCCCAGCGCAGGGTGGACACAGAGCAGGAGCTCCATAAGCCCACGGGGCGGCTTCATGCTGCTGCCGGCAACAGAGGCGCAGAGGTGCTGGCTGGATTGGCTCTCCCTCAGCATCCCAACCCCCAGCCACGGGCTTCCATCACCCCTAGCCTCGCTGCGAGAGTGTCCACCCTGATACCACCCTCTTCACTGCAAGAGGGTTTCCACTCAGAGTAGGAACAAACCGGGAAGACGTTCTTTCCAATATCAACCTCCCTGCAGGGCCCCAGAAGAGGTGGGCAGGGCAGAGAGAGGTCCCCCCAGCAGCTGTGCCTTTGTTTCCACGGCAGAGGCCAGGCCACAAGGCCACAGGACCACTTGCCCTTAACCCTCACCTGCCTGCTTCCGCAGAGGGGCCCTTGGGTGGGGGGCTTGTCCAGACAGGCAAGAGGCTGGTGCACGGGAGCCGCCAGAGGTCTCGATCGTCTCCCGGGCATGGCCTCCAGTACCACGGGCCCACAACGGTTCGCACAATTTCCTCTCCAGAAAGGCAAGTGGTAACAAACCAGCCCCAGCTAAGCTCAACTCTGCCCTCTGCCACCCTCAAAACACAGAGGGGAAAGGGTGTGAGTGGCGCTGGGAGTTGCACCAGTCACCCACAAAGTTTCTGTCCCTGGTGGGCCCATCCTGGGCTCCAAATCTGGTCCAGGACAAGCTGAGAAAGACACTGCAAGCTCCAGGCTAAGTCCCACCTCCTACGACCGAGCTCTGAGAGAGCAGAGCAGGCCGTGGACCTCCTGCCCGTGCACATCACTGCCTTCGAGGAACCTGCCCAAGGCCACCTCGGGGACAGGCCCCGCCTGACCACACCATCCCTCCTGGCAGGTGACCTCTGCCACGTTCTGCGGCAGAGACGGCCTCCCAAGCCCACAGATTCTGATTCAGCAGGTCTGGTCCGGGGCCTGGGGATCTGTATTTTCAACCAGCTCCTCCCAGGGGGTCCTGGGAACCACAGCTGAAGACTCCACACCCAGGAGCACCCCCGCCACGAGCCACTCACCCGGTTGGCCGTGACGGCCAGGTTCTGCAGGTTCTGCAGGAGGCCGATGTCAGCCGGAAGGAAGGTCAGGTTGTTGTGGCTGAGGTCCAGGTAGCGCAGCTTGCGGCAGTAGAAGAGCTGCGTGGGGATCTTCTCGATCTTGTTGCGGTTCAGGTAGAGGCGCTCGAGGTTGGTGAGGTTGCCGATCTGGATGGGGATGTAGGCGATGTGGTTGTACCACAGCTTAAGGCAGGTGAGGCGGTGCAGGTGCTGGAAGCTGATGATCTCCTCGATGGTCTTGAGGTTGTTGTCCTTGAGGTCGATCTCCTGCAGGTTGTGGAGGCTGAAGATGGAGTGGGGGATCCGCTCCAGGTCGCAGCGGATCAGCTCCAGCTCCGTCAGGTTGGCCATCTTCTTGAGGCTGTTGAGCACGATGAGCTTGGTGCCCTCGTTGTTGATGGACAGCTTCTGCAGGTGCACGCCCACGTCCGTGACCACCTGTGGCAGCTTGCTCAGGTTGCTCTTGAGTCGCAACACCTTGAGCCGCTTGAGCTCGCGCAGCCCGTCGATGACGATGTAGCGGTTGTTCTCCGCGCTCAGGTTGCCTGTCAGATGCAGCTCCTCCAGCGTCTTCAGGCTGTAGATCCACAGCGGGATCTCCTTGATGTCCGTGAACTTGATGTGCAGCGCCCGCAGGTTCTCGCGCAGGAAGGCCAGGGCGGGCGCCTCGATCTTGGCGGCCGTGTGGTACAGCCACAGCTCCTTGAGGCCCGTGAGCTGCGCGATGCTGGGCGGGATGGTCACGTCGGGGATCAGCTCCAGCTTCAGCACCTCCAGCTCCACCAGGTCGAACACGGTGTCGGGGATGCCGCTGAGCATGAACAGGTGCAGCTCCAGCTTGTCCTGCGCGTTCTTGGTGAGCCGCTGCCGCAGTTTGTCCAGCGTCCACTCGTTGTTGAGGTTCAGCTGCCGCAGCTTGTTCTCACTCACCTCCGACAGGAAGACGGCAAAGCGCTTGGAGTAGAGCGGGTCGTACTGGTCGATGAGGTGCAGCATGAAGGCGAAGTCGTTCTTGACATCGGGGATGTCGCTGTAGCTGCTCTCCTCACGGATGGACTCGAACGAGTACTTCTTGAGGGAGCGCCGGAGCATCCACCAGAGCGTGTACATGCAGATGAGGCCATAGAAAATGACCAGGCTGATGTAGAAGGAGGCCAGGATCTTGAAGAGCGTGGCCAGCGGGTGGGCGCACCGGTACGTGCGGTAGCCCGTCAGGCTCTCGATGTCCACGGTGCAGTCCACGTCGAACTTGATGTTGTGCACGTAGTAGACAGTGTAGCAGATGATGAGGATGAATTTGATCACCTTGATGATGGTCTGCCGCATGTAGAGACGGTACACGATGTCCCCCTCCTCCACGTGGGTCCGGAACTTCTTCACCTTCTCGAACAGCGCCTTGGCCTGCTCCCCCTCCTTCTTGTCCAGCACGCCCGTCTCCGAGCGGTCCACAATGCCCTGCTCGATCCGAGACTTGGTTCGCTGCAGCATGGGCACGGTGGCCTCCACGTCCTCGCTGACCGTTGACGACTTCTTGTCCATGGAGCCGTTCATCTTGCTGAAGGCCGGCTTGGGGTCGCTCTCCTCCACCACCGTCTCCGACAGGGCTCGCGTGGTCCAGGGCGAGTCGAAGCACTTGAGCAGGATGGACACAAAATGCTCCAGCTTCGAGCTGGTGCGAGGGAACTTGAACCAGAAGTTGCTGCAGGCCAGGAAGATGAGTGTGTGCAGAAGCACCAGGTAGGGGAAGTACTTGGCGAACCAGTGCAGGCGGTTCTCGTAGCACACAGCGTCCACATAGTTGTACTGGTGCCGGTCCAGGTCATACTTGATGCCCGTGGGGCCAGTGTCGGGGGTCGGCAAGATGGTGGAGTTGGGGTAGCGGGGCTCTGGGCCGGGGGCCACCCAGCCCCGGAACGAGTCGTTGCAGGAGTCCTTGGTGACCCACTTACACGGCAGGCAGATCATCTTGTCCTGGGTGACCTGCAGCGTGCCGCCAAAAACTGCGATCATCAGCATGACGATGGAGATGTAGTCGGTGAACACGTCCCACCACGGCTTCAGGATCCGGTACGCTGGCTGCGTGTCCGCAAAGTAGCGGAGCTCTGTCACCGGAATCATGGTTCAACCTGAAAGGGACCCATGGGAGGGGGTTACTACAGGGTGGCCTGGCTTTCTGAAACCCAGGGATCAGAGGCAGGAGACAGTGGACCCACTGTCCAAAATTCTACCTCAAGTCTAGCTGTGAGTCACACTAGCTGGGCAACACTCATGGGCCAGCCCACGGATCGGCGTCTGTCCAGAAACCATATGTTCACCAAGTGGCTGGGAAACCACCAGAGGGAAGGCAGGCAGCCTCCCCATTCCATAGACAGGAAGGCTGAGCACTGAGATCCAGGTCACGCTGACAGACTGCGAAAGCAGCCTCACAGGGACCCCCACGTTTCAGCAGGAGCATTCCTGAATTCCTGTCTAGACCCCATCCTGCTAATGATCAGAACCAGAGGGGCTAGTTGAAAACTTCCAGCTCACTCGGAACCAGCTGCCACGAAGCTGCGCCAGTGGTCCGAAGAGATTTATTCAAAGTGTGAGAAAAGCCAAATGCAGAAGAGGGGGCTGAGTATGAACTCACTTTTTTTTTTTGTGGCTGTGCCGCGCAGTATGCAGGATCTTAGTTCCCTGTCCAGGGATCAGACCCATGCCCCCTGCAGTGGAAGCCCAGATTCCTAAACACTGGGCTGCTGGGAAGGTCCCTAAATACCTGTGTTTTGACAAATGGGTCTGTTTCTGTTGGGAGAGGCACAAGGGTGCCCAGGTTATGGGACGGGGCCACATTATTTTGATTATTCATAATATTAATAGTGACAATAGTAAGTAACGAACACTTCATAAAACAGGGCCTCCCTGCAAACACCAGATGCTTCCCATCTCATCTTCCTCGGGCACGCCGGGATGGGTGAGGACAGGAGGAAAGCAAACCTAGACCCCTTGAGGGAATAGAGGTGCTCAACAGAGAACGTGTGCCAGGCACCGGGCTGGTCCTTACCATGGAATCCTCCTCGTGGGGTCCCTTTGACATCCAGATGTAGGGTCTATCTTTGGTCCCATTTCACAGATGGGATGACTGAGGCTCAGGGGAGAGTCACCTGCCCAACGTCACTCTACTACTCAGGGCCAGAGCCGAGATCCAACTCAGGCCTGTCCCTCCACCTCCCCACTCAGATCCTCACCACTGCACAGCCTCGCCATCCACCTGCCCAAGGCCCCACGCAGGGCAGGGCCAAGAGATAGAGCCCAGGAGTTCAGCTTCCCTGCCCCCGCGGGGTTCCCAGAGCTCAGGTCACCGCAAGGCCAGCAGACACCACCACCACCTTCCCTGAGCCGGCGGCTCCAGCCCAGGGGGTCAGCCCTCCTGGTGAGGCCGGGACTCACAGGCCAGGGTGAGAGCCTGCCCCACAGGAAGGCCCGGGCCCTCTAATGACCAGCTGGCCCCTCACACCACCCACACTCCTGGGCAAGCAGCCGTCCAGGGGAGGGCCTGCTGAATCACGCAGCCGGCCCCCAGCTGAAAGACACCCCGACACTCCTCCCTCCCTTCCTGGCTCCCCGAGTCCACATCCAGGCAGGCGCCCAAAGACTGGGGGCCGGAAGGTAGGAGGGGCCAGGACGGAGGACCCAAGGATGTGCAACAGCCTGCCCCGGAGAGTCCAGGACGAGACTGCCAGGGCAGGATGCCAGACGCTGGGGGTGGGGGCTGATGACCAGGCAGGATGTGGTTGCAACCTCACTGTTTCGGGGGAGTGGGTGTGTCACGTACTGGAGAACACTCAGCCTCTCCCGGTGAGGAGCTGTCTCTGGGCCCCTGCTGTCCTGGGGCTTTGCTTATGTCGCCTTCCTAACTCCTTCTGGGTCTGAGGTGGGAACTGTCCACAGCTCCGTCACAGGTGAGGGACTTGAGGCTCCAAGAGGTAGGAGACAGTCCCATCCACCGAGCGTGTCTGGCTCCTCCCGCCCCCGCCCCCCGGCCCCCAAACACCTGTCTCGAAGCACGCTCTAAGCTCTCCGTTTAGCCCCTGGCCCGTTCCTCTATGGGTAGTAAATGTGACCAATGAAACGCCCTTGCCCCAGGGGGCTCTCGGGCCAGTGTGAGCGTGTGGGGAGGGGTGGGAGAGACAGAGGAGTGTCCAAATAACGAGACTCGAGTCAGGGCAGGGGGCAGCCATGGCTATGGCAGGAGAGATGGATGCCACCTCCCTGCTGAGAAGGGCTTCGTGCAGGGGACGGTCCTGTGCTGGCCCCGAGGCTGCTGGTGCCTCCTCAGCCCAGGCCGGCGCCCGTTCCACTGTGCCGAGGAGGCCTCAGAGGTTCAGAGCCAGGGGCCCAGGTCACACAGCTTAGAAGGGCAGGCCCGGCCTCGTGTGGGGGACCTGTCTGGGAGGGGTCACCCTTTAGCTGCATCGTGTTTCTGCCTCACCTCTGCCACCAACTCACTGTGGGGCTCTGGACAAGTCACTGCCCCTCTCTGATGGCGAAATCTGGAAAGAAGGGGAAATCTGGAAATTTCGGGGAAATCTGGAAAGAAGGTGCAGGTGCCAAAGCCCAGGCTTTAGTCCCCAGGGTGCCAGGGACCGCGCCTTCCCCACGACTGGCCCCAAGAGGAGACGGCCAGGTGGTCGGGGCAGCCCCTCTGAAGTGGAGGTGACAGGGGGCAGCCAGCAGCCGAAAGCATGTGACCTGTGTGCAGGCCAGGGCTCTGCTGCTGCCTTGGCCTCGGGCAGGGTCCTCCCTGGCTCTCAGCCTCAGGTTCTTCACAAATGCCAGGGGCAGATTCCCCGCAGGGCTGCCCGAAAGAGCCCAAGGGACTCCATGCTTCTAAAGCACTTAGGACAGAGTAGGGCAGCAGGCAGTCTGCACTGGTGTCATCAATCTTCAACCTTTCCTCCAGATGCTGCTGGAGGACAAGGGTCTACCGCACACAGCAGGTGCTCAATAACGGTATCAAGAGAGCGCCTGAGGAGGGATGGGGAAGAAGTGGGGCGGGGAAGGGCGGGGCCTGGGTGGTGGGTGGGGCCACAGCTTCAGATGGGCGGGGCAAGGGAGGAGGCTGAGGCAGCTTTGGGTCCCCTCCCAGTTCCTGACCACCCCTGAGGGCCCTGGGGGGAACAGCTCCTTCTGAGAATGATGGCCCAGCCCAGAATCCTCAGGAGCCCAAGAGGTGCACACTGTTTTGGCACCCTTTCTTTTTTTCTCACAACAGTTTTATTGTGGTAAAATACACAAAATATAAAATTTACAATTTTAACCATTTTGAGTGTTTTAACCGTAACAGTTCAGGGGCATTAAGTACATTCACTTTGTTGCGCAACCATCGCCAACCATCCATCTCCAGAATTCTTTTCACCTTGCAAAACTGAAACTCTGTCCCCAGTGAACACGACTCCCCATTCCCACCTCCCCAGCCCCTGGCAACCACCATTTTCCTTTCTATCTCTATGAATTTGACTACTCTAGGTATCTCATACAAGTAGAATTATACAATATTTGTCTTTTTGTGACTGGCTTCTCTCACTTAATGTAATGTCCTCAAGGTTCATCTATGTCTTAGCAGGTGCCAGAATTTCCTTCCTTTTCTAGGCTGAATAATATTCCTCATGCCCATTTTATAGATATGGAAACTGAAGCTTGGGGAGAGAAGTCACATGCCCAACTTCACACTGCCTGTCAGGGATTAGAGGCCACCTTCAAACCCAGTTCTGGGGTGGAGCGCTTCCAGGAAGCCACTCAGATGGAGCAGATCCCAGCTGACAGCTGCCCCAGGGCACACCTGGGGGTGGTCAGGAAAGCACCATAAGGGAAAAGGGGCCTGTTTTCCTAGTTACGGAGAGTTCCCTTTTCAGGAAGTTTCCTGTAGGCAGTGCATTCATCCCTTCCCTGCACTGAGGCCTCCGGTCCTCCGCAGCCAGGACGGCCCCTAGCAGAGGTGTGCAACAGCTTCTCTCCTGGGGCCTCCGTTTCCCCGTCAGGAAGGGAACAGAGAATCTGTCATGGATGTGCCCACATTTTGTATAAGGTGGTCAGGGTACCAAGGGGCACGTGATCCAGGCCTCCGCCCACCTGACACCTCCCTTCCCACTGGCACCACTACAGACACTCCCTGGGCCTGGCAGTACCTGCCTACAGCCAGCAGGGAGGGAGAGGCACCTCCAGCAGCCAAGACTCGGTTCCCCATCCACAAAATGCACGTGGTAACAGGTGCCCTGCCAAGCTCTCAGGACTATCAGGAAGTCACAAGAGGGAGGTTTCCCCGGCAGCCTGTGGGGGGGATCTCAGGCAGGTGGAGAGCAAGGAAGAACGGTGATAGGAGCTTGGAGGGAGGGGGCCTGCCGGGCCAGCCTGCGCTCTGCCACTCAGCAATGGAGTGACGCTGGGCAGATGACTTCACCTCTCTAAGCCTTAGTTCCCCCATCTGTGGAATGAGGCTAAGACAGATGCAGACCTGGCCCCCGACAGCAATCCTGACTTCAACAGGCAGTCGATGGGTAGATGAAAAGAGCGCAGAACCTGAGCACGAAGGAAGGAAATGGAAGGAGAAAAAGCACCCAAGACGCCTGCCCTGACACCTGGCAAAGGGGCAGAGTTAGGTGGGGCCAGGCACAAAGGAGGCGGGCAGAAAGCAGATCCTGGTCCCTTAAAGAAGCCTCTAGAATACAACAGGGCCTTTTCAGCAGAATAAAGGAGCTCTGTATGTAATGCCATTTTGGAAAAAAGCGAGAGCCAGAATAATAAATAAATACAATCCCATGCTGATAAACCCTGACCAACTCGGGGAACGGCTCCCTCTTAGAGTGGGAATAGGAGGCAGGATGAAAGGAAACTGGAATTTTTTACCAGCATGCCTTACCTTTGTGATTGAAAAGTAGTACAGAATTTAAAATAAATACAGTCTAGAAGAAAAGAAAGAAAAAAATAAGCTCTCAGGTGGAGAGTTCAGGTGTTCTTTTGTGGCTCTCAGAGGGCAATCTCGGGAGGGTGATGGGGAGTCGGGTCAGATCAGATCTCTGCCCCAAGAGATGGAGAATTTGCAGAGGATCCTGAATAGAGGGCAAAGATTAAAGGGTTGAAAGCGAGGTGGCTGAGAAAGACAAAAAGGCCCCATGCCCTGCTGTCCCCTGAGCTCCAGCCCAGCTAATCCTCCTTCTTCCAGAACAGATGCATTGTTTAAAGCTACAGACTGTGCCCTCCTGGAGGTCAGGGCTTGACACCCACCAGTGAGGTGGGGTTCACCCTGGCTGTACCAGGTAAAGCTCATGGGCAAGAGACCACCAAGGGGTGGGGATGGGGGTAGACTGGGAGCCCTACAGGATGGGGACCACTCCAGATCCATCCCAGTCTCTGTGCAGAGCCCGGAATACCGAAGGTAGAGTAAAGGTTTGCTGAACTGGGCTGAGCCAGGGGGGAGAGGAAGTAGGAGGGAGGTTGGCAATTGTCAGGGAAAGACTCTAGGACAAAGGTTTAGTCACAGGAACGTTCATCACGGTGTTATTTATACCCCAGGAAAATTGGAAACAATCTAGATGCCTGTTACTGGGTGATTGGTCAATACCTATTAAATGATCAGATGATGGAATACTATGAAATAATGAAAACATGTTAGAGCAAAACACTTGATGACATGACAAAATATGTTAAATGCAAAAAGTAGGTAACAAAACTGTGACAGAGTTAAGAAGCCTCCTGCAGTAACTTAGACGTATATTTGAAAAATATTGGCGGTGAGATTAGCCTGCTGTTTATAATCTTTTTTTCACCCCAAACTTACCTCTATTTTCTGTTATAAGCATATGTTTACTGAGGTAATTAAGAAAAAAGATTTAAAAAAATCAAGATTCCAAAGGATCAAGAATAGCTAAAACAATTCGGAAGAATAACGTGGGAGGAGACTTCCTATAAAGCTCTAGGAATGCAGCCAGTGTGGTGCTGATACAGGGATGGATGGATGGACCAGAGGGTTGGAAGAGCGAGCCTAGAAACAGACCCCGAAATTTCTGGAAACTTAGACATGACAGTGTCTATGCAGGTTCGGGGGAAAAAATGGGTGTCCATGAAAGGAGCTGGCTTAGTTACTCACATGAAAAAAGCATAGCCCCATCTACCTCCTTACAGGAAAATAAATTCCAATGAGTTAAAGACCTAAAGTAAAACTTGAAAGTGTTTAAAGAAAAATCTAAGAGACCATCTCGATGGCTTTAAGACAGGGAAGGATTTCTTATCACAAAGAATACAAATCCTTACAGGAAGAGATTGATCTATTGATCACATTAAAGTTAAAATGCATGCACATCAAAGGACATAACAATAAACAAATGAAAAGAACCCACAGACCTGGAGGAGATATTTGCAATAGGTATAACTACCAAAGGATTAGTATCCAGAACAAATATAGAACTGCTACAAATATACGAAAAAGACAATCCAACAGGCAAAAAATGGCAAAACGTACGGCTAGACAATTTATGGGAGAAAAATACAAAAGGAAATTCATGGATGAAACAATTCTTAATCTCATTACTAATAGGGGAATGCAAATTAAGACAGTCACATGCCATTTCGCTCCCTTGCGATTGGCAAGAATGTTGAATTCTTAAATGAGGAGATAGAATGTATGTATGCATCCTCTAAGGGAGCAATTTCGCTCCTAGGTAAAGATCTTAGAGAGTCACTTTACACATACGCATGAAGCCATAGACAAGAATGGTCACTCCGGAGCTGTTCCTAATAGCAAAACATCAACAACCTAGGTGTCCATCAACAGGAGAAAGTATAAATTGCTCTAAGCATCTGGTGAAATGCTAAAGCAGTAAAGTTAGTGAACTTCAGCTACACGTACCAACATGGACAGACCCCAAAACAAGCTATAGAATAATACATACCTTATATAAGGTTTTCTGTAATGTACATATCCAAGTGTAGTGAAGGTATAAACACATGCACGGGGGCTTCCCTGGTGGCGCAGTGGTTAAGAATCCGCCTGCCAATGCAGGGGACACGGGTTCGAGCTTCGGTCCGGGAAGATCCCACATGTCACAGAGCAACTAAGCCCACGTGCCACAACTACTGAGCCTGCGTTCCAGAGCCTGCGAGCCACAACTGCTGAGCCTGTGTGTCACAACTACTGAAGCCCTCGCGCCTAGAGCCCGTGCTCCGCAACCAGAGAAGCCACCGCAATGAGAAGCCCCCGCTCACCGCAACTAGAGAAAGCCCATGCGCAGCAACGAGGACCCAACACAGCCAAAAATAAATAAACACATGCATGGAGAGCCCCAAAACCAAGATTCTAGAGAGGGAAGAAAATGGGATTGGGGAAGAGGCTTATATTGTGCCTGAGATGATTTGAGACAGGGAGAGAGAGAAGGTGTGTGTGTGTGTGTGTGTGTGTGTGTGTGTGTGTGTGCGTGCGTGTGCGTGTGTGTGTGTGTCTCTGAAGCAATTATTGCCAAACATGAAAGTCGAACAAAGCTGAGCCCTGGGTACAAAGATATCTGCTCTAGTTTTATAACGTTCATGTGTGCTTAAACTATTTCCTACAAAGTTTACCGGAACAAAAGCAACTGTTTCTACTCCTGGCTGCTCCTCTCTCTGGTCCGCACACCTGCTGGGCTCAGCTGGGGGCAGCCTCTACTAGATGATCGCCAGGGCAGCAGATTCAGGTCCTCCTTCCAACTGGCCTGCTCCTGGCTGGCGCAGAGGCACCTGCGGCCTTTGAGGACACTGAAGGATGCAGCATCACCCCTGCCCAGTCCTGCCCTGCCCCAGGGAGATGCAGAAGTGTGTAGGATGCAGCTAGACCCTTCCCACTGTGCAGCACACGCAGGTGCAGAGAAGCGGGACCAGCTTCCTGCAGCAGAACTAGGGCAACCCAGAGAGCCCCTCTCCTCCCCGTGGTGGCAGGCAGATCTCGGGGAGTGTGAAGAGCAATAGCTTCAGAACTGGGGAGACATGGGTTCAAATCCAACTCAAGCATGAAGTAATTCCATGACGCCAGGCAAATTATTTAGCCCAAGCCTCCATTTTTGCAACTTTAAAATAAGAACAGTGCTACCTACCTCACAGATCTGTATACAGTGACCCAAAAGATGTCCAAGGGATATTAAGTAATAATAAAAGATGTTGACCAGCATATAATATGATATATCATGCATGATAAAACAATATAAAATGTCACAAAACAACAAATACTTCATGATTCCAGTATGTGGTACTTAAATTTGCTACTTTTGTGAGAAGAAAAAAATACTTGGCCAAAAAACAAAAGACCTCCCTCACCAAGTCGTTTCTAAATATTATAAGAGTTTACAAGAAGTACCTGCCATCTATCATGTAAGGAAAAGGTTAGCTTGCCCCTGCCTGCCCTACCCAGGTAACACACACACTTCGACAGGGCGCAGGGAAGCAACACCTCAGGGTGGGTGAGCTCAGACCCTGGGACGAATGACTTTTCTTCTCTAAGCCACAGTTTCTTCACCTGTAAAATGGGAATATTACAGTACCTCGGAGGCTTATTGTGAGAATTAAAAATAACATAATGCATATATTATGGGACAACCCAAGGCCTGGCACAGAGGAAGGTGCACTATACTTATCCCAACCCACATGCCATTGCAGAAACCCACCCAGAATTTAGTGGGGGACACCCAGGAGAGCGCTGAGCCACAAGCACAAATACCTCCAAGCTTCCCCAAGGCCCCCAGGACCTCCCAGGACTCAGAGACCGCACTCAATGGCCTTGAACTTCTGGAGCCCAGGCTCAGGACCCCAGGACAGGACAGAGACAGAGAGCTGGTGAGCGGTTCGCAGAACCACCCCTTAGGTGTCCAGCCTAGTCCACATTGTTGATTTCCTCCTGAAGCTTCTCACAGATGGGGAAAGAAGTCAAAGAAATGACAGCTGCCCCCTTGGGCGACCACCCAAGCATGCTCCACCCCCATGCTGGCCTGCAGAGATTCGGCTTTCACACCTGAGCCGCGGCAGGCAGGCTAGGCTGTGGGTAAACAGGGCACAGAGAGCCTTTTGTTATAGCCCAAATAGAGAGGCTGGGAAAACTTCCCAGGCGGGAGGGAGGGGAGGCAGGAGGCTTGCACCCCTCACCCCTCCTCTCGCCCCTCCTCCTACCTTGGGGAGGCTGTCCCTCCAAGGCTCTCCCAGGGAAGGGGGAAGGGCCACACCCAAGAGGCTGGAGGAAGACACTGGGTCACAGGTCTTGTCCTGGGAGTGCTCTGGGCCTGTGAATCTGCTCCTCGGTCAGCACCCTGGGGCCTCTTCTGCTCCCAGAGCAGGAGGGGAGGAGAGGGCCCGCTCTGGTGCACACGGCCCGCACCCGCCCCAGCACGGGCACTGCCCTGGAGGTCCCCACACCCAGCCGGGGAGAGTGCAGGCTTGGGGCACCACCTGGCTCCCTGCACCCTGCGTAGAAGGGCACACCCTCACTTTCCCAGAGGGGAGACGCCCAGGGTGGGAGGGGGGAGGGAACAAGTTTCCGTTCCAAACTCCTCTCCATGTGGGCTGGGCCTCCCAAACAGGTTGGTCCTCATGCTTCTCATGCAAACTTGCAAGGGTACAGGCGGCCTGGTGGGGGGGAGGGTGACAGGTGAAGGACACCCACCTGGGGCTTGCGGCCATGGCTCCCCGAGCCAAGCACTCACAGGCAACAGCCCAGGCCTGAGGCTCAGGCCGTCCCCTCACCCCACCAGGCTGACGTGTTACTGACATGAGCTCCGGGTCACTGACGTGGACTATGTGCCAGCACTGCGCCTGGTACTTCCTGGGCCTTGGCCCCCAATTTCCAGAAACACAGGTACGGCGGCTCCCCACTTCACCAGCATGTGACCTTGGGAAAGTCACTTCCCTCCCAGGGCTCTGGTTTCCTCATTCATGAAGTGGCCACTGAGTCTATTCCTGGTAGGGCGGTGGTGAGGACTGAATGAGGCGGTCCATAGAAAGCTTTTGGCTCAGGGCCTGCCACGCAGTAAGCCTCTGTAACGTCAGCTGCTGTTACCATCATGGGATGGTATCAGTCCCTTTAGGGGTGTGAAATCTGAGGCCCAGAGAGGTTAACTGACCTGCCCAAGGCCACACAGCTAGAAGAAGATGGTGGGGAAGATCACCCAGGTCTGCCTTTCCATTGTGCCCACCTGTCTCAAAGGCCAGCAGGTCTCCTGGACCTACCTGGGCACCCAGAGAACCCTGGAAATGCTTCCTGGGACAAGACCCCCATTTCCGGAGGGGTACATGGAATCAAGGTCTCTGCAGGGAACTCTAGCAGGCCATACTCAGGAAACTTTGGTGGGGGAGCCCAGCTCTGGGTTTGAGCCCGGAAGCCAGGTGCTGGGTCTGGGCCCATGGCGGGCAGAAGGGCCTTGAAGACAGGCCTCGATCTGCTTTGAACACCAGCGCTGCTTTCCTGGACAGCGCATGAAAAGTGGGCAGGAGCGCCCACGGGAGGCCGCAGACTCATCTGCTGAGATCGAAGGGGATTGGGACCAAGGGGGCCTGGCCGAGGGTAAGCCGTCTGTCGCCTGGCTCTCTGGGCTGGTGGGGGGCTGCCCCCAGGGATCCCGACCCAGGCCACCAGCCGGGAGATGTGACAGAAGGATTCCTATGCCGCCCCACCCGGTCAGCACGTTTGCCAACAGGTCAACTCTGCCAGGGGCATGAGGTTGGCAGTGGCGCCTCTGAGGGTGCCCAGGTGCCATGTGAGAGCCATGGAATTTTACAGCCACTTTTACTCCAGTGGAACATGGCTCCTGGCATGAGGCTGTCGCGCAGTGTCTATTTAATTTTGAGGTTTTACGTCCTCAAGAGACAGTTAAACAAAGAACTTTTTACGAGATGTGAGATGCAGTAGAAACGCGTCGGGAAAGCGCACAGGGAGATGTTTGTGGCTGGGTGTAAGAGCTGTTCTAGAAACCTCATCCGCTTGCACATACACACGGATATCCAGGGCCTGAGGGAGCCCAGCCCCGCTTCTACACCAAGGGCGACCCTTCTGGCGGCAGCTGGTGGGGACCGGCGCCGACAGAGTCGCGCTGGTCAGTGTTGGCCGGCACAGTCGGAAGACCCCCAGCCTCACGACGGCCTGCAGAGTGTCTTCAAAGTGCAGGTTCCTAGGCCCACCCCCCAACTTGGACTCTGCAGGGCTGCGGTGATGGGTCCAGGGGAACCAGCATTTTGAACAAGCTCTCGGGAGACTCTGAAGCACCCCGAAGCCCGAGAACCTAGAGAAAGAGACAAACGGAAGGTGGGGTAGAAAGAGCACAGGCTGCCAAGGCAAACAGACCCGGGTTCACATCCCGGCTCTGCCACATGAACTGTACGACTTTGGGCGGGAGCCCTCATGCCTCGAGCCCTGGTCTCCTCGCCTGTAAAAGTGACACAACCTCCCCCAGGAGACGGTGGTGGGTAAGATGGCAAACTTCACAGTGACCGGCGCGCCGCCTGGGCTCGGACCGCGGCCACCGTGGACGTGAAGGCTCTGCTGCTGGAAGGAGGGCGAGCAGAGCATCATCCACCGAGAGGCCAGCTCCCGGGCTCCCACAGGAAGCGGCCCGAAGTGGCCTGTGCCAGAAGGAAAACGACTCCAGGAAAGACTGGGAGAAAGAAACAGGGGAGAGGGAGAGGGTCCCGACGGAGAGCTGAACGCCGCCGGCCGAGGGACGCGTCTCTGCACAGACCTCACCCCCAGGGCGGTCCCTGCCGAGCCAGGCTGCCAGGCCGGGGATTCCTCCTGCCGAAACCCGGCCTGAGGTGTCTACGCCCCAGCAGAGCATCTCTAGACCCAGGTCCCAGGGCAGCCCCCCCCCCCCGCCCCTAACCCCGTTGCCTCACCTGTCCACCCTCACGGCTAAAACCTGAGAGGAGCGTCCAGGGGGACCAAGATCGGGCTGTCCACCAGGACAGTCAGGTGAAAGGACTCAGGGCCAGGCTCAGGCCAACGCAACACAGCAGCCCCTGCCTCAGGCAGACAGAGGAGGGCCAAAACCTGGAGGCTAAAACCTCTCAGGCTGGCCCATGCCATTCCTCCCTGGCACAGAGGAGGAAGTCTGACCTCAGATAAGTAGGACCTGCTGCTTCCTGCTCATCACTGGCCAGAGACCTCGGCTCAGTCTTCCCTTCTTGCGGGGGGAGGTAAGAGTTCCTCAAAACCAACAGGAAACTCCTACAGGGCAGGGCTGGGGTTTGCTGACCTTGTCCCAGTAAACAGGATAGTCAACAAAATCACACATCAGGCACTTCCCACCGCCCTCTTCTGACGGGACTCACCCACAGCTCTACCCTCGCCTGGGAAAGACGTCCAGGGCGGACCATTAAATGAAACGAGAGCTAGGTGCAAACCAGCAGCTCTAACAGGACTTGGTTTTAGGAAAATAAGCAAATGGTAAAAATACATGTGGGAGAACCTACCCCTCCTCACTCAAATCTCTGGAGATAGAGATCAAGGGAGACTCTCACTTTCTACATGACATTAAAACCAAGACATTATAGGGACTTCCCTGGTGGTGCAGTGGCTAAGAATCCACCTGCCAATGCAGGGGACACGGGTTTGATCCCTGGTCTGGGAAGATCCCACATGCCGCGGAGCAACTAAGCCCGTGCACCACAACTACTGAGCCTGCGCTCTAGAGCCCGCAAGCCACAACTACTGAGCCCACGCACCACAACTGCTGAAGCCCGTGCGCCTAGAGGCCATGCTCCACAACAAGAGAAGCCACCGCAATGAGAAGCCCCCACACTGCAACGAAGAGTAGCCCCCGCTCGCCACAACTAGAGAAAGCCCACACGCATCAACGAAGACCCAATGCAGCCGCCAAAAAAAAAAAGCCTAGATGGGAGAGGTGGAGGCAGGGAGCCCTCGGACACAGAACAAAGGACCCCAGCCCAGGATTCCAGGACCTGGCTCAGGTCCCACATCCCTGCCTTCTTCCCGATGAGTTTGGACAAGTTGCTTCCTCCCTCTGAGCCCCAGTTTCCACGTCTGTAAACGGGGGATCAAGGCCACTCCCTGAGCTTCCGCAAATGACCAAAGAGATCACTGATAAGGTTTGTTTTACAAATTATTAAGCAGCTTATACATACACCTGCTATGATTAGGGAACACGTTCTAAGACACCCTGTGCTACCTTCCCTATATCAACATATTTAATCTTCAAAATACCCTAAAGGAAGGCAAGGTGCTAATATTATCCTCTTTCCATAGATGAGGAAACTGAGGCTCAGAGAGGTACAGTGACTGGCCCACAATCACTTGTCAAGCATGTGACAGCTGGGACTCAAACCCAGGTCTGACTACAAAGTCTGGGTCCTAACCAGTGCACGCTCCTGCCTTTGGAAACTGTTTTCCAAAGCACAGGACGAGGAACCCCCGTCCCCAGAGACGTCCACGTGATCAAATAAGTGTGGGGAAACACGACTTGCTAGCTCCCTCTCAGAGACTCGCCATGCTCTCAGTGAGCTCTGAGACATCCTTCAAGGCTCTGAGAAGTCCTGCAGCACAGACTACAACAAGATATTGTTCCCGGAGTCACCTGACCACTGTGACCAAAGACACTGGTGTTCCACAGAACACACCTCAGGAAACGTGGTCATGAGACAGCATGAACCACCACCCAGAGTGACAAAAGCCAGGGGTTCACCATACAAGTTCACGCCAGCCTGAGTATGGCAGCCACGTACTACTCAGCTGGCCACTGAGTCAGGAGAAGGAGGAAGAATTCTGTTTCCTGACATCTCTGCCCTAGAAGCCCAGGCCTTCCAGCGAGAAGAGCAAAGGGCTGCAGGGACAGAGACACCACCCTTTGCCCTCCAGGCACCTGCTCGGCTGGCCTGGAGGGTGGGGGCCCAGTCCTTACCCTGCGGAAGGCTCTGCTATCTGCGAGTTGGCTGTCGGTGCTGAGGCTGGCCCACGTCTGTCTGGGCAGGGTCCTGGCATTCCTTTTGCTCCATGGAAGCTGCCTCCCTACAAGGAAGCAAGAGCTACAGTCAGCAAGGACGTGTGTGACTATCAGCGTTACCTGCTGTGCTGCCGACAGTTTCGGAGCCCCTGCTCGGTGCAGGGCCTGGGCTGGGCTCTGGGGTGATGACAGAGAATCAGATGGTCTGCGGGGGATATGCCAAGGCAACAATTACAACTGGCTCTTGAGAGCCCAGGGCTCTGCTGGGGGGAGCCCGGGCCCTATGGGGACATGGAAGAAGCACTAGACCTTGACTAGTAGGGTCAGGGAAGGCTCCCCAGAGAGGGTGTTGCCTGAGCTGACTGCTGGGGAAGAGTGGGAGTTGGAGAGAGAGCATTCCAGGGAGAAGGACCAGCACATTTGCCTGGAGGGGAGAGAACACGACATCTAGAGCCTGCTGAGTGTCCTGGCTGGATCTAGGACTGGAGGCGGGAAGTGGCGAGAGGTGAGCTACAGAAGGGTGAGCTGGATCCAGGCAGAGACACACCCTCAACCCAGACACATGAGTTCGACTCAAACACAAAACCCAACCATTGGGCTTCCCTGATGGCGCAGTGGTTGAGAGTCCGCCTGCTGATGCAGGGGACACGGGTTCGTGCCCCGGTTCGGGAAGATCCCACATGCCGCGGAGCGGCTGGGCCCGTGAGCCATGGCCGCTGAGCCTGCGCATCCGGAGTCTGTGCTCCGCAACGGGAGAGGCCACAACAGTGAGAGGCCCGCGTACCGCAAAAAAGAAAAAAAAAAAAACAACCCAACCGTCATCTATAGTCAAGAACTGTTTAGTGAGCATCTACTACATGCCAGGCACTCTGCTCAGAACTGTTCACAGGAGGGAACAAGACAAGTTAGGAGGGCGGGGAGAGAAGTGTGGTCAGGCTACAGCAGGGTAGGGGGAGTATTTAAGCCAGCCAGGCGCTGGGAGTGTGACCCAGCCATCAAGGGAGGCCAAAGGACAAGGAGGAGTTAGCAGGAAGGGGGACGAGGAGGCGTGGTTACACAGACAAAGGGATCGTGGAGCCTTTCAGCTGTTTACACCACTGAACATTTATCACACCTACTCAATGCTAGGCACTGTGCTAGGAGGAAAGAAGCAGAAGATGGTCTCCAGCCTCACAGGGAGACAGTCAGTAACCTGGCAATCCCACACAGAGTGATGGCAGCTAGACAGCGAAGCACCTGCGTCTGTAAAGGCACAGAAGCCATGGGAGCCAGTCTCTACCCCAACCCCTCCCCTCCTCGGCAAAGAGAGGGATACCCACGGAGGCTGGGAAAGCCAGTCACTTGCCCATGACAGAGACAGGCCCAGAACTCAGGCCTCTGGACTCACTGGCACTGATTCTTCTAACCCTTCCTCTTCCAGGAAACACACACTGACCACCCCCTACACATTCACCCACAGCTGATGCCTCTTTCCTCTGGGTTGCCTCTGTAATATTTCTAGTATTATGCTGGCCACTGTATCAATGTATTCCTGTCTGCCTTTCCTCCCAGACTGTAGCCAGGGACTGTGTTCTCGTAGCACCATTCCTGGCCCAGACCAGGCACTTACCAAAGGATGGTTGAATGAATGAATGAATGAGTCAAGGGATGGAGAGATGGTGTGCTGAGCTCCAGGGCCCCACATCCAACCCATCTGACTCCCCGTGAAAGTCTGTGAAAACCCAGAATCACCTCCACTCTCAGGAGAGTCAGGAACCAGGCCGATCCCTTCGCTCCAACTCCTGCAGGCGAGGTCCAGGCCAAGCCAGCTCCCTGAGTTCTGACCTACTGGGGCAATCCTCAGGAGCTTCCACTACCCAGAAAGGCCATTCGAAGTTTGCAGAGGAAACAGCTTCCTAGCGGATGTGCCCAAGGGATGGAGTATTTGGTTGAGTTCCAGGAGGAAGTCACAAATATTTCTTGGGCTCCTGTGCTGTGCCTCACAGCCCCCAGAAGGCAGAGGGGCATTAGAGCTAACCCCAAAGAATCTCTAAAACTGGGAAGACAGGGAGGCAGGGCCCAGTCATTCATGCCCCAGCACCTCTCCAAAAGCCAGTCCTCCAGCACTGTCATCTGTCCTTGCCTCCCCTCCTGAGCCAGAGGAAAACTTGACCTTCACGAAGGCAATGCCAGTGTGACTGAGCCATGGGCACTGCCCAGTCCCTCTGAACGAAGCTCTCACTCCCCCATCCCCTCCACAGGAGGGATCACCAACATCAGACCTCCTCCTCCTGCCTCCAGTCTGTCTGTCTGCCACTCTGTCTGCTCAAAGGGCAGGATACAGTTCTTCAGGGGTAAAAGGTACTCCTAATGGAAAAGGTGGGAGAGGCCCCTGGGAGCCTTTCAGCTCCCCCAAATCCTTCCTCCACAATTTAGGCCCAAAGTTCCTTTCCCGCACCAAGCTCTCTCCCTCCTCATCCTCACACCTCATCCTCAAAAGGCTTCCGGGGGTGGGGCAGCAGAAGAGCCCTCCGGGGAGCATGGTCACCAAGGGGCGGCCCCACCCTTCCAGCCAAGTCCCCACCAGGAGGAGGTTGCCAGCCACCCCCCAACCATCTCTCCTCCTTTCCAAAAAAGGCAGCACAGGCATCAGCTAAGAACCAGCCCAATCTTGGTTCAGTCCAGTCCAGACCAGGGGAAAGAAGCAGTCAACAAAAGAAGCAGAATCATCATGAACCTCAAGAACCAGCGTTTATGCTGCTTCAGCTGGGCAGCCAACTTTGCTGGGTCTCCAGCCCAGACCTCATCAGACCTGGCTCTCAGGCCCATCAGGATGCACAGGACACCGGCAGGGTCCGGAGCCTCAGACCCTGGACTGGGCTTCCCAGCAACCCCAGCCCAGCCAGGCCCCACAAGCATAGCCAGGGATCTGCCCCCAAGTCAGGGCACAGTTCCAGCCCAGTCAAGAGGAGGGAGGGGTGTAAGGGAAGAGGAGGGGGCCAGGAACCCAGGAGAAGAGAGCAAGCGGAACCTTTGAAAACAGAAAAAAAAACTGCCAAGGAGAAAACCCAGAGGTGGAACCTCTAGTAAGGGGGGCGTGTGTGTGTGGAGGGGTGAGGATCTGGGGGAACCCAGGAGATGACAAGGGGACCTGGGGAGCCGAGGCGGAAACTCCCGGTTATGTAGAGCGCAGGGAGGCACTGGGGTGCCTGGGAGGGGGCTCGCGCGCCGCGGCACCAGAGAGAGGCGGGGGGGGGGGGCCCGGTGACCCGGGGGATGGGGAACCCGGAGGTAGGCCGAACTGAGCTGCCGCGGGAGGCCCCGAGGGAGCCGGCCCTGGCGGGCAGAGCCCAAGCTACCCAGGGTGCCCGGGGCCAGCCAGCTGGCCGGGGACGTACAGGAGTGGATTTCGAGAGGTGACAGCTCGCACCCCCTTCCCCACCCCACCCACTCACCTGGGCCCGCCGCGCGCGGCCGCCCAGCCGGCAGCCCCGAGCCCCTGCCGCTCTGTCCCGCCGCCAGCCGCTGCGCCCCTCCGGCGCCTCCTTTTGTTTGTCCCTCACTGCACCACTCAGCCTCCTCCGCCCCGGAAGTGACGTCACCTTCGGGCGCGAACGGGGCCGCCAGGGCGTTGCCATCTTTTTGAGGGGAGCTCTCTTCACGCCTGCACCCTCTCCCTGCAGGCACCATGTTGCTTTGGGGCGGAAGTAGCGGAGCCCGGGCTCGGCCCCCTTAAAACGACAGGGACGGCTGTAACCTTCGGCGCCTGGGGACGAAGGGTGAAGCGGCCGAGGCAGGGGTGAGTAGCTGGTGCCGGAGCGTTACTGCCCCGGGGTCAGGTGCCGAGGCGGGAGGGCCTGGAAACCGGTTACAAGGTCGATTGTGCCAGACTACTCGTTGCGTTTGGTGCTTCTGTTATAGCGGAGTGGCTACGCTGAAAGGTTGAACCAGACGGGAGCTGTTGCGCGCGCTACTCTCCGACCCGCACTCGGACGCTGGGACCCGCCAGGCTGGTCCTCTCTGCACCCCCATCCCCCGCCCCACCCCCACCCCCACGATCGTACGGTACCGGTACCGGTGGGGAGAGGGAACCCAAGGCGACTGGGAGAATTCTGGGCAGAGCCGGGGCTGGAACCGGGTGCCGGACTCCAGCTCGACAGCTCTAGCGATCCTAAGTTCTCGGAGTTCCCATATTTATAATAGTAACGGCAAGCACGCCAAAAGAGAATCCATACAACGGAATACTATGCAGCCGCTAAAAAGAAAAATGTTCAATATGCACTAATATGGGACCACTTCCAAGATACCGTAGATGGAAAAGGGAAGGGGCGAAAAGGACAGCGCTGATTGGTGCTACCGTTTGTGTGAAAGAACGCGTGTGGGGGCATGGGTGTGTGCCGGTGTGTGCACCAGCCGGCTGGTGAGATGCACGAGTTGTTAACAGTGGTGGCCTCCGACAGGAGAACCGGGGTCGTGGGTGCCCGGACAAGGGGGAAGAATTTACTACCAAGAGAACAGGTTGGTTAAAAATAAAGTGGGATGCTGCAGATAATAACTGGCTCCCATTTATCAAGCTGACCAGTGCCTGGTTTCAGCTCTCCTGCTGGGAGGTCTTGTATTTCCCCATTATTAGAGGAGGAAACAGTCTCAGAGATTAGGGACCTTAGTAATATCTCATAGCCAGGAAGTGGAAAAGCTGGAATTTGAGCCAGGGAGGATTTTATGCTAATGCCCACCATTCTTCCTCATCCCGCTCCCTCCTGAAAAGCTTTTTTGTTATCAACCATGCAACACTCAGCTTGGGACCTGGCACCCAGCAGGCATCCAGCAGCTATTTATTGGCTGTTTATGGACTGAGCAAGTGGAACAGACAGGAGACAACCAGCAGTGCAAAATGAAGAGAGGCACACATTGGAGGCCAGAACCCTTTCCAGCCTTGAGACTCTGGACCTGGCATGTACTTCCCTGAGCCTCCATGCCCCCTCCTGTAGAGCTAACTACAGTCACTGACACTGAGTGCTCCCTCGTGTCCTACTTTGTGCTTTACAGGCAGACTAGCTCCATTTTACAGGTCAGTAGGTGAAGTACAGAGAAGTTAAGAAAGTTGTCCATCACAACATTGTAAATCAACTGTACTTCAATTTAAAAAAAGTTGCCCAAAGGGGGTCCCCACAAGTCTTCACTCCCCCGCTTCTGGAGAGGTTGTTGAGCTCCTTGGTCTCTCCCTCAGCCTCCTGGGGTCATCAGCACTAATTCTTTTTTTTTTTTTTTTTTGCGGTACGCGGGCCTCTCACTGTTGTGGCCTTTCCCGTTGCGGAGCACAGGCTCCGGACGCGCAGGCTCAGCGGCCCTGGCTCACAGGCCCAGCCGCTCCGCGGCATGTGGGATCTTCCCGGACAGGGACACGAACCTATGTCCCCTGCATCGGCAGGCGGACTCTCAACCACTGCGCCACCAGGGAAGCCCCAGCACTAATTCTTTGAGACGCCTCAGATGGGCTAGTTGAGCTGCCAGAGGCTGTGGAGCTGATGTAGAACAGGACAGACACACAGTTCCTGTCCTTGGAGTCTGCTCAGGGCAACAGACAACCCAGCAGTTAGCACCTGTGATGAGCACTGTGGTGGGTGAGCAGAAGCTTAGGCCTTGGGAGCACAGAGGAGGTAGCACCTAGTCCAGCCCGGGTGGAGTCACAGAGGGCTTCTCAAAGGAGGTAACTTTTAATCTTGACTGAAAGATACATAAGATATCTGGGAGGAGAAATGATGAAGCTGGAGACTGGAGCAGAGACGTCCTCATGCCTGAAGATAACTGACATGATCAGAGACTATGCAGGTTAGAAATGATCAGATGGCTTCTGCCTGAATTGCTCTTTCCTCCTAGAGAATGTCTCCTCATGGCAACATCTGTGGCCTCCCACCCTCCAGGCCACACTTAACCTTCTGCATCCCCAAAGGGTAGGACTCCCTAATTTCATAATCCAGATGGAGGCAACAAAGGAACACAGGAGAGTTAGCAGTGAGGAAGTCCTTCACACTGGTGCCCCCTCCCCCCATTCATTCGGCCCCCAGAGTGGCAGCCCACTTGCTGACGTAGAAACTCTGCCCATGTGAACAAAGGTGTGTCAGCACAGGAATGTCCCTCCTGTCTCCCTGGCCATCTGTGCCCGCTGGGGTTATCAGGTTGCCTGTGTGCTGGGACATCTAGCTGGGCATGCCCCCCCGCTTCTGTAGCCAGCAGTCCAAAGTCACTCCACCTGCAGCAAGCGAGGAATTACCGTCGCTCCTACCCTAACAGACCTGGGGCCACATCCCACTCTCAGATGGCACTGCCATCTCCCTGAAATATTTCCCAAACCCTCATCTCACTTCCTCATTCTTGGACAGTGATACAAGCTTTGGATTCACAGCTGGGGTCCTTCTGTGCTTTTCTAAGACTTTCACTTTGGGTAAGTCATTTCTCCACTCTGAGAGTTTCTCCATCTGTAAAACTGATACGACGCTCTCTAATCTTCCTGCCAGGCACTAAATATATATACATATATTGTTTTTTCTTGCATGTGTAAAACTGCCCTAAAGAGTGAGATTCCGATTCTGGATCTGGATCCTGTGCCAGGAGGAAAAAGGAGTGGCTTTGCTACTGTGTATCTAACTTAGGATCCCCACCCGCCAACCCCTCTGGCCCAGAACCTGCAGTCTGGGCTCCAGAAGCCATTTCTCTCTCTTGCCAATTCCAAAGCTAAGGGGAACTGTGTCTAAGTCAGTGTACTTGTTGGGGCTCCCCAGATAGGCTGTCACCTCCCTTGGGGCAGAACTGTTGACTTGACAAGCTTTCACCAAACACTCGTCTTGTAGGGACTCTGTGTTTTTAGATCCAAAACAAACAAACAGAAAAATCAGGATTCATTATCTGCAAGAGATTTTGTTGTCCTCTTTGGTTAACTAATTTTTATGGAAAGTCTTTTTTTTGTTTGTTTTGCTTCTTTTGTTTCTTGCATTCCTTTTTTTAAAAAATAAATTTATTTTATTTATTTATTTTTGGCTGTATCGGGTCTCCATTGCTGCGCGCGGGCTTTCTCTAGTTGCAGCGAGCAGGAGCTACTCTTCCTTGCGGTGCGCGGGCTTCTCATTGCTGTGGCTTCTTTTGTTGTGGAGCACGGGCTCTAGATGCGTGGGCTTCAGTAGTTGTGGCACACAGGCTCAGTAGTTGTGGCACGCGGGCTCAGTAGTTGTGGCTCTCGGGCACAAGAGCGCAGGCTCAGTAGTTGTGGCACACAAGCTTAGGTGCTCTGTGGCATGTGGGATCTTCCCTGAACAGGGCTCGAACCCGTGTCCCCTGCATTGGCAGGCAGATTCTTAACCACTGCGCCACCAGGGAAGCCCTTATGGAAAGTCTTATAGGTTTAAATGTTACTAGCTTATTGTCATTGACAGGTTAAGTAGGCTAGGACCTGTGCTACATGCTTTCTGGGGGTGATTGCATTATTATTGTCCCCACTGCACAGATGAGGAAGCTGACCCTGGTATGGCACGACTAAGATCCTATAGCTAGTGGAGTGGAGCTGGGACCGTTTTATCCAAGTCCAAGTTCCAAATCCAAGCTTTCATCTTCTGTGGTTTTTCATGTAACAGACTGGTCTTGCCTGGGCATGGTACCCCCTCCCAGGCCTCTTCTCCAGAGGTGCCATGGTTTGTGTTTTCTCAGTAACTGGAGAGGGAGGGGGCTTCTGACATTTTGAGCCCAGGTGTGCTAAACATCCTTCTAGGCACTGTATAAATCTGCCCAGTAAAGAACTGACTCAGCCCAAATACCAAGTGTGCCGCTATTGAGAAACACTAAAACCAAATATCCTTGGGACTTCCCTGGCCATCCAGTGGTTAAGACTCCACCATTCCACCGCAGGGGGCGCAGATTCAATCCCTGGTCAGGAACTAAGATCCTACATGCTGCGCGCATGGCCAAAAAATTGAAAAAAAATTTTTTTTGTTTTGTTTTGTTTTGTTTTTTGGTGGGTTTTTTTTGCGGTACGCGGGCCTCTCACTGTTGTGGCCTCTCCCGTTGCGGAGCACAGGCTCCGGACATGCAGGCTCAGCAGCCATGGCTCACAGGCCTAGCCGCTCCGCGGCATGTGGGATCTTCCTGGACCGGGGCACGAACCCGTGTCCCCTGCATCGGCAGGTGGACTCTCAACCACTGCGCCACCAGGGAAGCCCGAAAAAACTTTTTTTTAAATAAATAAAACCAAATATCCTTACTGCACAGAATTGGCTTAGGTGATGTAGGGCTAGGCTGCAAAGACAAAATCACCTTGCCTGTCCTTGCAAGCTGCCATGCAGGGTGGAAGCTGGAAAAGACGTGGCTCCTGTCCCCAGGGACTGATGTGCTCCTGAGCTGATAGAGGCAGCAGCACCCACCTCCTGAAAGAAGGATTTGGGGGGGAAGAGTTTAGACTTTGGAAATAGACGAACCAGGGTTTGAATCCCGGCTCAGCCTCTCTCAGCTGAGTAGGCTTTGTTCATTCTCCTCTTGAACAAAATAGGGACGATGGTGCCTTCCTATAGGCTGCTGTGAAGATGAGAGTTTAGCACAGGGGGGCAGGTGCATAGTAGGTGCTCTGAGTTCAGAGGAAGGCCCAGGCTGACCCAGAAGGCTTCAGAGAGGCGGAGCTGGGGTTCAGCCCTGCCAGGGGGATCAGATTAAAGGGCATGTCAGGCAGGGCACAGCTTGAGCAAAGATGGGCAACGTCTGTTCAAGAGCAAAGGATTCGTATGTCTGGAAGAGGAGAGAACATGGAAGCTGCAGAGTCTGGATTCAGGCCAGCTCCAAAGGCCAGGCTAGGGAGGCTTTGGACTTTATCCAGTTTCAACGCAGGCTGTACCCAGCGGGAGGTGTAGCTGACATCAGCCGCCAGAGTATTGGTCGCTGAGGCGTGTTCCGAGGGGTCACCCACCTGCTGTTCACTAGTCGTGGTGCCTTCTGGCTGCGAAGGTGGCCAATAGCTGCCCGGATTGATGGAGGCGTGTGTTAGGCGGGGCACTGACCGCCGGGCGCCAGCCCCTTGCCTGGCAGCAAGGAAACCTGTGACCTTAGATGCCTGGGAGGCTGCACAGGAAGGTGTCCTAAAGGTCACCTGGTGCATCTCTGCTCCCTTCTCCAGGCAGGGTTGGCCTCCCGAGAGCTGCCTGCATTGCAGCACTTCTCAGACTAAATTTTAGTAATAACGATAACAATGATGACATTTGTGGAACACTGACTCCTTGCCCAGCACCAGGCTAAGTGGTTTTCACGTGTTATCTCATTGACTTCTCACTGCAACCCATGGGGCAGGAACTATCATTATTCTCACTTCAAAAATGATTCTCAGAAAGGGTTAGTAATTCTCCAAAAGTCACACAGCTAGTAAATGACTTCAGTCCACAGTCTGATTCCAGAACTTCGCAGCCTCATTAAAAAAACAAAACAAAACAAAACAAAAACTGCATGGAAGTTTATAAGACCCCCCCCAAGCCAGTCCCAGGGAGAGCCACTGTTAATAATTCATGCACAAACATATACAGTATATAATCAGGCAGTACTTGCTTTGTATGAGTTTCAGATACCACGGTTTAGTTAAACAACACCAGTCCCTCAATAACACTGTTCAGATTTCAGTTGCCATGTTATGTTAACTGTGAGTAATTGCATTAAGTATGGACTTTGCTGCTAGCTCTTCCATCCACAAATCGCTGTGGAAATGACAGATGCATAATGGCCAGTGACCAGTTACACCTCTTCTTTCAAAGCCTGTTGTTGATTGGTCACCATGCGTGTTATTCGGTTCCTACACAGACAGCAAAGCATGTCCTTGTGTTGCCTCCCGTCTCCCTGTGATAAACCCATGTGACATTTTATAAAAATGTATCAGCAAAAGAGGGAATTGGCCAACACACATGAAAGTGCAGCACAGAAATGCAGAGTGATAACACTGAAAAGGCAATTTGAACTGAAGATAAATGGAGTGATTTAAAAAATAGCTGGCTCTGGGAATGTTGACACCACAGCTATTTGCTATTCCAGAAACTCTAGGTATGCAGCCAGGGAAACTTGGTGAAGGTACACCTATCGACATATGAATGGGAGTGGTTCTGACAAAAAGGATGAAGTTGTCCTGAGGAAGTGATGCCAGCAAAAACATCACATTAAAGGAACTGCCAGATATATTTCATGACATTGAAAGTACAAAGGATAAAATGTTTTAAGTTGATCTAAACTTAGAAAGGAGTATGATGACTCACCAATGCATAGAAAAGATGCTCTTTCTGTATCTCAAGTTACACTACAGGAAGAAGGCAAGCACTGTTCAAACTACTCTTGATAATTTTCCCCAGATTTATTGAGGCATAATTGACAGATAAAACTGTAATATATTTAAAATGTACAATGTGATGATTTGATATATGTATACATTGTGAAATGATTCCCACAATCAAGTTAATTGATACATCCATTACCTCACATAGTTACCCTTTTTTTAGGGAGAAGATCTACTCTCTCAGCAAATTTCAATTATACAATACAGTATTATCTACTATAGTCACCAGTTAGATCCTCAGATTCATTCATCTTATAACTGAAAGTTTGTACCCTTTTATCAACCCCTCCCTATTTTCCCCCATCCCCAAGCACCTGGCAACCATTATTATACACTCTGTTTCTGTATAAGTGATACCATGCAGTATTTGTCTTTTTTCTTTCTGGCTTATTTCATTTAGCATAATGTATTCCAGTTTCATCCATGTCATCACAAATGGCAGGATTTCCTTCTTTTTAAAGACTGAATAATACTCCATTGTATATACATAAATACCACACTTTCTTTATCCATCTAACCATCAACAGACCCTTAGGTTGTTTCCAAATGTTAACTCTCATGAATAATGCTGCAATGAACATGGGAGTATAGGTATCTTTTGAGACAGGGTTTTCGCTTCCTTTGGATGTATACCCAGAAGTGGGATTGCTGGATCGTCCTTGATACATTTTGATAAAGAAAGAAAACTCTTGAATTCCAATGTTTTTAATTTAAATTACACTAGTAATTTAATAAGTATTAAATTTATTACTAGTTTTACTACTTTTTCATTTGTCTCTACATGTGTAACAGACCATCAAGAGTTTTTAATGCTTCAACAACAACTTTGAAAGGTCACAGAACAATCATAATTTTTCCCATTAATTAAGTTCTCTTTGCATGATTTCAGCTTGCATGGTCATTTTCACAGTCCCACAGTACAGTGGGAAGTGAGGACTGTGTATGTGTATGCATGTACCACCACATATGTATCTATCTGTATAATTTTAAAATGCAAATGGAGTATATTGTCTTCAACCTGCCTTTTTTCCCTACCATACGTTTTTAAAATTGAGGTAAAATGCACATAACATACAATTAACCATTTAAAGTGTTCAGGTCAGTGGCATTTAGTATATTCACAGTGTTGTGCAACCACCCCTTCCCTCTAGTTTCAAAATGTTTTCATTATCTCAGAAAAACACCCATTGAATAATCACTCCACATTTCCCCCTCCCAGGCCCTAGTAACTTCTAATCTGCTTTCTGACTCTATAGATTTGCCTATTCTGGATATATCCTATAAAAGTAATCATACAATAGGTGACCTTTTGTGCTTGACTTCTTAGGATAATGTTTTCGAGGTTCATTCAAGTTGTATTGTACCATGTATCAATATGTCTGTTGTTCCTTTTTAAGGTTAAATAATATTCCATTGTATGAATATACCCTAATTTACCCATTCTTCTGTTGAAGGACATTTGGGTTGTTTCCACGTTTTGACTATTATGAATAACGCTGGTATTAACATTCATGTACAAGTTTCTGTGTGGACATATGTTTTTATTTTTTTCCGGTATATACCTAGGAGTGGAATTGCTGGGTCATAAGGTAATTCTATGTTTGGACTTCATAAAAATGTAAAACTTTTGTGCATCAAAGGACACTATCAAGAATGTGATCAAGGTCATTGTTTCATTTTGAGTTAATTTTTGTAGATGGAGTGAGATAGAGGTCCAACTTTATTCTTTTGCGAGGGGCTATCCAGTTGTTCTAGCACCATTTGTTTTGTTTTGTTTTTTAAAGATTTTTTTTTGATGTTTACCATTTTTAAATTCTTTATTGAATTTGTTACAATTTGCTTCTGTTTGGTTTTTTGGCCGCGAGGCATGTGGGATCTTAGCTCCCCGACCAGGGATCGAACCCATGCCTCCTGTATTGGAATGTGAAGTCTTAACCACTGGACTGCCAGGGAAGTCCCCCTACCACCATTTGTTGCAGAGGTTATGTTTCCCCCATTGAATGGTCTTGGCATCCTTGTCAAAAATCAATTGGCCATAGATGTTTGGGCTTATTTCTGGGCTCTCAATTCTGTTGCATTGGTCTGTATTTCTGTCCTTATGCCAGTACCACACTGTTTTGATTACTGTAGCTTTGTAGTAAGTTTTGAAATCAACACGCATTTTTCATGTAACCTGAATATCTTTTCATGTCAGAATGCTAGGGGTGATCTCATTCCTTTTGATGGGTGCACAATATTCCATTGTATGGATAAATCATAACAAACTGAACCAGCCTCCAACTGATGGACATCAGATTGTCTCCAAGTTTTTCTCTCTCACACACAATGCTGCACAAATCATCCAGGTGGATACCTCTTTATGTATATGTATGAATATTCCTGTAAGATACTTGTAGAAGATGAAGTGTTAAGTCAAAGAGTAATATAAGTCACTATTATTAAGTTGCCCTCCAAAAGTTATACCAATGACTTTTAGTGCACCATAGTGTTCACTTGGTGGATCTTAATCTTCTTATTCTCTGCCTGAGAGGCAGAAAATAGTGTTTCACTTTAGTTTGCATTTTGTTAATTATGACAAGATTCAGCATCTTTTCAAGTTTATTGGCTATTTTCTTTTTTGTGTGAATTTATATCTTTTGCACACTTTTTTTTTTCTATTGAGATGTTGGGCTTTTGTTATTGATTTATAAGAATCCTTTGCATATTAAGGCTCACACTGTATTAGAATGGTCTGGTTACTTGTTTGTCTCCTTCATTCTGTGTGCACACCTTGAAGGAAAGGAAGGTATCCTATTCACCCTTGTGTGCCTGGCGGCTAGCCTAGGGCATAGCACATAACAGAAGTTCGATAAATATTTGCTGAAGCGATAAAAAGTTGTGCACCTAAGTCCCTGATCCAGATGTTGACAGTAAAAAGATGAACAGAGGAGAGTCCTTGTTCTAATGGAGCTCACAGTCTGGTTGGAGAGTAGACATTAATTCTCTCATTCAACAAAAGTTTATTGAGCAGCTTCCTCTGGGCCATGTGCATAATGTCCTAAGCAGCCTGCTAGGATGAGAAAAATGCCAGGACTGTGACTCAGGTGACCTGGTCCTACTGGAATCTGGGCTGGTGAGTTCCCCTCCCTGGTCATCAGTATCCCCATCCGTAAAATGTGAGTGACTGGACCAAATTCTCTCATTTCCCCTTGAACACCTATCAGTCTGTGCTTCTTTGGCTCTTTCTGGAAGTAGGAGTCAGTGGCCTAAGGGGCCGTCATGTCACTGCTCAGAGCCTCCCCTTGCTCCACAGTGGCAGTGAATACAGGCTTTGAAGTCAGTGTCCTGAGTTCAAATTCCGGCTCTGCTACATGCTAGCTGTGGCCTTGGATGTGTGACTTAGCCTCTTGATGGAACCTTTCTGGTGGAATTAAAAGTGATGGACCCTGTGTGGAGAAAAGGGAACCCTCTTGCACTGTTGGTGAGAATGTAAATTGATACAGCTACTACGGAGAACAGTATGGAGGTTCCTTAAAAACTAAAAATAGAACTACCATGTGACCCAGCAATCCCACTACGGGGCATATACCCAGAGGAAACCATAATTCAAAAAGACACATGCACCCCAGTGTTCATTGCAGCACTATTTACAATAGCCAGGTCATGGAAGCAACCTAAATGCCCATCGACAAACGAATGGATATACGAATGGATATATATAACAATGGAATACCACTCAGCCATAAAAAGCAACGAAATTGGGTCATTTTTTGAGACGTGGATGGATCTAGAGACTGTCATACAGAGTGAAGTAAGTCAGAAAGAGAAAAACAAATATCGTATATTAACGCATATATGTGGAACCTAGAAAAATGGTATAGATGAACCGGTTTGCAGGGCAGAAATTGAGACACAGATGTAGAGAACAAACGTATGGACACTAAGCGGGGAAAGCCGCGGGGGGGTGGGGATGGTGGTGTGATGAATTGGGAGATTGGGATTGACATGTATACACTGATGTATAAAATTGATGACTAATGACTAATAAAAATAAATAAAATTCATAAATAAATAAAGTGATGGACCCTGTGAGGTGCTCGGCAGGCAGCCTGGCACAGAGAAAGTGTGCAGTAAATAAAAGGCCATTGTCCTTACCCTTAGCATAGACTTCAGGGCTACAGAGGAGTTGTCCAGGGAAGACCTGCCTCCTGGAAGATGAGAGATGAGGCACATGGGGAGTTGGAGATGGGTGTGGCCTGGGAAAGGCTGCCCTTGAATGAGTTGAATGGGTCCCCGGTGAGAGCCCCCAGGTGCTTATGAATGGTTTCCTGTGGAGGTCTCTAGGTCAGCCCAGTCAGTGGGAGAACTCTGGACTGGGAGGCCAGCAGTCCTGCCTCGAGGTGGGCCTGGACCAGCAAGCTCCCCACGGTGGACCTCTTCTATGAAGTGAGGCCACAGCCCCCTCTTGAGGCACGAAAGTTGTCCTGTGCCCTAATGTGTGGATCCCCAGGGCCAGCTAGCTGGAAGTCTAGACAGGGCTGGCTTTTCGTGCCCCCTGCTGGCAGCTTCAGGAACAACAAGCACCCACTTCCCCTCCTGCCTTGACATCAGGCAGTGTTGCTGGTGAGGGCAGCCCACGTGGCCACCTGTGCCCTTCCTGCCCTCGGTTCAGACCCCCAGTGGCTTCTCCCTCCCCTTCAAGTTCCTGGAAACTGTCCCCACGACGCCCACATGCTCACAAACACAGAGATGTGGACAAGTGCTCAAGGGCAAACACTCTTTTTTTTTAAATAGATTTTTATTGGAGCATAGTTACTTTACAATGTTGTATTAGTTTCCGCTGTACAGCAAAGTGAATCAGTTATACGTATACATATATCCCCTCTTTTTTAGATTTCCTTCCCATTTAGGTCACCACAGAGCACTGAGTAGGGTTCCCTGTGCTATACAGTAAGTTCTCATTAGTTATCTATTTTATACATAGTAGTGTATATATGTCAGTCCCAATCTCCCAGTTCATCCCACCCCCCCATCCCTCAAACACTTTTATTTGCACATGACATCACAACCACACACAGATATACCCATGTTCAAAGTCACATTAAAACTTTCAGGGACCCTATTCACTTTTACTTCATGGACCCCTTTCTCCATTAAAAAAAAATAATAAAAGTTATATTTTACAAAAACAAAATTATATTTTACAACTATGTTGGTGTAAATAACAGATATCATCCAGGCTGTATTCATTATTATACAATTCATTGTTATTATATTCTCTTTATTTCTTATTTTAAAATAAATTAAAATGAAAACATTTTCATAGGCTCCTGAAACTATCACAGGCCCTCAGCACTAAGCCTCCTGAGGAGATCTGACGGAGAAGTCAGCCCCACCAGTGAGCATGTGTGAATTCACACACATCTAGCTCCAAAAAGTGCCCACTCTATTATTAATATCTGTCACTGGGGCTTCCCTGGTGGTCCAATAACCAGGTTAAGAATCCACACTTCCACTGCAGGGGGCACAGGTTCGATCCCTGGTTGGGAAACTAGGATCCCGCAAGCTGTGTGGTGTGGCCAAAACAAACATAGAAAAACCTGTCATTTACGGTCACCCTTTATGTGCCAGGCACTAAGTGAAGTGCTTTCCATGAATTATCTCTTTTTTAAATATTTATTTATTTTATTTTTATTTATTTGGCTGTGCCAGATCTTCATTGCGGCACACGGGATTTCGTTGTGGCGTGCGGGATCTTTTAGTTGTGGCATGTGGGATCTTTAGTTGCGGCATGCGAGATCTAGTTCCCTAACCAGGGATTGAACCTGGGTCCCCTGCATTGGGAGCATGGAGTCTTAACTGCTGGACCACCAGAGAAGTCCCTCCATGAATTATCTTATTTTTATTTATTTTATAGACAGGGAAACTGACATTCAGAGAGGAGAAGTGATTTGCCCTGGGTCACACAGCCAAGGTCTGCGTGACCCCAAAGCCTGTGTTCTAGTCCTCTCCTCAGGGGTCTGCTTGGTGCCTGATCCCAGGGGAGCACCAAATGTTTGGCAGGACAAATCTGCCCCACAGAGGGTGCAGTGTAATGCTCACTCCCGTGCCCACAGACTCACCCGGACACACACACCGCCCCCTGCCCTGGCAGTGCTCTGCAGTGAAAGCCCCAACCTGGTTTCCAGCCCCAGCCCCGAGGCAGCGAGACTGGTTAAGCGTATCCTCATCCAGCACAGGCTCCCCTCTCCCTCCATGGAGCCAGGTGTCCCAGGCCACCTCCAGCCCCAAGGTACCACCTTTCCTGAGAGCTGGCAGTGAGGGTGAAGGGCTGAGATTGGGGCAGAGGAGAGGAAAGGGCCACAAGCTGGGATCTTTTCCCATGTGAGTTTCTGCCATTTACTGGGTGTCCAGGGATGCAGACCCTCCCCCGACCTTCAGGAGCTCCATTTGAGTGTTTGTTATTATTTTTTCATTATTATGAATTTCCTTGCTTATTAATGGAGGTGAAAATAGCACCTGCTTTCCAGGACTGTTGAAAAGGTCCAATGACATGAGTACAGTCTTTATTGCAGTGCCTGGTGCCAAGTGAGCAAATTAGAGCTGGTTGTGTTAATATTATTCCTAGCTCTGTAATCCGGTGAGATGATGAAAGCATGATTTAGGGCAGAGGAGGTGTAGCCACCTTAGGAGAAAGGACAGAAATGATAGACATGGAGTGATGTGGGCGACCGTGTCAGAGAGAGGATCAGCCTACCAGGCACCCACAGATTTTGAACCAAGTGGTCAGGAGATGGTCAAGGGGGGTCCCATAGGATTAAGCCCATCTGGAGGAGTCAGCAGGACATCAGGCACAGGACGGGAGCAGCAGCCCTACATTTGGCCGATCTGAGGGGACCACCCATCCCCGTTTGCTCAGGATGGTCCTGGTTTTAGCACTGAAAGTTCTGCATCCCGAGAAACACCTCAATCCCAGGCAAGCAGGATGGTTGGTCCCCCTAGAACACGCAGTGGTCACAAGGCGCCCACTATAACCAGCACTGGGCTCAGACCCAGCCATGGGCCTCTTGTCCTCTGGCTGAGGGAAGCTGAAGCATGCCGACAACCACCCCCTGGCATGACACATGGTGGAATGCCCCTCCTCAGATAATAATCACACTGCCCTTTGTTGCTCCAAGCTCTGGTTCTGGATCCACAGGGATCAGGGAGTACCTCCGGTTTCCAGGGAGTACTCTCGATTCTGAGAAATTAGAGTGTGAACTCTGGCCGGACTGACTTCCCAGCTCCTGGAATCTCACAGTTCTGTTCCACGGGCCTTTGCACCACCTGGCACCCTTTTCCCTCCTTTGGGACTCAGCTGGAAGGCCACATCCTCCAAGGAGCCCTCCCTAACTCCTGCATGCGACCGGGGGGGGGGGGGGAGCCTGTGTCCCCAGCGGCCCCTAGTGTCCCACTGTATGTTTCCTGGTCGTCCGCAGCAAAGTACCACAAACTGGGCGGTTTAAACAACAGAAATTTATTCTCTCACAGTTCTGGAGACCAGAAGTCCAAAATCAAGGTGTCATTGGGGCTATGCTTTCTCTGAAGGCTCCAGAGGAGAATGTGGCCCACGCTTTTCTCTTAGCTTCGGTGCTGCCAGCAGCCCTTGGTGTTCCTTGACTTGTAGGTGCTCTACTCTAATCTCTGCCGTCATCTTCACATGACCTTCTCCCTGTATGTCTGTGTCTCTTCTCCTCTTCTTATAAGGACACAAATTATATTGGATTAAGGTCCGCTCTTATCCAGTATGACCTTGTCTTAAATTGATTACATCTTCAAAGATCTCATTTCCAAATAAGGCCATATTCACAGGTACCAGAGGTTAGGGCTTGGACATATCCTTTTGGAGGACACAATTCGAGCCATAACACACATTTTTGCACTTGTCAGGAAATACTTGCTGGATAATGAAGGAGACAGTGTTTGTGGGCATCTCTCACCAGGCCTGGTCCACACTGTAGTCTCAGCGCTATGCCAGGGCCTGGCCAGAGAACATGCTTGGCAGAAGCTGAGGATGGAGTGAGGAACAGAGGAGGAATTGCCCCACCTTTGGACAGATGGCTAGTTTTCAGGGCTCTGAGATGCTTTGAAGGACCTTAGAGGAAGAGGCTAGGTTAGGAGGGGTTTAGAAGGGACTAGGCTAGGGAGTTGCCTAGTTTAGGCCAGACATTTCTTATAAGCAGGTGCCAACAGCTCTCTACTTCCTAGAATCTTCTAGTGTGGACAAGCCTGAGCATTTACATATTAAAATATCCATTACTGGTTTATAAATTACTCTCCTTTTATTTCCCCTCTCTAATAAAATTCGAGCGTTGTACTGATAGTTATGAAATGGTGTGAACAGGTAGGTTATATTGGACTTCCGGTTTCCAGTCCTGCACATAAGGAGCTTAGAAGTAGTTATTCTGTCCTTATGAATAAAAAGCTGAGCAAAGTGAAATATCAACACCTCTCCTTAGATCCATCGGAAAAGTGAGGCCACAGGGCAAACCGCTGCCGCCTGTGTGTGTACGTGTTGTCTAAGGCTGCTTTCCCACTACAGCAGCAGACTTGAGAAGCTGCAACAGACTGTCTGTCCTGTCAAGCCTAAAATATTTGCACTGGCCCAATGCAGAAAACGTTTGCTGGCGCTGCTATAGGACAAGGAGAGTGAATAAGGAGAACAACTAACAGACAGGAATGGTGGGTGTGGCTAGGGGACAGCAAGCGAAACGGACAGTGGCAGGATATCCCCGGCACAGGAGGCCTCACGTCTGATTTAATACGGCATGGTAAAGACTTTGGATTTTATTCTTAGTATGAGGATTTAGAAAAAGAAAAGCAGAATCTTGGAACCCAGGAGCCGTCTGGCACCTACAGATTTGGTCTTGTGTTGCACCTGAACAATTTCGCGGAACATCGACATCAGACAAAGCCATTCTGTGACCTTGAGAAATCAAGACAAAAACAAGACCCCTGGGGCTTCCCTGGTGGCGCAGTGGTTGGGAGTCCGCCTGCCAATGCAGGGGACGCGGGTTCGTGCCCCGGTCCAGGAGGATCCCGCATGCCGCGGAGCAGCTGGGCCCGTGAGCCATGGCCGCTGGGCCTACGCGTCCGGAGCCTGTGCTCCGCAGTGGGAGAGGCCACAACAGTGAGGGGCCGCGTGCCAAAAAAAAAAAAAAAAACAAGACTCCTCCATAATCATGTCTAAACACAGACAAACCCAAATATTATTGAAGCCACACAACACGAAGCACACCCCTCTCCTGGCTAATCCGAGGGACTGCAGCTTCCTTACCAATGATAACTAGTCTCACTCTAGCCTGCCCTCCCTATAAATAAAATTATTGAGATCTCCAACCATAAAATTATCCCTGCTTCTGAAAGCACCAATCCAGAGCAAAGTCCCGCTCCTTGGGCCCTCACCCAAATCACCCCACCAAAGTCCAAATCCTAAACTAGTTCTTTTTTTTTTCTTTTGAGGAGCGAATTGTTTGTTTTAAATTTTTATTGGCATACAGTTGACTTACAATGTTGTGTTAGTTTCTGCTGTGCAGCAAAGTGAATCAGTTATACATATACATATGTATCCACTCTTTTTTAGATTCTTTTCCCATATAGGTCCTATAATAAGTTCTAAGACCCTTTCACTGAGACACTCCATGGTTCCCTGGTGTGCATTTTCCCTTACTGGACAACCAGGGAAGTCCCTATACATTCTTTTTTTAATATTCCTTTCCATTATGGTTTATCCCAGGAGATTGGATACAGTTCCCTGTGCTATACAGTAGGACCTTGTTGTTTATCCATCCTAAATGTAATAGTTTGCATCTAGCAATCCCAAACTCCCAGTCCATCCCTCTCCCTATCCCCTCCCCCTTGGCAACCGCAAGTCTGATTTCTATGTCCGTGAGTCTGTTTCTGTTTCATAGGCAGGTTCATTTGTGCCATATTTTAGATTGCACGTATAAGTGACATCATATGGTATTTGTCTTTCTCTTTCTGACTTACTTCACTTGTATTGCAATATGATAATGTCTGGTTACATCCATGTTGCTGCAAATGGCATTATTTCATTCTTTTTTATGGCCGAGTAGTGTCTCTTTAGTCTTTTAATCTAGAACAGTCCCCCTCACACCCAGACACCCACTTCTTTTTTAGGGCTGTATTCTGACCCCCTTGGAGGAGAGAGAGAAGGAAAGAAGGAAGGAAGAAAAGGAGGGAGGGAGGAAGGAAGGAAAAGTCTCAGATGCAGTGCAGTTCTCAGAGAGTTCCAGGAAAGCCAGTGGGAGTCCTTGAGAGGGCCACATCTCCCGGCAACAGCTTGCCTCACTGTCCTTTGGGCACTGGCTGGGAGCAGCCCTTGGAAGCACGGCCTCTGTGCTAAGGATGGGGATGGATTTCTGAGCGCAGCCGTCCCCTCTGCCACTTAGGCTCCTGGCAGTGCAGAGACACATCCCCATGGCCACTACCAGGGCACTGACTTTTTTTTAAACCTTGGAAATTTTAAAAAATAGCTTTATTGAAATATAACACACGTACCATTCAACCTTAAAGTGTACCATTCAGTGGTTTTTTGTATATTCACACTTGTGAAACCATGATCACAATCTAATTTTAGAACATTTTCATCACAGCAAAAAGACACCCGTACCGGGACTTCCCTGGTGGTCCAGTGGTAGAGAGTCTGCCTTCCAATGCAGGGGACGCGGGTTCGATCCCTGGTCAGGGAACTAAGATCCCACATGCCATGGGGCAACTAAGCCTGCGCCCCACAACTACCGAGCTCTCATGCCTCAACTAGAGCCCACATGCCGCCAACAACAGAGCCCATGTGCCCTGGAGCCTGCGCGCCACAACTAGAGAAGAGAAAACCTGCACACTGCATCTAAGACCTGACGCAGCCATAAATAAATAAATAAATAAATCTTAAAAAAATAAAAGACACCCGTACCCATTAGCAGTCGTTCCCCACGCTCACCTCCCATGCCACTCCCAGCCCAAGGCAAACACTAATCTACTCTCTGTCTCTCTAGATTTGCCTGTTGCATATCGATGGAATCGGAACAATTTGTGGCCTTTGGTAATGGGCTCCTTTTACTTAGCATAACGTTTCAAGGTTCATCCATGTTGTAGCGTGATTCAGTGCTTCATTCCCTCTTATTGTCAAATGACATTGTTAAATCATATGGATTTACCACATTTTGTTCATCAGTTGGTGGACATTTAGGTTTGTTTCCACTTTTTTGACTCTTAGGAGTAATGCTGCTTATGAATATTCATGTACAGGATTTTATGTGGACATATTTTTTTTCATTTCTCTTGGGTGTATACCTAGGAACAGAATTGCTGGATCATATAGTAACTCTATGTTTAACATTTTGAGGAACTTCTAGATGGTTTTCCACAGCAGCTGCACCATTTTACATTCCCAGAAGCAATATACAAGGGTTCCAATTTCTCACCATCCTCGAAACACTTGTCATTATCTGTCTTATTTGTTATAGCCATTCTAGTGGATATGAAGTGGTATCTTAATGTGGCATTTACCTAATGACTAATGATGTTGAACATCTTTTCATGTGCTTACTAGCCATTTATATCTCTGGAGAGATTCAGATTTATGATTTGCAGATATTTTCTCCCATACTGTGGGTTTTCTTTTCACTTTCTTAACGGTATCCTTTGAGACACAAAAATGTCTAATTTTTTTTTTTTTTTTTTTTTTTGCGGTACGCGGGCCTCTCACTGTTGTGGCTTCTCCCATTGCGGAGCACAGGCTCTGGACGCGCAGGCTCAGTGGCCGTGGCTCATGGGCCCAGCCGCTCCGTGACATGTGGGATCTTCCCGGACCAGGGCACGAACCTGTGTCCCCTGCATCGGCAGGCGGACGCTCAACCACTGCGCCACCTGGGAAGCCCCAAGGCATTCACTTTTTTATTTATGTCTGTTGAGTTTCTTTTAATCTATAACGCTCCAGGCTTTTTTTTTTTTTTTGGCTGCGTTATGTCTTTGTTGCTGCGCAGGGGCTTTCTCTAGTTGTGGTGAGCAGGGGCTACTCTTTGTTGCAGTGCATGGGTTTCTCCTTGCAGTGGCTTCTCTTGTTGCAGAGCACGGGCTCTAGGTGCACGGGCTTCAGTAGTTGTGGCACTCGGGCTCAATAGTTGTGGCCTGCAGGCTCTAGAGTGCAGGCTCAGTAGTTGCGCTGCATGGGCTTAATTGCTCCACAGCATATGGGATCTTCCCAGACCAAGGATCAAACCCGTGTCCCCTGCATTGGCAGGTGGATTCTTAACCACTGTGCCACCAGAGAAGTCCCAGGCTTTTTTTTCCTCTTGCATTTTATTTGTTGAAGAAACAGGGTCATTTGTTCTATAGAGTTTCCATCAGTCTGAATTTGTTAATTGCATCTCCGTGGTGTAATTTAACATTTTCTTCTGTCCCTTGTATTTTAGTAATCCAGAGGCATGATCTGCTTTAGATTTGGTTTTAGCACAGCAATACTTTGCAGGTGATATGTGTGTTTCCAGAGGCAGAACGTGTAAGGTTGACTCTGTCGGCAATGTTAGGGGCCATCCATAATCTTCAATTGGATTTTTTTTTTTTTTTTTTTTTGGCTGCCACGTGGTATGCAGCATCTTAGTTCCCCAACCAGGGATCAAACTCTTACACTCTGTATTGGGAGCGCAGAGTCTCAACCACTGGACCACCAGGGAAGTCCCTGGATCTTTTTTATTTGGCTGTGTTGGGTCTTCATTGCTGCACGCGGGCTTTCTCTAGTTGCGGCGAGCAGAGGCTACTCTTCATGGCAGTGTGCGGGCTTCTCATTGCAGCGGCACATGGGATCTTCCCGGACCAGGGCTCAAACCCGTGTCCCCTGCATTGGCAGGTGGATTCTTAACCAGTGTGCCACCAGGGAAGTCCCTGGATCTTTTTTTAATTAGAGGTGATTTACATTTTGAAAGGGTCACTCTGGTTGCTGGGGGGGAAGGGGTCCCAGGGTTTCAAGGACTGAAGGATAGCCATGCAACAAAGCACTTGCTGCCATGCCTGGCACACAGGGACTACTCAATAAATATTAGCACTTACTGTTGTTGTTGTTATTAGAGCTGTGTGGGGGGGCACCCAAATCCTGAGCTCGGAGCCATTTTCTGGCCAGGGCATTCTCCTCTCTTCTCCTCTGCCCTTGGAGGAGACGTCGTCAGTGCCCCATGGCTCTGGGAGGCATGTTCAGGAATGCGGCGGCCATCTATTTGCACCTGGTGGGGCCCTTCCGGGGAAAGAAGTCTGGAGCTTCGCTCGCCCGGTGTTTGCATCAGACTGTAAGTGCTCTAGCCCCTCGTGCTCTGCTGCTTGCGTGCCCCAGGGGTCCTGGGATCTGGCTTGGTTCCGGCTTCAAAGCTGTGCATGAGCCTCCTCTTTCAGGAGGCCTTCTCTGACTGCAGCCTGGATGTGGGCCTCTCCCTTGCCCTTGCTTCTAATCTAGAACTTGTAGCTATGCATCTGAATGGTCTCCTTGGAGCTGCTGCCTCCCCATCATCCCGTGTGCCCAGCCCAGTGTTTGGTACACAGTAGGTGCTTCATAAATGTTGGCTGAATAAATACATTATGCATAAGCTCAAGAACAGGCACTGGTTCCTCACTTATCCAAGTAGTGTGTGACATACTCAAAGGTCACTCCATTGAGCACCCCAAGTTTCTAGAGTCCCCCCTTTTTATCTTCTTCCTGAACTCATTCAACTCCATCCACCCCCTTTGCTCTCTCTCTGTGCCCCTCCACCCCTCTACTCCTTCGCCCACCCCAGCCCTCCGCAAACTCCCTCACTCCAACCTCTACCCACCTACCCCCACTGCCCCGACTCATCTTCACTTTATTTTTTTAAGTATGATGCGTGCCCGATTCAAACGTAATTCCTTATATCATTGAACCTATAATGCCATCAATATTAAGATGCACTGTTATTATGGACTAGTAAGTGGGGAAATTGCCAGTTACACTCGTGCTATAGATTCTAAGACACATCTGAAAGTGCAGTGTGCAAACAATACACATATCAGAGTCAGTCAAACATGGTGTGCTCTCCATACAAGCAACTTAGAGACAGAGAAGAGTGCACTTGTGATTAAATCACCTGCAATTCCACCACTCAGAGAGAACCTTTCTTAACATTTGGTATGTTTCCTTCTAAATTTTTTTCTATTCACATATGGTCATAAAAATATATATATACATACAAATATATATTAGGGTATATTTTAAAAAATATAATCATCCCGTACATGCTATTTTGTAGCCTGTTTTATTGATATTGGTATACCATATTTACAAACATTCCTCTAAAATGTAATTTTCTCCCACATTTTTTAATCATAAAAATAAAACCTTTATTTTAGAAAATTTGGAAAATACGAAAATTATAAGGAAGAGAAGAAAAATATCTGTCAACTAACCAACTAAAGATAATCACTGCTGACTAACATTTGGGTGATAACATGATTTTCCCTGGCAGGGATCACGCTCTCATTTTTAACTGTTTTGACATGTTCTGAGTGCCAGGCCTGGTGAGAGGTGTCAGGGACAGGGCTGCCAATGTTAGCAAAGCACCTACTAGGTGTCAGCCCCATGCTGGGCTCTCTGCAAATCATTCCCATCAGCAAGACTCCCAGGTGATGGAAAAGCCTGGCCTGTATACAGACGGTCCCCATGCCCTTATCCAGGGCAGGGGCCAGACACTAGGAGCGCTGCTGTTGCCACCACCCTGACCAGGGTCCTGTCCAGCTCCTCCTCCAACCTTGGGGAAGTCCCTGAATCTCTTTGAGCTTCAGTGTCCTCATCTTTACATGGGGATTATCCTGGTCCCTCTGATAGACGTGCTGTGGGGACTAAGCCTATGAGGAACAGTGGGGGCTCACTGTTAGATACAGCTGTGGCCCCACCACCTGCCGGCCATCTGAGACTCCAAGCCACAGGACCAGGAGGCTGGGAGGGACCACAGAGCCTATGCCCCTATTATACTGATGGAGAGACTGAGGCCAGGGGAGCTAAAGCACCTGTGCAATGTCACCCAGCCAAGGCGGGCTTAGGACCTGAGTTTGGTGGTTCTCAGGCCTGGCCAGTGTCTGCACACCTGCGGGTGAGGGGGAAGCTGGCCTGGAAGGAACATAGGGAAGGGGAGGGGAGGTCCCCTGAGCCCCCTAGGACCGAGCAAGTGTCCTCTTTGCCTGAGTCAGAACGTGGCCTCGTCTCAAACAGCCCTGGGTCTGAGTGTATCTGTTGTATGACCTTGAACACATCCCTCTCCCCGCTCTCCCTCCTCCATCTTCTTATCTGTAAAACGGGACCAGCCAGGTGGTCCTGAGAAGTCAAAGGAAGAGCTTAGCGAGAAGCTGCTGTAGTCACTGTCACCACGATCCTTCCCGTGCTCTGCTCTCCCCCTTCCTCCTGCCCCTCCTCCTCGGCCCCAGCCCCTCCTGGGTCAAACTTTAGCTTGATGGAATCCAGGCTGTGTGCCAGGACACGTGGACCCTGGGCTGGCAGGTGGGCGAGTCCAGGCTGCTGGAGTGGGAGGAGCTGAGCTGGGCGGTGGGAGACCCCGCCCCCCTGTCTTGTCTGGGAGCCCTGCTCTCCGCCTCCCACCTGGAGGAGTGGACACCAAGGCTGTGGCCCCAGAGAAGCTGCCTCCCGGGCAGGCCCAGGCTGCTGGGCCTCCACCACTGACCCTCCGTTTGTTCTGTCTTCAGCTCGTCATGACCAAACAGCTGCAGGCTCGAAGGCTGAATGGGATCGACCACAACCCATGGTGAGCTGGGCGGGGCTGGGGAGGGGTGTGGGGGTCCCCTGGGCTCAAGGGCAGGGCAGGGCTGGCGGTCTCTGGATTGGCAGTAACTCAGTGGTACCCAGGACGGCCGCGCACTCGGACGGGGGAAGATTTGTAGCCACAGCTCCTGAGAGGTGAGAACCCCAGCAGCCAGCTTAGGTTCGGATCTCAGCCTCGCCCTGCTTGGCTGTGGCATTTGGGGCCGGTGACTCGCCTGCTCTGAGCCTCAGTTTCCCATCTGGGAAATGGAGTAATTCCCTTTCCCTTGAAGGGCCTGGGAGGATGAGGTGACATACTATGTGAGCGATGGCCATTACCCAGGCATTACCCAGGCACCAGGCTGAGGGCTTTCCAGGCTAGTACAGAACAAGCTAAGCTAAGGAATATAAGAAGGTAAGACACGGGCAGCTCCTCACCAGCGCTTACAGAGGTTGACATCGTTTCTTTATTGACCTGTTCTAAATATGAGAGGCATGTGTGCCCCTTGTCACCCGTGATTCAGTGGATGCACTGGAAGGTGTATGAGAAAGATTTAATGACCTTCCCGCTTCCCCCCAACCCCTGCTCCTGGCCCGCTCTACCTTTGGCCAAGGGCATTGAGCCACCTCTATACGTTAAAAAAAAAAAAAAAAAAACATTGGCTGTTGTTTTTACCAAAAAGAGAACCATTTTTTCTTTCAAACTCCCCTGCTGTACAACGCTTTGTGTTTTGCAAAAATCTTCCACCTCCATCTTCTCCTCTGATGCTCCATGGTGTTTGGGATGGGGGAGCCAGGCCCAAAGGCCCTATAGGGTCCGGTTGCCCTCTAGGTTGGGCCTCCAGGGTCCTGTTCCCCAGGCTGCCACACTCTGTCCTCTCTGTGAGGCAGGTGGGCAGGCTTGTGGCCCATTTTTCACATAAGGTAAAGTCTAACTCCGAAGGAGGAAATGACTGGCTGGGAGAGACAGGAAGAATCTTTCCCGACTCACAGACCCAGCAGACTCTTGAACCCGTCACACCCATTGTACAGAAGGAAGGACTGAGGCCAGGAGAGGCTAAGTCTCATGCGAAGGCAGGGCAGAGCAGGAGCTGGCCTGGGAGGAATGCACGGGACAGCAGAGGAGTGCCAGGAGGGATGAGGGCCATGAAAGGTCCCAGGTTCCTGCTGACCCCAGGGTGGTGGCCTGAGGATCAGGACCCTAGAGGCCCAACCCACAGGGCAGCTGGTCTCCATAGGGTATTGGAGCCTGGCTCCCCTGTCCCAGCCACCATGGAACATCCACCACCTGATTTTGCATCTCAGCTCTGCCTTAGCGGCTGTGTGACTCTGGGCAGGTCACTGGCCTCTCTGAGCTTCAGCAACTCTGTCTTCAGAGACACTGTGGCGCTCTGGAGAGAAAATGACCAATTTTAGACATAATGATATTTATTGTTATGCAAATTCAACTCCACCCAGCCTGACCCCTCTGCCCCCAACCAACCTGGAACCGCATACCAGCCTCTTCAGCCTCTCAGCCTCTCTTCCAGTTTCCCTGAACAGGTAGCCATTAGGCAGGGCCAGAAGAAAGGTGGTCAGGGGCCAGAGACGGCAGATGGCAGGCCCCAGTCTGTCCAGGGTAATCGTCAAGCGCAGAACTGGTGCTTCAGACACCAAAGGCTGGCAGTGCTAACTGGGAGACGTTGGGCAAGTCGCCCGAACCCCAGCTTCTCCGTCCCCCCTGTGATCAAGGAGCAGAACATGCCTCATAGACTATCAGAGATGATGTGAGCAAGCATTTCAAAGTGTGGTGCTGAGAGACACATGAACGGGTCATGAAATCCATTTCGGGGCGCTCAACAAGTATTTCTACTGACTAGAGTAGAATAGGATGGGAAATACTGCAGTGGATCACACCGGAAGGAGAAAGTTGAGTCCATGTTTGTGCTCTACAGAGCTTGGGATGTAAAAGTGATTTCTTACTATGGATCGTGGTGGAAAGTTGGAAAGCCCCTGGGCTAAGACATGTGATCAGCATGGAACCAGTTATGACCACGAACAGATCTCCGGACCAGGGTGGATGCTGATTATGCAGTTTTTCTAGAAGGAACCCAACGCCTTGCTCACCCTGCCCTGGAAGCAAGCGGAAGTCCAGGTCGGGGTGGAGGGTTGGGCTGGTACCCACTCTCTATTTGTTGCCCAGGGTGGAGTTTGTCAAACTGGCCAGTGAGGCTGATGTCGTGAACTTGGGCCAAGGCTTCCCAGACTTCGCACCCCCAGACTTCGCCGTGGAAGCCTTTCAGCACGCCGTCAGTGGGGACTTCATGCTCAACCAGTACACGAAGGCATTTGTGAGTCTACCAGCCCCTCTGGAGGGGTCCCTGGACATGGACCTCTGAGGAGGTCCCGGGGGAGGACAGAGCAGATCTTTTTGGGCAGCAGGCCCATCTGAGTGTCAGGGTTCATGGGGCAGAGCCCTGGGAATTCAGTCTGGCCATGGTTCAGTGTTCACTGACTGTCTCCTTTGTTCCAGTCCCTGGAACAGTTCATGGTCTGGGGGAAAGACAGGTAAAAAAGCGTGAGCCAGGAGCTCATTGCCTAGTGGGAAAAGCAGACCAAAACCCAAAACAATCGCAGAAGACAAAGGTAGCTGATATGCTGTGATGGAGGAGAATGGGGTACTTGGGAGCAAGAAGGAGGGAATGAGACCTGGGAGATCAGGGAGGGCTTTCTGAAGGAGGTGACGCCTAAGCTTAACCCTGAAAGACAAGCTGCTGATTGTTTTGACTCTAAATCCGAAGTCTTTCTGTGAAGAACCAGAGAGTAAATATTTGCCGCCTTGGAGTAGTTTCTTAAACTTTGATGTGCATCTCATCGCCCTGGGGGAAAGTTCCCTCCAGTGCCACCACCCAGAGATAACCACTGCTAATGGTTTGCTACTTTGCTGAGTGTTTAGACTTTTGAACTTTTATAAATTTATTTTTATTTTTGGCTGCGTTGGGTCTTCATTGCTGCACCTGGGCCCTCTCTAGTTGCTGCAAGCAGGGGCCACTCCTCGTTGCCATGCGCGGGCTTCTCACTGTGGCGGCCTCTCTTGTTGCGGAGCACGGGCTCTAGGCATGTGGGCTTCAGTAGTAGTGGCACGCAAGCTCAGTAGTTGTGGATCACAGGTTCTAGAGCACAGGTTCAGTAGTTGTGGTGCACGAGCCCAGGTGCTCCACGGCATGTGGGATCCTCCCAGACCAGGGCCCAAACCCGTGTCCCCTGCATTGGTAGGCGGACTCTCAACCACTGCACCACCAGGGAAGTCCCCTGAACTTTTAACTTTTAAAAATGCTTGTATAAACACACACACATTCACATGCCCACACGTGAGATTTGTGTTTCTTAACACAAATGGACTCATACTCTAGTAATGTTCTATAACTTATTTCACTAAATAGTATGACATAGGCATCTTTCCATGTCAAAACAGCCTCATTCTTTTTTTTAAATTTATTTTTTATTGAAGTATAGTTGAATTACAATGTTGTGTTAATTACTGCTGTACAACAAAGTGACTCAGGCATACATTCTTTTTCATATTCTTTTCCATTATGGTTTATCATAAGATATTGAATATAGTTCCCTGTGCTATATAGTAGGACCTTGTTGTCTATCCATTCTATATATACCAGTTTGCATCTGCTAATCCCAAACTCCCCATCCAACCCCCTCCCATCCCCCTCCCCCTTGGCAACCACCAGTCTGTTCTCTATGTCCCTGATTCTGTTTCTGTTTCATAGATAGGTTCATTTGTGTCATATTTTATATTCCACATATAAGTGATATCATATGGTATTTGTCTTTCTCTTTGTGACTTACTTCACTTAGTATGATAACCTCTAGTTGCATCCATGTTGCTGCAAATGGCATTATTTCATTCTTTTTCATAGCTGAGTAGTATTCCATTGTGTATATGTACTCCATTAGCCTCATTCTTTTTGATGGCTGCATAGTATCCGATTGCCTAGATGTGCCATAATCTATTTACCCAGCCCTACACTGATGATCTGGTTTGGTTATCTCACTATTAAGCAATGCCACAGTGAATATCTCTTTGTGTATCCCTTTGTACACATATGTGAATATTTCTCTCAGATATATATCTGAGATATATATCTATATATATATATAGATATATATATATATATCTATATATATATCTCAGGATATATCTCTCAGATATATCCCAAGAAGTAAAACTAGAGAATCAAAGGGTGTAAGCATTTCAGCCTGTGCTGGATATTGTCAGATTGCCCTCTAGTAAGGTTTACTCACATACCCACCAACAGGCTGGTCTCAGAGCTGGCAGGAATGTTCATTCTTTTCATGTACATATTGGGCCTCAGGACTTTTTCTTTCATGCCTGACCTCATTTTTTTCATTTGGGTGTATATTTTTGTCCTATTGCTTTGAAAGAGCTCTTTACATATTAAATATCTTATTTCTTTCTCTTATGTTGCAGTGTTCCTCTCTTTGTCTTTTAACTTTGCTCATGGGATATTTTGGTGTACAGAAATTTTTCATTTTTATGTAGTCAATTCTGGTTTAGTGAATTATTTAGTTAAGTTCTAGACCTTAGGTTTCAGTCCCTTGGCTTAGCCTGGAGTGTTTTTGTTTGTTTGTTTGTTTGTTTGGGTTTTTTTTTTTGCGGTATGTGGGCCTCTCACTGTTGTGGCCTCTCCCGTTGCGAAGCACAGGCTCCGGACACGCAGGCTCAACAGCCATGGCTCACGGGCCCAGCCACTCCACGGCATGTGGGATCTTCCCGGACCGGGGCATGAACCCGTGTCCCCTGCATCGGCAGGCGGACCCTCAACCACTGTGCCACCAGGGAAGCCCAGCCTGGAGTGTTTTATAAGTGTCCTCAACAAACAAGCGTACAGATCCAATCTTCCTCTCAAAGTGGGGTGCTTCCAAAGCTGCAACATAAAGTCCTATTCCTGCACTTCAACTGGCATGACCTTGGGAAAGTCATTTTCTTTCTCTGGCTCACTGTTTTTCTACCAGTCAAATGGTGGGGATCAAATAATACCTCTTTTGCAAGGCTGCCAAGAGGATTAGATGGCACAAAAGTACTACTTAAACTTAGAGGGAGGTGTTTAAAGTGTGGAGTTCCTGCTATTTTGAGGGCTCTGTTGCACTGTGCTCCACGAAGGCATACACTCTGTCTGGTTTCCCACTGATCCCAGCCCTGGATGCTGGGCCTGGCACAGAGCAGGCTTTATGGCATGTGCTGGCGATGGAGATGAAAGAACTCACCCCACAGGAACTGACTCTGCCCCAAGGCTTGCTGCTGGAAGATGCTAGAATTGCCTGGATGCATCTGAGTGGGAGGGTGGGCCCAGGCTGAACCAGGCCGCTGACCCCTGCTGTCCCGGCAGGGTTATCCACCCCTGACGAAGATCCTGGCCAGTTTCTTCGGGAAGTTGCTGGGACAGGACATGGACCCGCTCAAGAACGTGCTGGTGACTGTGGGTGCCTATGGGGCCCTGTTCACAGCCTTCCAGGCCCTGGTGGACGAAGGAGACGAGGTGAGTGGGCAAGGCCAGGGCTGGGTGGGGGTGAAGGGTCAGGGTGGTGCCGACCCCAGCCAATCTGATCCTTGTACCAGGTCATCATCATCGAGCCCTTTTTTGACTGTTATGAGCCCATGACATTGATGGCAGGGGGTCGCCCTGTGTTTGTGTCCCTGAAGCTGGTAAGGATGCTGGTCGGGGTGTGGGTGGGCAGAGGGGTCCAAGGAGTGTGCTGGGTTGAACCCTGGGAGGTGGGAAAGAAGGAAGGAAGTGCAGGAGGGCAGTTTCTCCAGGATGAGGAGAGGGGTGTCCAGAGCCCGAGAGGAGAGACAGTGGGGAGAGATGCCTGGGGGGAGGAAGGCTGACTTTCTAGAGATGAAAGTCATGTGGGTAAGTATTGCCACCCCCTCCCACCTCCTCTTGCAGAGCCCCAACCAGGATAGGGAACTGGATTCCAGCAGCAACTGGCAGCTGGACCCCACGGAGCTGGCCAGCAAGTTCACATCTCGCACTAAAGCCCTTATCCTCAACACACCCAACAACCCCCTGGGAAAGGTACCTGAGAGACCTCCTCTGGGGACCCCTCCAGATTGGCTCACGTCCCTGCTCTGTTACTCTTGTGCTGCCATGGGGCCTCAGTTTCTTTGTCTGTGAAGTGGGAGGACTACCTGCGATGGGCTCTGAGGACCGAAGCTCCCAGAGGTCCCAGGGCCTGGGGCAGGGATCCCCAGGGAAGGTATCAGGCCTCGGGTGGTGGAGCGGGCTGGACATCTCCATGACTTCCCCATGAACCTGGGCCAGTGACTTCACCTCTCCAGTTTTTCGTCTGGAAAATGGGAACATGACAGAACTGATGTGAAGGAAGACCCAGGCTTCCACCTGTGTCTCTCCTTTACTGTCACACCATTATCACACTCAAAACGCTTCTGACACCAGATATGTGGGTTTTTTTCCCACACTAAGTAATTATGTGAGACCAGCTGGGTGTCCCACAAGTCAACTCAATTTAATTCAATTCTGACACTGTCTACCTGGAGATGGCGTCAGATCCCACAGGTTAAGGGCTCAGTCTCACAAGTCTGCCCCCCACCCCACTCCAGACACCAATCACAAGTCGAGGTTGTCACCTGTGCTGCTGACCTATGGTTGTAAATCTGAGGTGCCCACAACCCCCTCCTCGGTTCAATTAATTTGCTAGAGTGGCTCACAGGACTCAGGGAAACACCTACTTACAGTTACCAGTTTATTAAAGGATACGATAAAGGATACAGATGAACAACCTGATGAAGAGACATGTAGGGCGAGGTCTGGGAGGTTCCCGAGCACAGGTGCTTCTGTCCCTGTGGAGCTGGGGTGTGTCAAGCTCCTGGTACCTGGATGTGCTCACCCACCTGCAAGCTCTCTGAACCCTGTCCTATTGGGATTTTTATGGAGGCTTCAATTATCAACTCCATTTCCAGCCCCTCTGCCCTCTCTGGAGAAAATTCCAAACTTCCAATATGGCTTCGTCTTTCTGATGATCAGCCCCAATCCAAGAGCCCACTTAGAGTTGCCTCATTAGAACAAAAATGCTTCTAGTGCTCTTTTTTTTTTTTTAATTTATTTATTTTTGGCTGCAGTGGGTCTTTGTTGTTGCGTGTAGGCTTTCTCTAGTTGCAGCGAGTGGGGGCTACTCTTTGTTGCGGTGCATGGGCTTCTCATTGTGGTGGCTTCTCTTGTTGCGGAGCACAGGCTCTAGGTGTGCGAGCTTCAGTAGCTGCAGCACTCCGGCTCCGTAGTTGTGGCATGCGGGCCCTAGAGCATGTGCGCTTCAGTAGTTGTGGCATGTGGGCTCAGTAGTTGTGGCTCACGGGCTCTAGAGCTTAGGTTCAGTAGTTGTGGCGCACGGGCTTAGTTGCTCTGTGGCATGTGGGATCTTCCCGGACCAGGGCTCGAACCTGTGTCCCCCACACTGGCAGGCGGATTCTTTTTTTTTTTTTGGTTATAAATTCATTTATTTATTTATTTATGGCTGAGTTGGATCTTCGTTGCTGCGCGTGGGCTTTCTCTAGTTGCGGCGAGCAGTGGCTACTCTTTGTTGCCATGCGCGGGCTTCTCATTACGGTGGCTTCTCTTGTTGTGGTTGTGGAGCACAGGTTCTAGGCGTGTGGTCTTCAGTAGTTGTGGCACGGGGACTCAGTAGTTGTGGCTTACGGGCCCTAGAGCACAGGCTCAGTAGTTGTGGTGCACAGGCTTAGTTGCTCCGTGGCATGTGGGATCTGCCCAGACCAGGGATTGAAGGCAGGCGGATTCTTAACCACTGCGCCACCAGGGAAGTCCACTTCTAGTGCTCTTATCACTTAGGAATTTACAAGAGTTTCCAGAGCCCTGTGTCTAGGTCAGGATCAAAGAGCAAATATTAGAACAAAAGATGTTTCTAGTGCTCTTACCACTTAGTAATTTACAAGGGTTTTAGGAGTTCTGTGCCAGGAATTGGGGCAGATATATATATATATATATATATATATATATATGTGTGTGTGTGTGTATTTTCTGTTATCTCACAACCAACTTCACAGGGTCACTGTTGCAGGGATAGGATGGGACAGAAAAGCCCTCAGCACCGGCTCTGGCCCTGTCTGTTCATCTCTCTAAGCAGGCCTCTCTGTTTGGGGATGGTCCCTGCAGGTGTTCTCCAGGGCAGAACTGGAGCTGGTGGCCAGCCTGTGCCAGCAGCATGACGTGGTGTGTATCACCGACGAGGTCTACCAGTGGCTGGTCTATGACGGGTGCCAGCACGTCAGCATCGGTGAGCCGAGCCGGCCAGGGTGCCCCCGTTCCCCTGGACATTTGTGGCAGGGCCTTGAGCCCAGTCTGGGTGTCAGCGCAGGCCTGTTGATTAGGACCGAGGAGTCTAGACCCACACAGGTCAGGTGACCTGGGGCAGTGACTTCACCTCTCTGAGGACAGGGGAACACATGGCATCTGCCTCCCAGGGTTGTCATGAGGGTGAGCTCAAATAAGTCGTGGGAGTAGCTTAGCACATGGTGGAGTCTGGAGCGTTGAGAGCCTGAGTGCCTGCTGGGGTCCAGCCCCCACCCCTCCCCTGCCCCCACCCCCATCTCAGCAGCTGCTTTCTTTGGCCTTGGGCAGCCACCCTCCCTGGCATGTGGGAACGCACCCTGACCATTGGCAGCGCTGGCAAGACCTTTAGCGCCACAGGCTGGAAGGTGAGTCAACGAGGGCGGGGGTGAACCCCCCCTCTACAATCCTTGGTAGGCGAGTCTGGCCTGGAAATCCAGAAGGGGTTTGGTCAGGCCCCGAAGAGCCTCACCTCCTACCTATGTTGCTGGTCCAGGTGGGCTGGGTCCTAGGCCCGGAGAGTCTGCTGAAGCACCTGCGCACCGTGCACCAGAACTCCATCTTCCACTGTCCCACACAGGCCCAGGTGAGGGGGGGGGGGGCAAGAAAGGAGTTCGGGCTGGCTCCAAGGTCAGGTCACACCTGACCTGCTTGTCCCTCCGCCCTCCCCAGGCTGCAGTAGCCCAGAGCTTTGAGCGGGAGCAACTGCACTTCGGCCAACCCAGCAGCTACTTTGTGCAGCTCCCACAGGCCATACAGCGCTGCCGAGACCACATGATACAGAGCCTGAAGTCTGTAGGCCTGAGGCCCGTGATCCCCCAGGGCAGCTACTTCCTCATCACAGACATCTCGGAATTCAGTGAGTGGGACTGGCCGGGCTGGGCCAGGTACAGGGCCCTGGAGGCTGCTCAGGGCTCAGCCTGGCCTCTGTCCCCCAGAGAGCAAGATGCCCAACTTGCCTGGAGCTGCAGATGAGCCTTACGACAGACGCTTTGTCAAGTGGATGATCAAGAACAAGGTGGGCTGGGCCTCTGCCAGGGCCGCTGTGTATGTTTTACAGGCTGTGCACTGCTAAGGGTGCCTGACCAGGGGGCTGATGCGCCGAAGTCCAGCCAGTCCTCTGCCTTGAGCCGTGGCACAGGGTTGCATCCACTTCAAGGAATGGGAAGCCTGTTTTCAGTTTGCTCAAATATGCCTTGTGGGCTGGCAGGAATTCTTGCCCTCTCAGGGCTTCAGTCTTCCCATCTGTACAGTGAGGAGCTGGCCCATTAACTCTGAGGTCCATCCAGCTCAGAGCTACGACTCTAAGACTTATTTCTTTTTTTTGCTTGTTTGTGGCGTTTTTTTTGTTTTGGCCGTGCCACATGGTTTACAGGATCTTAGTTCCCCGACCAGGGATTGAACCCGCGCCCTCAGCAGTGAAAGCGCAGAGTCCTAACCACTGGACCATCAGGGAATTCCCTAAGACTTATTTATTCTATGGCTCTGCCCTGACCTGCCTGGCTTGGAATGATGATTTGGGATGCTTTTCCTCTGACCTTGATGCAGCACTGGGAGGTGCTGCACTGAACTAATTTTCCTTCTCCTGTCTCATCACGGAACATCTCTGACCCCCTGGAGCCCCCCAGAGGCCTGCTGGGCTGTGGGGCCGCTGAGACATGGGCTTCCTCCTCCACAGGGCTTGATGGCCATCCCAGTCTCCATCTTCTACAGCGTGCCACATCAGAAGCTCTTTGACCACTATATCCGCTTCTGTTTCATGAAGGTAAAGGACAGGCCTGGGGGAGGGAAGACCTCCCCAAGCCTCCCCATGCCTCCTGCGGGTGTGGGGAGAGGGGTAGGACCAATCTGTGTTGGTGCAGGATGAATCCACGCTCCAGGCCATGGACAAGAAGCTACAGAAGTGGAAGGATGACCTCAGGCCCTGACATCACCCCCTGGGCCCTGCATTGCCTGCTCCCTGCACACTCTGCAGGGCTCTGTCTTTGTCCAGGTTTCAGCCATTCCCAGGTTGGGGGTAGATGGTACTGGAGGATCTCTTCTCTGTAACACAGAATAACCTCAGGGAAGAGCCCCCCTTTTGGTCTTGGGACAGTCAGGAGCACTTCCCCATGGCGCATAGCTGTGTTCCTGTTGCAGAGGTGAAGGAGGCCTGACCGGGGCCTCTCCCTGGTCCTCCCTGTGCTGGGCTATATGGTCTTGGGTCCCCTCTGGCCTCCCCAGACTCACCTGGGACTCAGAGGGCAGAGTTCAATAGTGTACTGACCTTGGGTCTCAGCACTGGCCCCAGCCTTGCACTGGCCCCAGCCTTGCATTGGCCCCAGCCAGGCCTCAGGCATCCCTCCCTTTCCTTATCTAAGCTTGATTTTGGAAAGTTGCCCTTAGGCTTGACTCTTCAAGCCAGTACTTTTGCCCATAATAAAGTTTTAAGTTATTCAAACTGTTATTGGCTGCTTCTCTCTGCTTCACACCCTGGTGCTGATTGCAGATGGGGGCTTAGTCAGAATGGAAGGCAACTCCCACCTCCCTGAACCTCAGATCCCAGACTCTCTTTGTACAAATGTGTTTTGAGGCCCAAAGAAGGGCAGGGACTTGGACCTTGTCTGAGGCCACCCAGTTAGTTAATGGTAAAACCAGGCCTAGGGGCTCAGATGGTATGTGTTACCGTTGTTGGTGGTGGTGGTGGTGGTGGTGGTGGTGGTGGTGGTGTGTGTGTGTGTGTGATGGGGGCCTCAGTTGAGTGTCTCACAGGGAAGACTCGGACAGTCACACCCCACAGGGATCAGAGTCCAGGCCAGGATTGCCAGGGATTACATAATTAGACAGAAGGGGAAAGGAATGTTTCCCCTAACATTTACTGCTCACCCCTGTATGCCGGGCACTTGGATGTGCACCATCTCATTAAAGGACCCTCTGAGACAGGAGTTACTGCCTCCATTTTACAGGTGAGGAAACCGCTTTGGAGGTGAGGGGACTTACCTGAGGCCATCCAGCTGGTAAAAGGTAGAAATGAGATTTGATCCCAGGGGTGGGCCTCCCACTGGAAAGCAACGCAACTCCTGAAATCATTTGGAAGGTGGTGCTGGGGAGTTGTCTTGAAGTTGCATTTGCATAGCAAGCTCATGGGTTTTGCTCATATCACATATTTAATTGGGGAGCTGATGGAAACATATAGGATAATAAAATACAGTTGGTCTTTGTCCCTGGTTCCTGGCACAGAGCTCCTAAAACCCTTGTAATTTCATGAGTGTTAGTAGTGTCTTTTGTTATTCAAAATGAACCCCTTCAACCATGTGATTAGAGGGTCAGAACTTTCAGCCTCAAACCCAGACCTCAGAGAGGGAAAAGGGACTGGACATTGAGTTCAGTCCCATGGCTAATGATTTAATCAGACGTGCATATGTAATAAAATCCCACATAAAAACCCTGAATCACTGAGGCTCAAGGACCTTCTGGGCTGGTGAACACATCGATGCGCTGGTAGGGTGGCCCATCCGGAGAGGGCATGGAACCTCTGCACCCCCCTCTCCCAAGACCTTCGTCTATGTACCTGTTCCATTTGGCTGTTCCTGGGTTGTTATCTTCTCTAATGAAACTCTAATTGTAAGTATAGCACTTTCCTGAGGGCTGTGAATTGTTTCAGCAAATTATTGAATCTGGGGGGTGGTCATGGAAATGCCGGAATTTGTAGTCGGCCAGGCAGAAGTGGGGGTGGCTGGTGACCCCACTTGCTGCTGATATCTGAAGTGGGAGACAGTCTTGTGGGACTGATACCTTAACCTATGAGGTCTGTGCCAACTTGTCAGAATTTAATTGAAGTGTAGGGCACCCACTTGGTGTGAGAATTGCTGTTTGGAACATACTTGGTATTATGACAGGACACTTTCCTTTTTTTTTTTTTTTTTTAATTTTTAAAATTATTTATTTTTTGGCCAGGCGGCACATGGGATCTCAGTTCCCAGACCAGGGATCCAACCTGCACCCCCTGCATTGGAAGTGCAGAGTCTTAACCACTGGGCCACCAGGGAAGTCCCAGGACACTTCTTCCTTTCCCAACTATGACTTTGTGATACTATCACTGCTCCAAAGTCAAGATTGTGAAACAGAACAACAACTCGGAGGCTCAGGGTTGGAGCCCCTTTGCCATACTACACATAGCCTGATGATAAGCAAGTCCTCAATGGGGTAAACCCGTAGATTTCTTGGATAGAACCACCCTGACCAAAGGTTTCATGTCTCATGAACCAATCCAGAATCTGCCCATAACTCAAATCTGTGGCTCTACAGAGGTTCCAGATCTTAGACTGAGTAACCTCAGCCAACCCGAGATGCAGAAATGACTTTGCCTTTCATTCAGATACGGGAGAGCGGGGAATGGTGAAACAAACACAAGCCCTGTAATGTTAACACACACTCTGAATTAGAAATGAATCTCTCCTCTACTAGGTTGTAAACTCCAGATCAGTATCTGCTTTCCCTACCATTGTGTCCCTGGCGGTTAGCACAGGGAGTTCCAGCCTCAAAATAGGATCTGCTTGATAAATATTTGTTGATTGAATGAATACTGACTCAAATTTATTATTTAAAAAAGACAGTGTATCTCATTCCTTGCCGGTAGGAATGCAAACTGGTATAACCGCTTTGGAAGACAGCTTGGCCATTTCTTTTTTATTTATTTATTTATTTGGCTGCGCCGGGTGTTAGTCACGGCACACAGGATCTTCGTCGCCACGTGTGGGATCTTTTAGTTGCGGCATGCGAACTCTTAGTTGCAGCATGTGGGATCTAGTTCCCTGACCAGGGATTGAACCCGGGCCCCCTGCATTGGGAGCACGGAGTCTTAGCCACTGGACCACCAGGGAAGTCCCAGTTTGGCAATTTCTTACAAAGCTAAACATAGTCTTACTGTTGGATCCAGCAATCAGACTTCCAGCTATTTACCCAAATGAGCTGAAAATTCATGTCCACACAAAAACCTGCACATGAATATTTGCAGCAGTTTTATTCATAATTGCCAAATACTGGAAGCAACCAAATGTCCTTCAAAAGGTGAATGGATAGACACACAGTGGCATAGCCATACAACGAATAGTATCTGGCAGTAAAAAGAAATGAGCTATCGGGGACTTCCCTGGTGGTGGAGTGGTTAAGACTCCGCGCTCCCAGTGCAGGGGGCGCGGATTCAATCCCTGCTCAGGGAACTAGATCCCACATGCATGTAGCAACTAAGAGTTCGCATGACACAACTAAGGAGCCGGCAAGCCGCAACTAAGACCTGGCGCAACCAAATAAATGAATAAATATAAATAAATTTTTTAAAATTATATCTTCAACCTACTATAAAAGAAAAAGAAATGAGTTATGAAACCATTAGAAGATATGGAGGTGATCTCGGAGAGACAGCAGTGAGGTCTTAGTTCCCTGCCCAGGAATTGAACCTGCGTAGCCCAGATGAAAACCAGGAATCCTAGCCGCTAGAGCACCAGGGGCTAGAGGCTAGAAGCAAAGTGGCCCTGGCTCTTTCCCCCATTTGAGAGCAAGAATGTTTCAAGGAGGCAAAAACTGTAAAAAACAGGTACAAAGTTTATTATTAGAGACACAGCACTATGGGAGAGCACACAGAGAAACAGTTTGTTTATTTAAGTCGAAGCTGGGCAGAAATACACACCCAGAGAGAAAGGGTGTGGGCGTCCTTTCTAATGGGGAGGAGTGGAGTAAAGAGGCGATTTAAATCACTTATATAGGACAGTTCTTCCTGGTCTTTGTTTACCTTTGGCCAATTATCTCGTTTCTTTTTTCACACATGACTGGTCCTAGGACCCTCCCCAAGCTGCGTGTGCAACTTTTTGCTAAGATGGATTCCACCGCAGAGGCCTGTGTGTATATGTCCACACTTATTATGGGGTGGTGTCCCCTCCCTTTTTGACCCCCAAGGAGCCTTCCTGCGCATGTCCAGACAGGAAGTTTTCCTTGACCTCAGGAGTGGTTATTTTATCTCTTTACTTCAGTAGAGCTCAGCTTCTGCCACTAGCTTTGACCTTGGAGCATCTGGGTGAGAACAGAGCTTCAGTGTTACTCCACTTGACAAACCCCAGCTGTCCAGCCCAGGGGCCCATCTATCTCCTACTTTAGAGGAACTTTAAATGCATGTTGCTTAGTGAAAGAAGGGAGTCTGAAAAGGCTGCATACTGTCTGATTCCAACTATATGACATTCTGGAAAAGGCAAAACTATAGGGACAGTAAAAAAGATCAGGGTCCCCGTGGTTACCAGGGGCTTGAGGGGTGGGGGAGGTAGGTGGAGCACAGAGGATTTTTAGGGCAGTGAATCAATTTTGTATGATACTGTAATGGTAGATATATGACATTATGCATTTGTCAAAACTGTTAGAATGTATAACACAAAGAGTGAACCCTAATGTAAACTATGAACAATGCATCAATATAGGTTCATCAACTATAACAAATGTACACATTAACACATGTGAACAACAGAAACTGAGTGAGGGTTATGTGGGAACTCTGTACTATCTGTTCAATTTTCGGTAAACCTAAATCTGCTCTAAAAAAGTAAAGTCTGATAATTAAAAGAGAGTAAATGAACGAATCTATAAAATAATTGGATTAAATTATTGCCAGCTCTGAATCACACTCCAGCTCTGTGCCTCAGGGTCCCCATGTGTAAAACCAAGCTGAGCTTTGAGTTTCGCGCCCGACGGGAGGAGAGAGGGTAGCTCTCCTATCGTCCAAGGGTTCAGGAGAGAACCGGATACCGTGCGTGTTTGGACACCCAGGCCTGCGATGAGCCCCGCCCACCCCCGGGAGCCCGCCCCCAGGAGCCAGTCCCAGGCCCACACGCTCCCTCAGCCCGGAGCATAGGGCGCGCCCTCGCACGCCGTTGGCTCTCCGATTGGACGGCTCGGAGGAGGTGTTGGCGGAAGGGGTGAGTCTGATTGGCTGGGCGGGGCCGACGGTGTGCGACTAACATGGCGGAGCGCGGGAGGAAGAGGCCCTGCGGCCCGGTAGGTGGAGGGATGTGGGATCCCGCGGCAGGGCGCGGGGTGGAGGCAAGAGAAAGAGCCGCTTGGGGGCCCGTGGCAGGGCCTGGCCGCACCTCTAGCTCCCTGCTCGTCGCTGCTCCGCGGCCCGAGTCCCCGAGGTGCCGCATGCTCATGGCCTCAAGCACCCCTGTCCAGATGAGAACCGGAGGTGGGAGCCGGGGTTCGAGTCAGAGCCGGGACTGCGTTGGGTAACTCATTGCCCGGGGCCCGGATTCAGAAGACCGGACCCGGCTCGGAATCCCGAGCCCTTTCGTGGCGTATCTCTTCTGACACCACGGCGACAGTGGGCAGGTCCTGTCCCTCTGAACCTGTTTCCTCTTCTCTCCAGGGGGAACTCATTAAACAATTTATTGAATGCTTACTGTGTGCCAGGTGTGGTCTCAGGCACTGGGGGTACGACAGGTCCCTGCCCTCCTGACGCTTTCTCTGGGCAGCAGGAGTGTGGCGTGGGGGGCGGGGGGAGGGTTCCCTCGTTTCCTCACCACCTCCATTTAAAGAGAGGGGACAGCTGTGGAGCAGCAAGTGGGACCTCCTCTCGGGTGTGACCATTCAGCCTCACTCCTATATCTCCTCCCACCCCTACTCCAGGGTGAACATGGCCAGAGGGTGGAGTGGCGAAAATGGAAGCAACAGAGTAAGTAAGGGACCGGGGCGGTGGGCTCAGATGGGGAGATGAGCATCTGTGCTCACCTCTCCCCGAGGCCGCTCCATCAGTGCACAGCTGAATCTTGGGGAAAAGCCACCAGATTTGGCCCCTCTAGGTCCCACAGTACCCAAAATGGAGAAGACAGGGCCAGAAGCCCTGGGAGGCTCCTTTGGCTGCTGTCTCAGCAGCATTGGAGAGCCCAGGCTGCCCCTACTGAGAGGACATCACCTCCTGGACTGCTCCAAGTCCTCCTCAGGTCCAAGTCCCTCTTCCCTCCACCAATCGGGATGTCCTCTTATCCAGAAAAAGAGGAGAAAAAGAAGTGGAAGGATCTCAAGATGGTGAAGAAACTGGAGCGGCAGCGAGTGCAGGAGGAACAGGCAAAGCGACAGCAGGAGGAGGAGGCAGCTGCCCAGAGGGAGGATCGGGGTGAGCAAGCTGGGTCCTCGGTAGGGCAGAGAATGTTATAGCTGGAAGGGCCCTTAGGGGCCAGTGGGTCCAGACATCTTGTCCTGATGGAGAAAATGAGGCTCAGAGAACGGGAGGGACCCAGAAAACTGAGTCCTAACTTCCTACTTAGGTAGATTTCGATTCTGTGGAGGGTAAGCATCATATATCATCACTTTATGCCTCTAGAACCTCATCATTGTAATGATAGTTAATTTTTTTCCTTCTTTATTGATCACTGTGTGCTTTAATTTCACTTTTCATTTAAGTATTTTGATTTCATAATAAGAATGTCTCTTTTTTCTCATTAAATAATACATGCTCAAAACAAAACTCCCCAAACAATACAGAAAACAATAAAGAAAGGAAAAATCCCAGCAAACATTGCAGTTAACGTTTCTCCAGCTATGTTAACACCCACTTATATATAGGTAGGGAGGTATATAGATACAGTTTTACAAAAGTTGAGACTGCTTTATCCACACACTTCTGGAGCTGTTTTTTCTCATCCCACATTGTGTCCTGGATGTCCTTCCGTGTTCGTACATTTGGATCTACCCTAACAAGTTGTATCTTTCCTCCTTGGCCAGACCCAAAGGTCTGGAGGGTCAGGGGGCCATATTGTACCCTGTAAGCCCAGTGGTTACCAGTGATGATGGTGACAGTGGGGAGAGCAACTGAGCATGTCAGCTGTCTGACACCGGGAAAGCCCTTTATCTCCTGTGGCTCCCTTTGGACAACTCTGGGAGGGAGAGTGTGGTGGTCCCTCTGAAGCCAGCTGTCCTGCCTTTTGTGTGACCTTGGGTCACATATTTGACCTCTGTGGGCTGAAGGTTCCCCACCTCTCAGTCGGGATCATGGTATACCTACTTCCTAGGGTTATTGGTTAACTGTGCACATATAAAAGGCACTAAGAATAAATATTAACTCATTATCATCCCTATTTGACGCCTGGGGAACTGAGGTGGTAGGGGGCAGAGGATGTGAATATAGGTCAGTTCTTCTAACAGCTCCCTTGCCTGGCCCAGCGGTATGCCCTTCTTACGGGAGTCCTGGAGACCTCTGATTCCATTTTCTTCCTGGGTAGATTGAGGCCCAGAGAGGGGAGTTGGATCTATGCTGCTTAGCTCAAAACTCCTCACAGTCGGAAAATTCTCTAACTCTGGGCCCTGGATTAGAGCAAGGGAGGGGAGGGATGGCCCTGGCCTCTCTGGCTGACCGTGAACACCCCTGTCCTGCCCAGGGCGGCACTACACCCTGAGCGTGGCCCTTCCGGGCTCCATCCTGGACAACGCCCAGTCGCCCGAGCTTCGCACCTACCTGGCCGGCCAGATTGCTAGAGCCTGCACCATCTTCTGCGTGGATGAGATTGTGGTGTTTGATGAAGAGGGCCAAGATGCCAAGTGAGGGGCCATCCAGCGGGCCCCGGGGCTCAGGGAGAAGGGAGGGGCTGCCATGATTGGCTGGGCTTCCCTTTTTTCCCTGCCTACTTGCCTGGGCTGAGAATCCCGTCTGAATGCCCCCACTGTAACCCTGGCGGGTCGAGTTGCAAAGCAGGGGCGCTGCAGAGGTCATACTGGGGGGAGGAGCTCTTGAAGGAAACCCGGTGGGCTTGAGCCCTATCTTTCTCTCTCCAGGACTGTGGAGGGGGAATTCAGGGGAGTCGGCAAGAAGGGGCAGGCATGCGTGCAGCTGGCCCGGATCCTGCAGTACCTGGAGTGTCCCCAGTAAGGGCATGAAGGACAGACTTGCCAGAGCATGTGGGAGGGGTGGTCACGGTGCAGGTCGGATGGGAGGTGGCCTCCCTGAGATCTGCGTCCTTTCCTAGGTACCTAAGAAAAGCATTCTTCCCCAAGCATCAGGATCTACAGTTTGCAGGTAAGGCTGTGGGGGCCTGACCCCCCTTTCCCCTGGATCATCCCCCAGACCCTGAGAAATCATGGGACAGTTGGGAAAGCAGGCCCAGGCAGGGCAAGGCCTGTGGCTGGTGAGAAGCAGCAGATCTGTGGCAGAGCTGGAACCTGAACCAGGGCTCCCAGCCTTACCTTCCACCCCTCCGTGTGCCTCTGCACCTCCCAGAATCTAACTGGCGCTCCCCAACCACAGGGCTCCTGAACCCCTTGGACAGCCCTCACCACATGCGTCAGGATGAGGAATCCGAGTTCCGAGAGGGCATCGTGGTGGACCGGCCCACCCGGCCGGGCCAGGGCTCCTTTGTCAACTGTGGCATGAAGAAGGTAGGAATTGGAGGGTGGGTCGAGACACGTTTCCCAGACACACCCTGGCTACGGAGGGCACATGGGTGGAGAGCCCTGGCCCCAGGCATCTCTGCCTGCCAGTCCCCCATTGATGCAGATTTGGGCCAGAGAAGTACCTAAAATGGGGCTCAACAGATAAAGCCAGGAGCAAAATTTACTGTTTTAGAAAAATCAAATCAACAGAAGATAGTCCTTATACGAAAAACAAACCAAAAGAAAACCCGGGAAAATCAAGTTCACGATGCCTCTGGGGCTGTTCCGGAGCGCTGCCAAGCTGGGGCTCGGAGCATTCGTTTGCCACCTATTAACCCTAAGTCTCCTAGAGAAGGAGGCAGAAACATTTAAACAGAGGAGGATCCCCTCCCCTCAAAAAGAACAGATCTGAGGTAACTGGCTAAAAACAGAACCGGATGACCCAGACCCAGATGAAGAGAGAAATGTATGTGAAACCCGCAAAAGAGAAAGTGTCCCATCCTGAATTCAAAAGTGGGACAAGGGAATTCCATCATAATCCAGTGATTAGGACTCCATGCTTTCACTGCCGAGGGCGTGGGTCCAATCCCTGGTCAGGGAACTGAGATTCCACAAGCCATGCAGCGCGGTGGGGGGAAAAAAAAAAACTAAAATTGGGACAAAACACAAACATCAAGTGTCCTTCCTCACAGCCTCCCATGTAGTCAGCATTTACTTCATGCCAGGCCCTGTGCAGTGTAACAACAGGTATTATTTATGGAACATCTTCTGTTTGACGATTAGGACACTAAGGCTCAGAGGGGTTAAGTGACCACTCAAACTGCTATAGCTAGTAAGTGGCATAGCCACCAAAATGTAAGAAACTGGGATTTAATCTACTCATGAAATACTTCCTACTCTGTGCCAGGCCTGGACCAGTGTCTTGCAGTAGTCGTTTTGCAAGAATGGTCTCTTGGACTTCCCTGGTGGCGCAGTGGTTCAGAATCCACCTGCCAATGCAGGGGACACGGGTTCGAGCCCTGCTCCGGGGAGATCCCACATGCCACGGAGCAACTAAGCCCATGCGCCACAACTACTGAGCCTGAGCTCTAGACCCCCGAGAGCCACAACTTCTGAAGCCCGTGCACCTAGAGCCCGTGCTCCGCAACCAGAGAAGCCACTGCAATGAGAAGCCCGTGCACCGCAACGAAGAGTAGCCCCGGCTCACTGCAACTAGAGAAAGCCCGTGCACAGCAACGAAGACCCAATGCAGCCAAAATTAATTAATTAATAATAAAAGAATAGTTAGTCTCTGTGAGCAGGTCTGGCCCAGGTGCCGGGGAGCGGGGCTCGAAGGGTGACCTGGACCCCTGAGGTGCCCCTGTGTCTGGGAGAGCAGCGACCCCCGCTCTCCTGCGGGGGACAGCACCAGTTTCTTCTGGCTTCTTCCCAGGAGGTGAAGATTGACAAGCACTTGGAGCCTGGACTCCGGGTGACGGTGCGGCTGAACCAGCAGCAGCTCCCAGGTACCCTAAAGCATCCCCAGCCTGGCCCGCCTGCGGGCTCGGAGCCACTTCCTTGTCCCCTCGCCCCGTCTTCACAGCCTGTCTGCTTCCCCTCCAGAAAGCAAGACCTACCGTGGAAAAGTCGTGTCGTCACAGGACCCTCGCACCAAAGCTGGTCTCTACTGGGGCTACACGGTCCGCCTGGCCTCCTGCCTCAGTAAGGACAGAGCTTCCTCCTGTGAATATCCGTCCTCTCTCTCTGGGAGGCCACAGAGAGCCTTGCTTGACCCAGAAGTCAGGCCGGGGTCCTAACCCTACTCACTTGCCGTGTGACTTGGGCAAGTGCCTTTCCTTCTCTGGGCCTTGGTCTCCTTGAGTGCACTGCCTGGAATGCTTTTAAGGACTTCTGAGGAAAAGCATCTTTAATAATGTCTGCCATGGGGTCGGGAATGGGGGCAAAAGGGCCAGATGAGTCAGAGGTCCACTACTTGCTTTTGGAGCTCCTTCCTCCCCACCCTCTGCTTTGTCTCCCCAAGCTGGTACACGCACGGTCTCTGCCTGTTCCATCGCTGACTTCCCAGCAAGAGTGAGGGGCCTGGCTGTGGCTCTCTTACCTAAACCACGCCCCCCAACACGTACGCGCAGCCAAGTGGCAGTGGCCTGTGGGGTACAGAGCCCCCAGTGAGCTGGCCTCCCCCGCAGGTGCTGTGTTTGCTGAGGCCCCCTTCCAGGACGGCTATGACCTGACCATTGGGACATCAGAGCGAGGCTCAGACGTGGCCTCCGTCCAGCTTCCCAACTTCAGGTGGGTCCAGCCAGGGGAGGAGGAACGCAGCAGGGGACGGGACTGGTGGGGGCAGAGTTGTACGGACCGGGCCCCTGCGCATATGGGGGGCTGAGAGCCCTGGGGGCTGCACTCAGTGACCCCCTCCTGTGGGCGCCAGGCACGCTCTCGTGGTGTTTGGGGGCCTCCAAGGGCTGGAAGCTGGAGTGGATGCTGACCCCAACCTGGAGGTGGCTGAGCCCAGTGTCCTCTTCGATCGGTACGTCAACACCTGCCCCAAGCAGGGCAGCCGCACCATCCGCACCGAGGTGAGCCCGCCCGCCTCCCCGACCTCCAGGCCCAGCCTGCTCACCACCAGCAGGGGCTGGAGCCTTGGGGTCCGTCCAAAGGGGGGCGTTGCAACCCTCTTCCCGTCCCCCACCCCGCCCAGGGCTGCCCTGAGCCAGCCTCCTCTAGGCCTCCTCGCCCCCTTTAGCTCTCACCACAGCAGAACTGCAGCAGGGACAAGTTGAGAGTGGGCTGGGAGTTGGGAATCCTGGGTGCTCGTGCCCATCCAGCTGCTCCAGGAGCACCTGGCTGACCCAGGAGACCCCACCCATCCCTGCTCTAGGCCTGTTCCCTTAGCTATACGCTCCGTGTTCCACTTCCCCGTGTCTGACCCTGGTGGGCAGGGCAGCCCTCCTCTCTGGCACCTCTGTCCCATGGGGGACAGGATGCGACCAGCTCTGAGAGCTTTCCACCTGGGCAGCCACTTCTGAGGGCAGCACAGAACGCTGTACCTGTGGGCACTTCCTGGGGGAAGGTGCCATTGCTTCCACTGGTCTCAAAGGGTGGTGACCAAACAGGTGGACAGCCTCAGTCTACCTGTCCCTGAGAGCCCTGCCAGGGCCAGGTGTCGCACGCTTGCCAGCCACAGCCTCCCAAGCAGGAATCCCTGCTCCCACCCTTCCGACAGCTACACAGAGGGCCCTCCCTGCCCGTCACCTGCCCCTCCCGCTCCCCGATCCTGGGAGGCAGCTATTACGATCATCCCCATTTTACAGAGGAGGATACCTAGAAGCAGAGAGGTGAGGCCCTTTCCTGGCCAGTGACAGATTTGCAGGATGAAGCTGGGCCTGTGCTTCATAACCCCCCTACCCCAGGCCCTGCTGAGGGCAGCATACCCCAAGGGGCTGGGTCCTGGGCAGTGGGGCACCTGCTAGCTTCCCAGGCCCCAGCCTGTTGCTGTGCTTCTCTTCCAGGAAGCCATCCTCATCTCCCTGGCTGCCCTGCAGCCTGGCCTCACCCACGCGGGTGCCCGGCCCAGCTGAAGGTTCTGTCGGGCCCAAGACGGCACAGAAACAGTGGTGAAGCCAGAGGTTCCCACGGCTCACCTGGGACAGACACACCAAAGACTTGTCTCCAAAAATGAACACCTTTAATTCGACCCAGTCCCCCCGACCCCACAGTCTGGCTGGGGCTGCCCTTACTTGCTGCCTGCAGTGATGGCCTTAAGGCTGCCTGTCCGTGCCAGGATATTTGGCACAAAGAGCAGCCCTGAGGCCCGCTCAATGCTCTCGATGGGCACCAGGAAGCGCTCCAGCGGGACCGCCTCATCCACAGGCGCGTTGGGCATCACATAGGAGCGGAGTTCGATCTGCCCGTCTGCTGCCTCCAGGATCAACACTTTGAAGAAGTGGGTGGGCACTGCCACGTGGTTCTTGCCAATTACCTGGTACTTCACATAGGACTTCCCATCAGCCTCGGTCCTGTGGGCAGACCCAGGCACACATGGCCTTTTAGGGCTCCTGGGGGACTTGGTCAGACCCAAGGCCACCTACTCCAGGGAGCCTTCCCTGACCCGACCTCCAGCTTGTGTCAACCTGCAGGACCACCCCTCAGCGTGAGGCTTCTTTGCCCTGCTTGGCTCCCCCAGGAGGCTGGGAGCTCCCTGCAGGGTAGAGAGTCACTCTTCCCCTGTTTTCTTCATGTCCAACACTGGGTCAGGTAGAGTGGGTGGTGGCAATAAACGCTGCAGAAAGAATCAGGCCTTCATTCACATTCATCCGTGTGGACCCTCGATTACTGTCTGTCTCTCCCTGTGGAGGGTGGGCACCAAATGGGCAGGGCTGTGGCAGCGGAATTCCCAGCACCAGCACAGGGCCTAGGGCAGAGCAGGTGCCCGGAGCACCGGATGGGTGACTTCAGGCTAAGCCTCCACGGTGTCCGCTCCATTTCAGCAGGCCAGAGGAGGCACTTGCTAATCAAAGTACATCAGTGTCCCAGCCAGCGCCTCAGCAGGCCTGTGCTGAGCCCTTACTACGGTGACATCCACCATCCCGCTTTGTGCCTTAAACAACCATGTGGTAGCTAATGGGTATTATCCCCATTTTACAGGAGAGGATGTTGAGTTCATTTGCCCACTGCACCAAGAAATGAGGTGACAGGGCCTGGATTCCAGCCCAGGCAGAGCCAGCTGTGTGGCCACAACCTCTAGCCTCACTCATCCCAGTGCTCAGCAGGCTAGAAAATCACCAAGGAAGCTCCGAAGAGCTCAGTCCCTTCTACCTGGGAGGCCGGGCTGCAGAGGGACAAGAGTAAAGGCTCAGGGTCAGAGAGATGGAGTTCAAACCTGGCTCCAGGGGAAGCATAGGGGAAGGCTGCTCCAAGTAGGGGAGACCGAAGGCGAGAGCCTAGTGCAAGGGTTTCTACCCGCGCAGAACACAGAGTCAGGTGGATGTGAAAAGAGATGACACAGGAGAGAGGAACAGGGCAGACTCAGGGCCTGGTGCCCACGGGCAGAGGAGATGTCTAGGTGGGTACCCCAAAGGTCTCTGGAGTAGAACTGGGGATCCCGAGACAGGGAATGGACAGATTTGCCAAGAAACCAGATGAGTGGGGACCTGGCGGTGTTGACACAGAGCCTGGGGGGAGCCTGGACGGGATGACTGGGAGGTGCTGGTGTGCCCAGGCCCCCCAGCTCTAGCTTTACCTGGGCAGGAAGAGAGGCCCCGTGCAGACATAGACATTTTGGTAGGTGCGGGTCAGGCTGCGGCTGTACCGTTCCAGGTTGTTCCAGGCATTCTGGTTGAGGTGGGGCACCTGGCAGGAGAAGTGGCCTTCAGTGAGACTGGCTGGAACACTTGCAGTTAGAGGGCTGCCCCAGGCCCTGAGGGGCTGGCACTGGCATGGTGCCAGAAAGTTCCAGCGTGGGTGGGGGGTGGGAACAAGCAGGTGGAGGAAATGGGTTCATGGAAGGAGAGTCACTTAGCCTACACAGTCACATGGGTGGGGCCCGGATAGAGCTCAAGGAGGTGCTACTTTCGTCCAGCTAGAGCGGGAGAACTAGCATCCCAGGTCTCAGAGCTGTTTCTCAGCTCCAAAGAGCCATATGAAGGAACGGAGGAAACCTCCCAGATAGAAACAGGCCTGCCCACTGCCCCCAGGGGCTCATGGGAAGACCAGCTCTCCCAACCATCTCTCCTTTCCTTTTCCTAGTCTGAACCGCATGCAGAGCTCAGCGGGGAAGGTCAGGAATCTGCTCCTGACTCCACCACTTGAGCTCTCCAGTCCTCAGCACGGCGTCTAGTCAGATGGGTAGGGGACTGTGCTCCTGGGTGAGCACAGTCAGGTCAGAGAGGCTAGGACCTCACAAGCCTCACTCAGAGCCTGACATCCGTCTCCACGTGGGTGTCAGGCCCTGGTGGGAACAGGGCTAGAGGTAGGGCGGCTAGTCCAGGCGCACAGCGACTGCTACTAACGGCCACTGCATGCAGCTATCTTTCCTTTTACTCCTGGAAGGAAGGCAGGGTAGGACAATGGCTGAAAGCTCAGGGTTCTCTAGGCAGGCTGCCTGGGTCTCCTCCCACTGTGACACTGCGCCAGTCACTTTGTCTCTCCGAGAATCACTTCCCTCATTATAGCCGGTATTTACTGAATGCTCGTCATGGGCCAGAAAGTGTGCTCAGTACTTTTACGTGCATGGTGTCCTCAGTTCCTCAGCGCCTCTGCACGAGGTAGGTGAATAACAGTTTTATCCCCATTTTACAGACAAGGAAACTGAAGATCAGGGAGGCGCCCGGGGGCCCTCGGTTAAGATCAGAGTGCAGAGTGGGTGCTCAGCGCCCCACCGCTCCGTCCCTTCCGCCTGCGGCGCGCGGTGTGTTTAGCCAGGCGCCTGGCGTAAGGCGCGCACTCGGTAGCTTTCCTATCTGCAGAGGAGCAAATCGAGGCTCAGAGGCGAGCGGTGGCCTCGCCTTCCGCCGCCGGGGCAGGGGTCGCAGGCGATACCTGGGGCGCGATGTTGCTCAGGTAGAAGGTGTCGTTCATGGCCTTCTGGCTCCAGCGGTGGTTGCCGGCGGCGGCGAGATGGCCGCGGTCGAAGCCGCTGCCCCCGTAGTCGGCGTTGGTGGCGCGGTGATACGCATGCACCGAGTCGTCCTCGTGGAAGTCGCAGGAGCGGCGGTCGCCGTCGCCGCGGAGATTCTCAGGCCGCAGCTGCTCGACCACCCAGAGCGCGCAGCGGGTGCGCGGGTCATAACACAGCATGTACGACTCACGGCTCTTGAGCTGCGCCACCCCGGGCAGCCCGTACTTCGCCAGCTCGCCGGGGCTGCCGCCCGTCGGAGCCCCGGGCACGGCGGGAAGCCCGGCCGCCGCCGCCACAGGCAGCACGGGCAGCCGGCTCAGCAGCCCCGGCGCCGCCCGTCGCCGCCAGCCCTCGGCGGCTGCACCCAGCCCTGCACCCAGCGCCAGGGTCAAGCCGCCCCGAAGCAACTGCTTGGCCATGGATTGTGGCCGGAGCGCGGATGGAGAGCGGTCCGCGGAGACGAAAGAAAGCCTCGACCTCACGCGTCCGACCCGGGAGTCTCTGAAAGGGGCCGCACAGGCCTGCGGGGCCCACCGCGAGGATAGCGCCAAGTGGAGGAGTAAGACAGCGGAACGCGGGTCCCTTCCACTCCCGAGCGCTCCAAAGTATTAATATTATACTCAGCAAGCCAACAGTAGGCGTCAGGACCGGCCCAACTGGACCTCCCGGGGCCCTTCCAGGCGTCACCACCGGCCCAACTGGACTTCCAGGGGTCCTTCCTTTGCCCTTGTTAAGACTGGGCGCTGAGAGGTCGTGGCATCGCCGTCGCGGTTTGTGATTGGCTGCCCCCAGAACCGGCTCCGCCCCGCCAGGTCGCCTTGGTCTCCACCGAGGGATCCTCCCGCTCCGCCAACTAAGATGCCGCAAGCCCCCAGCGGACAAAAAAAAAAAAAGCTTTATAAAGGTTCATACCTTCTAAATCACTTAGAGGACTGAGCTGGGGAAATAAATCAGGAATGCAAGGATTCCCCACCGTATTACTTATAATAGAGGCCGGGGAATAAGCAAAATATTCGGAAATAGGCACTGGTTCCGGACATTTTTAGCACATTAGAATAGTATCTAGACCATAAAAAAAATAGATATATTTTTTTCGGTATGCGGGCCTCTCACTGTTGCGGCCTCTCCCGCTGCGGAGCACAGGTTCCGGACGCACAGGCCCAGCAGCCATGGCTCACGGGCCCAGCCGCTCCGAGGCACGTGGAATTCTCCCGGACCGGGGCACGAACACACGTCCTCTGCATCGGCAGGCGGACTCTCAACCACTGCGCCACCAGGGAAGCCCATAAAAATATTTTTAAATCATACAGCAACTTGCTCACCACCTAACGTGAAGGGAGAGACAATACACAAAACTCCGTATCAAGAAAATGAAAATTATATAATAGTAATTACATCAACGAAGAGAAGACCAACATGTTATCGGTGATTTTCTCCAGATTGTGGGCTGTGAACGACTTGTTGAATTTCAAAATTTTCTCAATCTAAAAAATAACTTGCTATGAAATCATAATGTAATAATACCTTCTGCCCCAGTGCACACTCTCTCCTCCCTACAACTGCAAATTGCAGTTGTTAAAGAGTTGAATAGGCTCTTCCAACAATTTCCTAACCTTTTCCTTTGACCATTCTAAGAGCTTCCTGACTCCATCTTTGCTCATTTTTCCTGCTCAGAGGTCCTGAAGGTTTCAGCCCCTCACAGAACCAATGCCCACTGCAAAGAACACATGATTTATTAAAGACAACTTGTCATCAACAGCACTGATTCAAAGAACGAAACAGATGAAAAAACAAAAGCAGACTAACATTCTGACCCTTGGAATGAGACCTGCTGAATTCATACAGCCCATTCTCTAGGCGTCCAAAGTCCTGGGGGCAGCTTCCCAAGCAGGAAGCCTCGGGGTCTCTAGCTCTCTGGGGACCTCCCTTGAGAGTCTGGGGAGGGAGAAGGGCAGGTCCTCCCATTGGCGAGCTCAGTCTAACCTGGACATGGTTCCTGTGCTCTTTTGACCTTCATCACAAGGTCAAGGAGAGGGCACTGGACCCAGGTCTGCCACTGAGGCAAATGAGACGCAGTGATTCTAGTATGGTCCCAGGAGGGAAGGTAGAGGGACAGGTAAGAGGCAATGCATCAGGTGTCCTGGGCAGTGTCTGCTGGGACCCAGGCTGTGGCCCAAGCGACAGGCTGTGAAGGGATCAAGTTGTGACTGAACCACCAGCTGACAAGTTCTGGGAAGAGGGTGAGCCAGGCTGCTGGGAAGCAGCGTTTCTACCCCATGCCGGTGTCTTGGAGGCCGGCAAGGATACCAACTCTCTTGTCTCCCTTAGACCCAGTTCTATTACAGAGCTCAGGGCCCTCCCAGGCAGGACCTGCTGGAAAACCAGGAAGGTCCCAGAGGCAGGCGGAGAGGATGTTGACTGACCTTGGAAGGTCAGGAAGACCATGACTCCAGCTGGTTTCCACCATTGGAGTCCTACCCTTCATCCCCAAATCAAGCACTTGCCAATCTGCAATAAATAACCAGGAGTCTGAATAAATAGTAAAAATCTCCCAAATACTGTGCTGGGAGAGGAGGAGGAAAAAGGCAAGTGCATGGAGTCCTAGAAGCATCCAATGGACAGCCTGGAAAGGCGCCTCCTTGGGAAAACTGTCCCTGGCCCATAGCCACAAGTCCTGGCTGTCAGGCTAAGGAAGTTTCTGGGGGGCCGGAGGGTCCCTGCTGGCCAGTCTGGGGAGATGAAGAGGACCCGTGCTACGTGCTACGTTACCCAGCCTTCCAGATGCAAACCAGCTGCCTCCTCACAAAAGGAGGGAGGGCCTTGGTCGGAATAGGCCCACTAGTCCCACAGCCCAGCCTGGGAGGAGCCGGCTGCTCCTACTCAGTAGGCATGGGCCCCACATTCTGGAAGCAGCCCGGCAGGTGACCGGAGAAGGGCCTGCACCTCCTTCAGCTCCCCTGCCTGAGGGACACATGGCTCTCCTGGCCCTGACAGGACCCAGGCCTTTGAGCTTGGCCACACCTGGCCCAGAGAGACTCCCTTTGATCCCACTGCCCTTTATGGGACTCGCTTGCCCTGGGCCGGCACCTGGAAGCCATGGGAACGACTACACCTTAGAAGCACCTGGATCCCAACCTTAATGTCCTTTTTCTTTCGGGAGAGAAGGACCTTTGGGGGAAACTCTGGAAGACCCAGCTCTCCCTCTCCTCCCCCCTCCCTCCCTGGGCAGGTGGGTAAGGCTCAAAGCTTCATGGGCTATTAATTCTCAGCAACTCTGGGTTTCCAAGAATCCTGCGGTGGGGCAAGGGTTCAGGGCCCTCGAGTGAGGCACTGTGGACTGGGGGCCCTGGGAGCCTAGACCTGGGAAATGGGAACAGGCTGCGAAGGTCAAGGCTGACCTCCAGGAGCCTGGCTCAGCCAGACTCTTCATTCTGTCTCCAGGGTTCTTGGGCATAGCGAGGAGGGTGGGGGAGAGGCTGGGGATAAGGCAACCCAAAGAGAGGGGAGAGAGCGAGCCAACGGAGAGAGGGGCGGACAGAGTGAGAGCCACACACCCTCAGTGAAAGAGGTGGAAGGAGAGAGAGGGAGACGGAGGCAGAGACAGACAAGAAGCAAAGACCAAGAAGGAGTCACCTCCCTCCATACACATGAAAACACACACAGACGAAAGAGAAACACACACACACACACACACACACACACACACACACACACACGCACACACAAAAACACTCTGTGGGAAAGAGACAGAGGGTGAGACCTGGGCCTGGCAGCCTCTTAGCTCCTTCACGGTGTCACCTTCCCTGTGGAGAAGCCAAGCACCAACCTCCAGAAGTGGTTTCTGGCTCATTTGCCAAAAGCACCTCCCTGACCAGCGCCCAGAAGACAGAGCAGGAAGAGAGAAGCAGAGCAGAGGCAGGGAGGGGCCCCTGCCTGCCCGCAGGGCCCGCATCTGCCCCAGCCCCAGGACACCACCTCACAAACTCCTGCCCTGCTCAGCAGCCTGGGTCAAGGGTCCAGGGTTGAAGGGGTGGAGTGGGGGGAGGAGCCAGGGCTCGGTGGCTGGGAAGAGCAGGGCCCAGCCGGCCCCCGGTGGGAGCGACCAGGGTGAGAGGCCTGGAGCGGGCTGATCCTGCAGCGGCCCCGCTGGCTGGGACCCCACGGCCTCCTGCACGTCCCAGAAGCCAGGGCACAGGGGTCGGCGGTGGCTTCTCTCCCAAACCTGGGCCTCTTGCTGCCAGGCTACTGGGAGTCTTGGAGTTCCTTGGCTTTCTGTAGGATCTGGCAGACGTCTGTGATGGGGTAATCCTGGGCAGGGGAAAGGCCAACAGTATGCTTGAGAATTCAGCTCACCCTTCACCACCTCTGCTGCCCCCAGCCCTCTCCAGTAGACCTGTCATCACGCTGGACCCCAGGCCTAAGGGATAGGGAGCACAGGATAGGCCCAGTCTGCCCAAACCTTGCATGGAGCTATACTACACCCACTGCAGCAGTTAACTTAACCAACCCAACTAGTCACCACCCAAAAGGTCTCACAGCCCCTTCCCTAGGACAAGGACCACCTGCTTCACCTCTCCCCACTCCTGCCATCGAACCCTGACCTCCACTGACAATGAGCCTGGAACAGGGCCGGACACTGTCCATGTACTAGCTCACTGGGTCACCTCAACAGCCCAATGAGGGCTTACTGTGAATCTGCCCGTTTTACAGATCTAGTCAATGAAGTTATTGAAAACCAACCCCAGGCCAGGCGTTGGCAAAGAAATTATGGCCTAGAGAGGTTGCCACTTAGCTTAGGTCACATGACTAGCACGGGAGAACAAAGATGTGAACCCCAAATCGTCTGACTCTCAAGCCCATGTTCTTAACCACTAAGGCCCACGCTTTCCTTCCCCCGGTCTGAGCATGATTACCAACGGGCATTATAACCACATACTGGGTAATAAGTCGCAGCCTTGAGTGAATGACTTGGCTTCTCTGAACCAGCTTGGTTCAGAGAAGCCAAGTCATTCACTCAAGCCCACACCACACTCAAGGTCAGTGGCAAAGCCAGATTTAACCCAGATCCAAACACAGACCTGCCTCAGGGTCTGGACTCTTTAAGCCCTGCTACCCTCTCCTGATCCTGACGCAGCCTATCACAGCAGCTGGCATGGGGCGGCCGCCTGCTAAGTGTCTGTCTCATGGCTGAAGACTGAGCCTGCCCCTCCAAACTCCATTACCTGCAGGAGCCGCATGTTTACCGTAAAGTCCCCTTCCAGCAAGTGCTCGCGGATCAGTCTAAGAAAAACAAGCAACAAAAGCGCTGGGCCCCTGGGCCACTCCGAGTGCAGGCCCGCCGGGCCCCTTCCCGCTCCTGCCGCCCCACCGCACCCGCAGCAAGTTTGGTTTGATGCTCGCCTGAGAATCCCAGAAGCTCTCACCAGCCTCTCAAGAGCAGGCCCTGCCCGCCCCCTGCTCGCGGCCACACTCACATGAGCATGGCGCAGCAGACCAGAAGGAGGAAATCAAAGCGGCTGTTGTCGGCAAACAGGGAGTCCCAGATCCGGATGACATCAGGCAGCAAGAACTCCTGGGACAGCAGCAGCGTCAGCCAGCGGAAGGCGAAGAACTGGGGCTTGATATTCTGCTCTTGCTGGGGAGACAGAGGTGCAGGGTGGGTGCAAGAATCCGTGTTGGCTGGTTGCCACGGAACACCATGCAACCTATTAGACGTGAATTCATATAAGCAGCAGGCCAGGCGTAAGCGCCAGGCACGCTGGGGCGGGGATGGCACGGAGCTGCCTAGGGAGCCTCGCTCAGTGCAAGGGCAGCTCCTGCTTGCTGCCAGCCAACGCTGTCAGATCGTCTGATGTTTTTCTGAGAGAAGCCAGATACCCAAACTTTTATATCAGCTCCTTAGATTAATAAATACACTACACAGATTATAACTTTGGATTTATGGACAGAGAAACCACCATTGGGCACTCATTACGTGTCTGGCCTTGTGCTTAACGTGGTAAATATCTCACTTATTTACTCCATACGGCAGCCCTGCAAGGCAATTATTCCCAATGGAGACGAGCCCTCTGGTCAGCCACAGCGAATACTATTGACCGAAAAAGCGTGTTACAAAACAGCAAGATGTGATTCCGTATTTGCTTAAAAAGATATGTTTATATATATATATATATATATCTTCTTGTTCATGAAACTTGTTTTGTTTATAAGTAAATGTCCTTTTTAGTGAACTGTTTCCTGAAATAAACATGGAATGCCACTCCACTAATTTTTAAAAATGAAGTTCATACTTCCTTTCTTAGAGGACTAACAGCACACAGTAAAGGCCCTGCACCGCGCCTGGCACACGGGGCACCGCATCCACCCCCCCCACCCCCAGCCCGCTAGGCTCCCACCACCTGCTGCCCAGGTCCCCCGGCCCCGCCTCGGCACCCGGCTCAGCACTCCCTGGCGGCAGCAGCCACGTCCAAGCCCCAGGCTCCAGCCAGTCCTCACCCTGGGCCTGGGCTGCTCAGGAGCCTGCCGTCCTCTGCCCCTTTCTGTCTGCCCTGGCCCGTGTGGCGCTGGGGGTCCTCACCAGTTTCAGGTAGAGCTCCATGTCCTTATCCTTCAGGGTGGAGTACACCTTTTCCATCTTGTAGGTGATGCCACACTGTGAGTCGTCAAGGCTCTTGATGAAGTTGTCCCGGATCTCAGCCATGAGGTTGGTGAAGCAGAAAAAGGTGTCCGCCTCAGCGTGCTCTGGGAGAGACAGGCAGGGTGAGGGCAGCCGTGAGAGAACTGGCACCCTCCCGTGTCCCACCCCACCGCTCAGCTACGCGAGACCCCCCTCCCCTCTGAGCCTCACCAAGTCACCCCACCTTGGTCAGGCTGCGCCCCTCCTCTGTCCGTGGCCACTCTCCACCCCCGACTAAGGACATCACTTCTTTCTTCTCACACCTGACAATGCTGTACACCAGCTCAGCGACTGATTACATACTCTTCTGCTGACATTTTTTCATATCGTGACTTACTTAAATCTTTTCTATCGTTCAGCTTCCTGTATATACAGCTCATCTCCTCTACCAGAAATTCAGTTACAGATAGCAAGAGGTCAGTAAACATCTAACATTCTAGAAAGTTCAAGCCAGAAAAGATCTGAGATGATCCAGGCCAACCCGCTTATCCGACAGAAAATGAAGGCCCAAAAGAGGGAAGTGAACTGCACAGCTAGATACGATAAAGCCCATTAGCCTGGAGCCCGTTTATCTACCCTTCCACTCGCTGTTGGGGTCGGTGGCAAACGTGTAGTACAGGGGCCCCACGATCTCATTCATGCCCTGCACGTAAGCGATGCCAGGGTTGAGCTTGGCGTAGATGAACAGAATCCGCTCCACCACCTCCCAGTGGGCCTCACAGCCGTTGGGCAGCACCTGATACTCGTTCACGGATGAGGGCGCCGCATTCTTGTGCGGGGAACTCATCTGGGGGAGAAGAGAAGCAGCCCGTTAAGGTGGGTGGCACTACCGACAGTATGTTCTCACCGGATATGTTCACCCACGAGCCGAAACCTAACTTCCATCTCATGGGCAACCCAGGGCACAGAGGAACGCGTCCAACACCACCGGGAACAAGCGGACAAATCCAGAATGTGCGACACTCTACCAGCCAGCTGGGCTGCAATCTCATTTATGGTGATACAGGTCAGATGGTGCTTACCTCTGAGGGAAGGCGTACTGACTAGGAAGGGGCATGAGGGAACCTTCTGGATGATGGGAACGCTCCGTGTCTTGATCTGGTTGGCAGTTACACGGGTGTATACATAAGAAAAAGTCCATCTAGTTGTATACCTAAGATTTGTGCATTTATTGTAAGTTATACTTCAATTAAAAAAAAACTTTAAAAAAATATAAAAATATATCAAAAACAGACAACTGGTTAAGACTCTTCAAAAAAGTCAAATGTTGAGGAAGGGGGAGTGGAGGCGTGCTCCAGATGAAGAGACTAAAGAAACGTAACATCCTAATGCAATGCATAAACACTGAAGAGGTGCTGGTCTGGATTTAAAACCACCAAAATATTCTTAGTACGACTGCGGACACCCGATCCTGGACTGGATGTGAGGTCTTATTACGGATTATGGTTAATCTCCGTAGATGAGACAATGGTAAGGAGGATGTCCTCATTCTCACGGGATGCCTGCTGAAGTATTTGGAGGTAAAGGGTCAGGACGTCTGTCTATATATGACACACACACAAACATGGCCAAAGGTCAACAACTGTTGAATTTAGGTGGAAAGTATATAGGTGTGCATTGTACTCTTCCTTCAACTTTTCTGAATGTTTCAAAATTTTCATAAGAAAAAGTTGGGAGATGAATGAAGAGATGATCCCTGCTGAAAACTCATGCAATAGAGCCGAGGTCCCCAACATCAGGATCCCCTGGGAGCTTCGTAAAGGTTCAGGTGCCTGGGGTTAACTGTATGAGAGCCACAGGCACGCCCACACAGGGACAGAGTATGAAGCTGTCCGGGAAGCCCAGGGTCCTGGGAACAGGAAACTCCCTTTCCCACTATATATACACGTGTATACACATATACATATGCGTGTACGTGTGCACACACACAGACACACACATCACTAATGTTTACCCAGAGCTCCACAAGCCTTCCTGTTTAATGCCCTGAACGGCCTAGAATACTCTCACAACATCATTTTCAAGATGAGGAAACTGAGGCTCAGAAATGTTAGGCCACTCTTCAGACGTCTCGCACTAAAGTGAGCCCAGACCAGCTCACTCTAGAACCCGAGGCCCAGGCCTCAGAGAGTGCCCACTGCTTTCCAAGAATCTGCACAGCCATGACCTCATTTCACCCTCTGGGCAATTCAAAAGCCAGACAGGGCGGAAATGATCACACCCAGTTTACAGAAGAGGCGGAGGCCCAGGAAGGTGAGCTGGTGTTAGTTGCCCAGGATCAAACAGTCCGCTTAAACTCAAAACTGCCCAGCCACTGGTCCAGAGGTTTAGCAATGGAGCTTGCGCTCCGGTTCTCTATCACCAGGACCAGGTCCAAACCTAAAATCAGTTCTCAGCCACCAATTACTGTAGTAAAATGCATGACAGAAGCCGGGTCCCCATCTAGCCAGGCAGCTAGAACAGCAGCCAAGCAGCAGGGCCACCAACCCGGCCACGGGGCCACTTAGCCAAGCACGTGGCACCTCCTGACACACCCAGCTGTCGTGAGCACGTGGAACCCGGGGATCAGCCAGAATGGCCCCGTCACCCCTGTGGTGGAAAACGGCTGCTCTCCTGGAAACACAAAGCCCTGACCGGTCACTCCACTTGGGGGAAACGAGCTTAGCTTGTTGGAGGTTACAGAGGATTTTTCCATTGTTGGAAGACAGCGAAAAACTGTGAGGAACAAGTCAAAGCTCCAGGTGCCAAAGCAGTAGGTGTGAATTGAGGAACAAGACAACATATTTGTTTAGCTACAAGCAGCTTCTCAGAACCACAGGAACTTGCTAGAAGACCGAGGTTCAAGCACTCAGCATCACCCGGCCAGCACAAGACCTACCGTTCTTTTCTCCTAGGTCTCTCACGCCCCTCCCCACTCCACCCCAGCCCCCACCCCCACCCCCACCCCCCGTTGCCTGGACGCCTCAGCTGCCTCCCAGGCAGCCTCTCCACCTCCATTCCTGCCCCCGCCAGTCAAATCTTGTATAAAGGCAGACTTAAATCACATCCCTGCTCTTAGAATGGTGCAGGAGTCCCCAGCCCCCAGGATAAAGGCCCCGCTGGCCTCACCACCACTCATCTCTCCAGCATCCTCCAGCAGCCCTCCCCCCCCAACCCACCCCCCGACCCCGCCCTGCCCCACCTCATGCTGGACTCCCTTCCTTGAACACACCCAGCTCTCTCCGGCCTGAGGACGTCCACACATGCCATCCTCTCCACCTGGAAGTCTCTTTCCTCTTCATCCTTGGAGCCTCAGCTTAAATGTCACTTCCTCAGGGAAGTCTTCCCTGATGCCCAGACCAGGTCGGCTCCCCCCATCACTGTTCCCACCGCACCTTCTCATCACACTGGTAGTTACTTTTCCAAGCGCCGTCTACACCACAGACCAGAAGTGTGGCTCCTTCACTGCACAGCAGGGCCCTCCCCCACACCCATTACACCAGCCTTTGATGCCTGACTTTCAGAGAGAGCCTGGAGGGGGACCGGGCAGGACCAAGGCTGCTTTGGGTAACTCTCGGGGCAGATGGTCAGGGCTCTGATGGCCCGTGGCCACAAGTCCAAGAGAAGCAGGAAGGAAAAGGCCATCACGGGGCGTCCCTGGGGCTTCCAGGTTGCCTCTCACATTTGTGACCCCGCTCCGGTTCCGGGCCACCGTCTGGGATTTCAGTGTCGTCTGTTCCACCCGCTTACGAAGGGTCTCGAACTCATTCTGCGGATCCAGGATGAGGAGGCAGGGGTACTCGGTGGCCCTCTGGAAGAAGGATATGTCTGGGCACAGCCTTCTGTCAAGACGGAACAGGAGAGGACTGTTACTCAGCGTGGAATTTTTAGGCATCCCACCAGCACCCTGCTGCCAGATGCCCCAGCATCCCCAAAGCCTCTTGTATGTGTGTGTGTGTTTTTTAATTAATAACATTTTATTTCAAAAGCAATACAGTCATGGTATATGTATACATACCCATATATCTTACGTGTATTTGCAAATAGACACACACACACGCATATGTATTTTTAAGTGTCCTTAGGGTCTTAACTCTTCTCTTAAAACAAACGTCTTTCCATGTCAACAATATCTCATATGTACAAACGTATCAACTGCATTGTGGCTTAAAATGGTAAAAGAGGTTTCGTTAAGTTACACGTTATACAACAGAATGTTACACAGCTGACATAGGAGATGCTCAAGACAGAGCAAGAGAAAAAAGCAAGTTGGGAGACAGGCTCTAGATCGTGATCAAGTTTTTAAAATATATGTACTGCAGTACACGCACATTTTCCAAAGATCTTATACAGAGCACACTGCAAACTTGCCCTCTATAAACACTGAACAACGTGCTACAATCACTACCAGGGTAAGGACCTGTTTCCCCAGAACTGGGTTCAAGATGTGGTTCCTGACTTAAATGGGGCTATTAAACACCTGGTGAGCAGAGGCTCCAGACTGAGAAGGAAGGAGGCAAGAGCCTGTTCTGCCCCCTGGCTGAGCAGCCCAGGGTTGGGGTCCCACTGCGGGCACAATGCGCACAGGAGAGGAGCAGCCCCAGGTGGCGAGGGGCTGCAAACACAAACGGCGAAGGCAGAACTGAAAGCAGGCGGGCAGACTCAGAACCCAAGCTCTGAGCACTGGGTCCACTGCAGACAGGCCTGCCGGCTCCTCACCCAGCCCTGTGGAAGAGTCACCCGCTGCCAGACTCGCCCACCCAACAGGACAGCACAGCCAGCGTCTCCACACTTCTCTACCAGGAGGAACGGCATGCACATGCACACAGCGTAGCTCACAGTTTAAAAAAAACACACTTCTGACCCTGTCGCTCCTGTGCTTAAAACCTCTGCGCGCCTGCCCCACATCCCTGGGATGGAGTGATGGTCCGACCCCCGCTTGCCTCCAGTGTGGCCGCAGGCACACGGGCCTTCGCACTGCTCCTCAGACAGCCAAGCTCTGCAGGCTCGCAGGGCCTCCCACAGCAGCTCCTTGCCCAGCACCACAGGGCCCTCCCCTCCCCTCCCTCCTGCCCCAAGGCGCCCGCTCCTCCCATCTCAGCTGCCGCCTCAGGCGAGGCTTCCCGACCTCAGGGTGCCCTGAAGCACCCTGAACTCTGCCTTCAGAGCATTCTCCACAAACTTTAGTGACACGGATCTGTTTTGTTGAACATCCGTCTTCCCGTCCTCCCTGCCAGCTTCTAGGTTCCTTAAGGAGAGGGGCCATGTCTGTCTATTCCGCGTTCAACGCCCAGCCTGCCATTGAGCCTGCCATGTAGCGGGGCCTCAATATTTGCTGAAGGAAGGAAGAGATGAATCCACAGACGCCAGGGCTACAACTGAAACTAAGGCAGGGAGAGAGGAGAGCTGGGCACTCAGGGCACTCACCGCACCGCCAGCCCCACCCCAGGCCTGCTACCACTAGGGCCTGGACGCAGCTACCAGGACAACTCACCAGCAGTTCCTCAAACACGCCCCTGCGGGCCTGGGCTGGGAAGGGACAGGGCAGAAGAACTGGAAATCCCACAGAAGCCCCAGGGGCCGGCTCCCAGCACCCAGCGTCCTGCTCACCGGACATCTTTGTCGATCTGCAGCAGCACCTCGTTGTCCTTGAAGTACGTGTTCCATCGGCTGTCGGGGTTAGGGTTGAGTGGCTGTCAGGGAAAATGAGCTGCTCTGTCCTCGGCCGGCTAGAAGCCCAGGGACAGATACCAGTCTGGGGGCCTGAGCAGTGCCTCCGAACCAGCATTCCCAGCAGAGACGCAGCTGTTGCTGAGACAGCCTGTGAGCTAGCTGGGGGGCAGCACAGGCCTCGTGCAGCCTCCCGAAGCACGATCACACTCCACAACCGGCAGCCGAGCCCCGTAGTCCGCTCTGAGTACTTCCCTGCGCAGCAAGGACTCTGTCTTTCCTGTCTGTAGCTCTAGAATGCTGCATGTAACAGGTGCTCACTAAACGCTTGCCTGCTGAATGAATGAATATTGTATCATTAGGTCTCTTCGAATCTAACTCATTACTACTTTGAGTTGCCAATTCCAGTCCTTGGAGGATCGGCCTGGGTCCAATCCATCTCCACTTCCCGACTGCAAAGCACCAGGGAGGAGCTCGGTATTTGTGGCTGGAACGAGGCTTCCTCCAGGCCACACAAAGGCAGTTTATCCTCCCGCCGGCCCTGCTCTGACTCCCTTCAACTATAATATCACAGAACCTTCCTCGAGGAAGGGGACTGAGGAGGAAAGGAGACAATGCACGTGGAGGACCTGGCTCAGCGCTGCACACACACGCTCCTGTGATCCCAGTCATTGCTTACAGTCCCGACTGGGCCCAGAGCCTGCGGAGAACAGGGAGAGACAACAGCCTTCAGGGGCTGAGGAGCTAAATGCAGAAATGAGGTACTGGGAGGGCCAGAGGGGACCAAGAGCAGCTGCACCTGGCCTCTGGCATGAGGGACCTAGTCCATTCCAAAGCCCACACCTCTCCCCACTCTGCAGCCTCGGTCCCCACTGCGGACCCCTACTCACATGGTCCTCAAAGGTCACATCCTCCCTGGATACACCCATGTTGGCCTTGGCGATGCCAGGCTGGATGATCATTTCCCTCAGGAACTGAGAATACAGCTCCCTGTAGGAGAGAAGAGGAGAGAGGGATGATCCCCAAAGGTCTCACCCAGGGAGCCCGGAGCGCAGCAGCAGCAACAGGAAGTGGGCCGGGCTCACACCACCTGCTCTGTCTGATACAAAGGGCCTCCCATCACCCGCCTTTGTCAGCGTCTCACCTCTGCTTGGCCAGGATGGAGGTCCAAGACGCTCTCTCCAAGGGGAGGTAGTTCAAGAGAATCTGCAGAGAGAGAGAAGAGCAAAGCTCTGGCGACCCCCCCAGCCCAACCCTGGAAGTAGATGGAGGCTGAGAGGCCTCAAAGAAAATGTCTGAGAAACCCCGGAGACAGCAAGATGGGCTAAATAAAACCCAGGAACACAGGCATGGGCTGGGGGCAGCCTCCCCTTTTCTCCCCACTGGCTTCCCCCACCTTCATCTTGAACCAGCCCTTTTTACTGCATTTCCTCACACAGACCCTTCCAAACGATAATAAAACTCTGTGCTCAAAGGTGTTGGAAACCAGGAAACCGGGGTTCTGCTCCCACCTCAGCGAAAGGCTTTAGGCGAAGCGCAGCCTTTTTTTGTCCCAATAAGCATCACTACCACTGAGCTGTCTGGACCAGGAAGCAGAGGGCTTCGCTGGCATTACAAAGTGTTCCATCCCCAAGGGGATCCTGGAGGGGACGCCAAGAGAAACAGAAAACACAGAACTTCCCAGAAGAGCTTCCTGGGACAAGCAAGGAAAGACAGAGAACAGGAAGAAGGGGCCAGGGGTGGGGGCAGCCCATGCAGGAACCCAGGGACTCTCAGAAGAGCAGAAGCTCCAACCCAGGCACACCCACCTTCCAGCAGAGGCACCGCAGTCCGCCCTCACAGGGGATGCCTGTGGACATAGCAGGCAAAGGTCACGCCCCCGCAGAGTCCCAGAACCCCCCAGTCCTCCACCTTGGAGCCAGTCGGCAGGGAATGGAGTGGGCAAGAAGTACTTCTTCAAGGATGGTTTTCTGCCAGAAAGATCACTAGACTAGATGCTAATCCTGTGTGTACTCTCTCTCCATGGCCCGTCTGGAATGTTCTTTTGAGGATAACACCTTCTCACCCTTGATATTTCTTCCTCAGAGCAGCCTTTACCAACCACCATCTCTTCCCAAACAAAGTCAGGTCCCTTGACATAAACAGTAATAACTCCATCGCTTCTCCTTCACAACATCCACCACAAATGGGATCGTATAATGTAATTTGTATATTTATTTAACATCTTTAACCCCTACTACTGGGTAAGCCCCAGAAAGACGAGGACCAAATTTGTCTTACAGTCCCAGTACCTAGCCCAGGGCATGGCCCACAACAGGTAGTCCATAAGTATCTGTGGAATATAAACAAAGCTATGAATGCTAAGTGTTTTGGGCTTCACGGACATTATTTCACTTAATCCTCATTACAGCCCTAGTAAGTAGGGAAGATCAGCATTATTGTCCCCATCTTACAGATAAAGAAACGCATCTGTAAAGATAGAGAAATCAAGGACTCACACACAGGTCTGTCTGACTCTAGAGCCCAACTCAGCAGGCTGCATCCCCTGGGGCCTGGCAGATTCTTCAGCTCAGCACAGATGCCAAAACCCCTCAAGATCTTCAGGGCCATGTTATAACGCAGAAACTAACACACCACTGTAAAGCAATTATACTCCAATAAAGATATTTAAAAAAATAATAAAAAAAAAGATCTTCAGGGCCTAAATATCACTCCTGAACAGAAAAACAAACTTCTCCTGAAATACTGTCATGAACCTCGCTAAAGCAGCTGTTGCTACCGTCTCCCCAGTACAGTGAACAGGAGCTACCCACCTCAGAATCTGCATGGGGATGAAGAAGGCAACTCAAGCATTACTTGCTGACAAAGTTACAAGGGCAGAGCAGTCACAAGAAGCTACCCAGAACACCTTCGGGTATTTTTAAAGACAAGCAAAAGCCTCTGTGTTGAGAAGTTAACAGGCCACGGAGGGCAAAGTCAAAAGCTGCTGGGGTTCAGCTCCTTAAAGTGAGTGTCTCAAGGCTGGAATCTTACCATTAACCAAAGTTCACTGTTGCCTGAGTTGGCTTTGATCCTAAGCCAGGGATAGAACCAGGAACCACTCTGTAGCTAACCAAATTCTACAAGACAGGAAGCTTGCTGAGGAATGAGGAAAGACCTGACCTCTGCTCACGAAGTCTCCCCTCTGCCCTCCAGTTACTCTCAGGAAGCAATGAGCATCATTTATAGGCCCATAAGCACCCTGTCTAAGGCCTACAGGCATGCTAATTGTGGCCGCCACTGCTCCAGGAACCCCCTCCAAGCTCAGGGTAGTCACTGGTTGTTCAGCTCCACAGAAGCTGGAGATGGCCCCAAAAGGCAGGCTGGCCCCCAGACCCGGCCCGGTGTGGCCTTGGGCACCCTCCCCTCCATCTTAGTCACAACGCTGCTCTAGGAAAACCCTGAAAACGGAGAGTTGCCTCTTACCGCTAAAACTGAGTTCCTGAAGCTTTTCCAAGGCAATCGTGGGCTCCTTCAGGACATCCTGGAAATCTGCAATCCTAGAAGGAGGGAGGGGGAGGCAAATGGAGGACAACCAAACCCCAAGATGACAGGCTTAGCGACCACTCCTAAAGCCCACAGCTCCCTTACACCACCAGTCTCCAACCTGTTCCTCCCTCCCCTTCGGGACATACAGATGTGCAAAGCTCAAGCAAAACCTGGCCAAAGGCAGCTTTGGAGAACTAGAGATCACTTTTTCCTCTAAGCCCAGAAACGTACAGATATTCTTGTCTAGAGGTTCTCAAATGAGCACCACGAAATCAGACACATTCTAATATTTAGTGAGCTGGCATTTATACGGCACTTCCTGCTGGCCAGGCCCAACACACTGCTGCTATCTGAACTCAAAAAACCCTAGGAATCAGGAGTAATTTGATCTGTAGACAAGGACCTGTGTAATCAGCATTCCAAGCTCAAATGTATAACCATTAGAAGACCTCTGGGCCTGCCCGCAGGCAAGGACAAAAGGTTTAAAAAACAAGTCCTGCACCACGGGGTGGGGGGGAAAGTGGGGGGAGGGGGATGAATTGGGTGATTGGGATTGACATATATACACTAATATATAAAACAGATAACTCATAAGAACCTGATGTACAAAAAGTAAATAAAATTATATTTAAAAAAAAACAAGTCCTGGAGGAAAACTGAAGTGAGCAAAATTAGCCAACGCTGCAGGATTTGGCCTGAGAAGAGAACAAACTGGAGAATCCAGGTTTTCTAGCATTTCTAGTAAGAAAAGGACACGTGGGACGGGGAGCATCTGGACAGACTAGGGTACTGGGGCAAAGGGTTAACAAGGGAAAAAAGGACGGGAGGTGGGGGTGAGATCGGGCATCGAGGCCCTGGAAGAGGAAGACACCAGGGGAAGGGATCCAGGGCGAGGAAGAGACAGAAAGAGAGAAAAGGGGCGACACCGAGGGGCAGGAGAGGTGTCCACGTTCCGTGCCCCCCTCAGGCCCACAGCAAAGAGGTTGTAAAGTAGGCGCCCAAAACCTTCTGCCAGGGGCAGGGCGGGGGGTGTCTCGGTTCATGGCCGCATCCGCGCGCCCCCTCCGCAGGTCAGAAGGGGCAACCCGGCCAGGAGCGGCCTGGATGGTCTGCCCCAATGGCCCCTTACCGGCTCTTGTGCAGACTCGACATGGTGTTGACTTCCGGATCCCCCCGCTGCCTCCGCCGCCGCCAGCGCCGCCGCCCCTCAGGGACGCGGGGCGCTGGGCAAAGGCCTCCGACCGGAAACTCAGCCTCAGGCGCGCGCGTTCTGCTCCGCCCCGCCCCGTTCACGTGCCACCCCTTCTCCGCTCTGCCTTCTGGCGGCGCGGCGGGGCGGGCGGGGCAAGAGAACGCCGGGAACACGGTCCCGCCTCCGCTCCCCCACCTACGAGGCCCGCGGACCTAGAGCGCCATCGCGCAGGTGACCGCGCGGTCTATGCTCCCCAAGGCTATTCCTTGACCTTTCCTGGGCCTCAGCTTCCAACTAGGCAGTATATCTGTCACCTTGTCCTCTTCCTTACACGTTCATCACCTGCAATAAGCTATTGAGTTATCGTTTCAGGGATGTAGACCTTCCCTGCTAAACTATACAAGGCCTGCCTGCTGGTCTTTTCACTGCTGAACCCTCGACGCCTATAGCAGTGACTGCACAGAGCAGATGGTTCAATAAACATTGGATGGAAGAGCAAGACTACAGTTCAGTGTTTCCTTGACTTTTGGATTTCATGAACATGAAATTTATCATAATATCAGGACAATAGAAAAGGAAAGCCAAAATTTCAGGATCCTTCCCAAGAAAAAACAGTTGGCAGCCTCTCAGTGTTTTTTCTCTACACCTATATGTGCATATGTGCATAACTGTCCTTTTTTTTTTTTTCCAGAAGGGAAATTTTATTTTATTTATTTTATGTTTGGCTGCGTTGGGTCTTCATTGCTGCGCTCAGCCAGCTGGGCTGCTCTTTGTTGCAGTGCCCGGGCTTCTCCTTGCAGTGGCTTCTCCTTTCGTGGAGCACACGCTCTAGGTGCTCGGCATCAGTAGTTGTGGCGTGCAGGCTTCAGTAGTTGTTGCTCGCGGGCTCTAGAGCGCAGGCTCAGTAGTTGTGGCGCACGGGCTTAGTTGCTAGGCGGCATGTGGGATCTTCCCAGATTGGGGATCAAACCCTTCTCCCCTGCATTGGCAGGCAGATTTTCTTTTTTTAAATAAATTCATTTATTTATTTTTGGCTGTGTTGGGTCTTTGTTGCTGCGCACGGGCTTTTTAGCTGCGGCAAGCGGGGGCTACTTTTCATTGCAGTGCTTTCTTTTGTTGCAGAGCACAGGCTCTAGGAGCGCGGGCTTCAGTAGTTGCAGCACATAGGCTCAGTAGTTGTGGCTCACGGGCTCTGGAGTACAGGCTCAGTAGTTGTGGCACACGGGCTTAGTTGCTCCGCAGCACGTGGGATTTTCCCGGACCAGGGCTCGAACCAGTGTCCCCTGCATTGGCAGGTGGATTCTCAACCACTGCACCACCAGGGAACTCCTGTCCTTACTTTTTAAATTTCTCCACAGATCGGTGAAAAGTTTGTCACTGGACTGTATAATCTCGAAAGCCCCTCCAGCTCTCAGCTGCTGCCCACCAGGATTTCATTACTCCATGGAGCAAGCACAGGGAGACCTGTTCCTTTATTCACTCATCCCACAATTTCTGCTCCCACTATGTGCTAGGTACTGTGATAAATGTTTCATCAGAATACAAAGATTATGTTCCTTTGCATGAAATGTAAGAAATGAATAAATGTTGACTTAATTGCACAATAGGACAGGAATTTTTTCCAGGTTAAAAAAAAAAATACCACCAGCCCTTTGAAAGATTGATTAGAAAGACAGGGAAAAACACAAACAACGTGTTAAGAAAAAAAGACAGTTAGCTATCATTTGGAAAAAAATAAAGGTCTGTTCTTATCTGACATCTGACAGGAAAGTAAATTCTGAATGAATTAAAGCTCTGCAAGGGAAAAATCCTATGGGATTAGAACAAAAATATATAGAAAAATGTTTAGAATCTTGGAGAAGGAAGACATAAGGCCCAGAAGCCATGAAATATAAGACAGATATATAACTACCTAAAATTTTCAGTCTCTAAATGGTAAAGGAAAAGACAAGCATCAACAGGGGAAAATATATGTACCCTTTATGATAAAGGGTTAATCTCCCGAATGTATAGAGAGTTCTTAAATCAACAAGAAAAAGACAAACACCCCAAGAAGAAGAAGAAAAAAAAAAGCATTCAGTCATTCAAGAAATGTATTGAGTGCCTACGACATGCCAGATATGTCCTAGGTATTGGGAATTTAGTAGTGAATAAAAGACAAAAATCTCTGCCTTCGAAGCACTGACATTTTAGTGAGGGGAGTTAGACATTAAATAAGGTAAATAAGTAAACTAAATGGTACATCAGATGGTGATAAATTCCGACAGGGGAAAATAAAACAGGAGTGGGCAGCGGGAGGGGCTGCAATTTTACATAGGGGGTCAGGAAAACTGCTCTGAGGTGATGTCTAAGCAAACACCTGAAGGAGGTAAGACAGCAACGCTTATAAGCAGGCACTTCAAAGAAGAAATGAGACTTCTCTCGTGGTGCAGTGGGTAAGAAGCCGCCTGCCAATGCAGGGGACACGGGTTTGAGCCCTGGTCCGGGAAGATCCCCCATGCAGCGGAGCAACTAAACCTGTGCGCCACAACTACTGAGCCTGCGCTGTAGAGCCCACGAGCCACAACTACTGAGCCTGCGTGCCACAACTACTGAAGCCTGCGTGCCTAGAGTCTGTGCTCCACGACAAGAGAAGCCACTGCAATGAGAAGCCCGCGCACCGCAACGAAGAGTAGCCCCCGCTCGTCACAACTAGAGAAAGCCCGCGTGCAGCAACGCAGACCTGCAGCCAAAAATAAATAAATAAATAAATTTATTTTTTAAAAAAAGAAGAAATAAAAATGTCTCGCTAGAACCTGAAATAACAATAAATTGGACTAATACTCAGAGGAATATGAATTGAACAACCATAGTGTGCCTCTTGGTCTGGGAAAAGTCATCAGTATTTATTGCACCTACCATCACTAGGTTGTAGAGAAACAAACTTCTCTCAAACAGCTTTAAAGAGAGTTAACCTGTAAAGACTTTTCACAGAGCAATTTGACAAGCACTAATAAAAATTTTTTAACTTTATATATTGAAATATTATAGGTGCTCCTCAGTGGTTTCTTTTTTATTTTTCTTCTTTTTTTTTTTTTTGGCTGTGCTGCGCGGCTTGCGGGATCTTAGTTCCCCAATCAAGGATTGAACTCGGGTCCTCAGCAGTGAAAGCATGGAGTCCTAACCCCTGGACCAGCAGGGAATTCCGCTGGTTTCATTTTTTTTTTTTGCGGTACGCGGGCCTCTCACTATTGTGGCCTCTCCCGTTGCGGAGCACAGACTCCGGACGCGCAGGCTCAGCAACCATGGCGCACGGGCCCACCCACTCCGCGGCATGCGGGATCTTCCCGGACCGGGGCACGAACCCGTGTCCCCTGCATCGGCAGGCAGACTCTCAACCACTGCGCCACCAGGGAAGCCCCCTATTATTTATTTTTAATTGCTTTTCTTGATCTCGTATCCAGAAATCTTGCTAAACTCAATCATTAGTTTGAGGACTTCCCTGCCGCGGAGCAACTAAGCCTGTGCGCCACTAGTGCTGAGCCTGCGCTCTAGAGCCCGCGTGCCACAATTACTGAAGCCCGAGCGCCTAGAGCCTGTGCTCTGCAATAAAGAGAAGCCACTGCAATGAGAAGCCTAAGCACGGCAAATTTATAAAAAAACAAACAAAAAAAATGAATTCAGTTTATTCTGTATTTATTCTGTTGAAAATTCTGTTAAAATTTTTGCATCTATATTCACAAGGGATATTGGTCTATAGTTTTATATTCTTGTCATGTCTTTGTCTATCTTTGGTATCAGGGTAATGATGGCCTCATAAAATGAGTAGGAATGTCTTCCCTCCCCTTCAATTTTATGGAAGTTGTGTAGAACTGGTATTATTTGGTATATTTACCCCTTAAGTGTCTGGTAGAATTTATGAGAGATGTTTTTTAATTTTTTTAAAATTTATTTTATTGAAGTGTAGTTGATTTCTGGTGTACACCAAAGTGATTCAGTTACATATATATATATATATATATATATATATATATATATATATACATATACATTCTTTTTCATATTCTTTTTTACAGTGACAATCTTTTTTTTTTTTTCCGGTACCCGGGCCTCTCACTGTTGTGGCCTCTCCCGTTGTGGAGCACAGGCTCCGGACGTGCAGGCTCGGCGGCCATGGCTCACGGGCTCAGCCGCTCCACGGCATGTGGGATCTTCCCAGACCGGGGCACGAACCTGTGTCCCCTGCATTGGCAGGCGGACTCTCAACCACTGTGCCACCAGGGAAGCCCTCATACTCTTTTTTTAATGTTTATTTTTTATTTAATTTTTCTTATTAGTCATCCATTTTATACACATCAGTGTATACATGTCAATCCCAATCGCCCAATTCATCCCAGCACCACCTCCACCCCCCCGCCGCTTTCCCCCCTTGGTGTCCATACATTTGTTCTCTACATCTGTGTCTCAATTTCTGCTCTTCAAACCGGTTCATCTGTACCATTTTCTAGGTTCCACATATATGCGTTAATATATGATATTTGATTTTCTTTCTGACTTACTTCACTCTGTATGACATTCTCTAGATCCATCCACATCTCTACAAATGACCCAATTTTGTTCCTTTTTATGGCTGAGTAATATTCCATTGTATATATGTACCACTTCTTCTTTATCCATTCATCTGTCGATGGGCATTTAGGTTGCTTCCATGTCCTGGCTATTGTAAACAGTGCTGCAATGAACATTGGGGTGCATGTGTATTTTTGAATTATGGTTTTCTCTGGGTATATGCCCAGTAGTGGGATTGCTGGATCATATGGTAATTTTGCTTTTAGTTTTATAAGGAACCTCCAGACTGTTCTCCACAGTGGCTGTATCAATTTACATGCCCACCAACAGTGCAAGAGGGTTCCCTTTTCTCCACACCCTCTCCAGCATTTGTTGCTTGTAGATTTTCTGATGATGCCCATTCTAACTGGTTTGAGGTGATACCTCATTGTAGTTTTGATTTGCATTTCTCTAGTAATTAGTGATGTTGAACAGCTTTTCATGTGCTTCTTGGCCATCTGTATGTCTTCTTTGGAGAAATGTCTATTTAGGTCTTCTACCTAAATTTGTCAACCAAATTCCACCAATAAGAAGATTGTGCAATTACTGGAATACAATGCAACCATTCTAAAGAATTAAACAGGATTATATGATCTGACATAAAAAGTGATAAAAATATGTCCCAGAACAATTTGTATAGAATGATCCTATTTATGTTGTTAAATCCATCTTGCATCATGAGTTTACATATACATGTTTATAAATGCATTTTTAACACCTTTATTGGGATATAATTCACATACCGTTTTTTTTTTCTTTTTCTTTTTTTTTTGGTCTTCATTGCTGCATGCTGGCTTTCTCTAGTTGTGCTGAGCGGGGGCTACTCTTTGTTGTGATGCGTGGGCTTCTCATTGCAGTGGCTTCCCTTGTTGGGGAGCATGGGCTCTAGGCATGCGGGCTCAGTAGTTGTGGCTCACAGGCTCTAGAGCACAGGCTCAGTAGTTGTGGTGCACGGGCTTAGTTGCTCCACAGAATGTGGAATCTTCCCGGACCAGGGCTCAAACCTGTGTTCCCTGCATTGGCAGGCAGATTCTTAACCACTGCGACACCAGGCAAGCCCCGCATATACAATACATTTAGAGCATACATTTAAAGTGAACAATTCACTGTTTCTCAGAATATCCACAGAGCTGTACATATACTACTATCATCCATCAACCATGCAATGATCATCACCATCTAATTTTAGATCATTTTCATCACCCCAAAAAGAAACCCTGTACCCATTAGCAGTAATTCCTTTTTCCCCCACCCCCTCAGCCCTAGGCAACCACTAATCTACTTTCTGTCTCTATAGATTTGTGTATTCTGGACATAGGAATATAATCATAAATGTATCATCTTTTGTGACTGGTATCTTTCATCTACCATGTTTCCAAGTCCCATGCATATTGTAGCATGTATCACTACTTCATTCCTTTTTCTCACCAAATAATATTCCATCGTATGACTATATTATTCCATATCATATTCATTCACCAGTTGAAGGACATTTGGGTTATTTCTACTTCTTGTCTATTATGAATAATGGTGCTGTGAAAATTTTCTCTTGGGTATATACTTAGAAGTGGAATTGCAAGGTTATATGATAACTCTATGTTTAACTTTATTGAAGAACTGCCAAACTGTTTTCCAAAGCTGCTGCACCATTTTAAGTTCCCATCAGCAACGTAGGAGGGTTCCCAGTTCTCCACATCCTGGCCAATACTTGTTATTGTCTATCTCTTTGATTGTATCCATCCTAGGATATGAAGTTGTATCTCTTTGAGGTTTTGATTTACATTTTCCTGATGACTAATGATGTCGAGTATAATTTCGTGTGCTTCTTGGCCATTTGCGTATCTTCTTTGGAGAAATGTCTAGTCAGCTCTTTTGCCTATTTTACATTAGGTTACTTGTCTTTTTATTATTTAGTCATAAATTCTTTATATAGTCTGGATTACTAGTTCTTTACCAGATATGTGATTTGCAAATATCTTCTCCCATTCTGTGAGTTGTGTTTTCACTTTCTTGATGGTGCCCTTTGAAGCACAAAAGTTTCTAATTTTTTTTTTTTTTTTTTTTTGCGGTACGCAGGCCTCTCACTGTTGTGGGCTCTCCCGTTGCGGAGCACAGGCTCCGGACACGCAGGCTCAGCGGCCATGTCTCACGGGCCCAGCCGCTCCGCGGCATGTGGGATCTTCCCGGACCGGGGCACGAACCCGTGTCCCCTGCATTGGCAGGCGGACTCTCAACCACTGCGCCACCAGAGAAGCCCGAAAGTTTTTAATTTTGATGAAATCCAGTTTGTCTATTTTTTTCTCTTGTGCTTATGCTTTTGGTGTCATACCTAAGAAACCATTGCCTAACCCTAAATCACAAAGACTTATGCCTTTATTTTCTCCTAAGAATTTTATAGTTTTAGCTCTTGCATGCATATTTTTAAACGACTAAGGGGATACTCACCAAACTGTTAAAGAGTGGTGCCCCCTGGGGAAGGGAATGAAATTGGGGTTAGGTTAGGGTTTGAATGGGACTTTTCATTTTTTCCACCCTATATTTCTGTAATGTTTAGATTTTTTATTTAAACAAGAACATCTTGTTTTGAGAATTCAAAATCAAAAGGCTTTTTAAAGGATTCAAAATTGCACAAACATGCTTACACATAGTTAAAGACTAAAAGATACTGTGCAGAACGAAAACATCCACAAAAGTGGTTATTAGGAGGGTCGTGTCAAGAAAGGGTTCGTCAAGAAAACAGCATCTAAACTGAGACCAGAAGGACGAGGATACAGATGGGAGCAAGAAAAGTGTTTAGTAGGGAAGAAATTATTTGAGCCTATGTAAGAGAAGAGGATCATTAAAAGAACCAAAATTGCTTTAAACTGTCTGAATTGGAGAATGAAAGCGTGGGGGGGGGGGCAAATAAGGGAAGAGGGTGGGGAGAGAGACGGGGGACAGATCATCCTTGTCTACCATAAGGGTTATAAGCAGCGGGGTGCTGTGATCAGATTTATTGGTTTTGGAAAATTCACTGTCGAACTGTGGAGAGAATGAGGGGAGGGAGCCGGGAGTTCTGTTAGGAGGCTGTTGCAGAAATCCAAAGGAGAAATGATGGTGGACAGAGTCGGGCACTACTGGCGGAGGAGGGGAGGGGCTGGTTTGAGAGACCCTTAGGACTTGGCGACTGGAAGAGGAGCTAAGGGAAACGCAGGGGCCAAGGCCGACTCCCCATTTCCCAGGTGACAGCCGCGTTGCCTGGAGGGCGCATTAACTAGCTGGACAAGTAGCAGCGCGTTTCGGGGGGAAGATGGTGACCGCTTTTGGACGCGTGGGTGCGAGCTACCTGCGGATAAGCCAGGGATAGATGTTCAATAGGGCGCTGGATGTAGGGGCTGGCGCTGGAGGCATGTCCGTGCTGACGAGGAAGGTGGAGTCAGTCCGCCCTTAATCATTCCCTGGACTCCGGGAAACCGCAAGGCAGAGCGGGCCCGGAAGCCGGTGTCACCGAGCGGGTCCTCCCCAGCTCCCCCAGCCCAGAGAGAGCCCGTGAGAAGCGCGCTGAGGACTGGGGTGGGGACCAACCGCTCCCTCCTCCACCCGCAGACCCAACCGGTGTCCGGGAGAAGAGCCGCCGCGGGGCTCCGGAACCTTCGGCCGCCGCCGCCCTCGTTCGCCGCGGGACCCGTCGGGGGAACCCGTTAGCTGTTGCTAAGGGGCGGCCCCGGAAGTGACGCGCCCCGGGTTTGTTGACAGCGGAGGCGGCGGCAGCTGCAGGCTGCGAGCCGTAGGAGCCGGATCGGGGGAGGGGCCGGGCCCCGGAGCCAGCACCCGGCGTCCCTCAGCCCCGCCCGCCGCCCTAAGGGCAAGGTAATGGCCACGGAGTCCCCCCGGCGCGACCCCCATCTCGCCCCCGGCTCCTGTCCGTGGGATCCCAAGCTCCACCCCTCCGACCCTCGTCTTCCGCAGACCCCGGCCCTAGCCCGACTAGATCCCATGCCTCCCCAGCATCTCCCGGGCCGCATCCTCCGCTCCTCCTCGCCGAGGAAGCATCCCGTCCGCTCCCGGGGCCAAGGGATATCTCTGCGTCCTCCCCCCTTCCCTTCTTGCCTCCGGTGCCTCACCATCGCCGCTGCAACCATTTGCAAAGGTCCATCTCGGCCAGTGGTGGGAGGACTCCCTTCTCTACCTCTGCTGCCAGGTCTGAGAAACATGCCTTTAAAAGTGAGCACCCTTCCTCCAGAAAGCAAATGACGCCCTGTCTCATGCCCCTACAAAATGGGGGATAGATGCAGGGCTGAAAGAGGCAGCCTCTGCCCCTCCTACCTGTTGGATGAGCTTAAGTTTCCCCAAAGCAGTGCTTGAAAGCTCAGGGATGACAAGGCGCGGGGAAATCCAACAGGGTGGCAAAGGGATGGGGTGGTAGCAAACCTAAGGGCCAAGGGAGCCTGATAGGTGGGTTGAAAGTGAAACTGACTGCTGGCTGCTATAGCTCTGTGGGTGGAACTTGACTTGGCTGCTTTTTGGCCCAAGGAGTCCAAGACTTCCAGTCTTTGTGCCTGTCAGCACATTTGATTTTTAAATCAGAGGGGGAATGCCTGATGCCTCCATGGAAAAATCACCCCATATGATCTTTCCTACAGAATGTTTCTCTTCAGGGTTCAAACTGGTTAGAATGAGCATTGAGGACAGCTTTGAAAAGGGTCACAGGAGAGTGTACTTAGGGCAGGAGGTGGTTGCCAGTGGTGAGGGGGTCTCTCTGTTTCAGTTCACTAGTTCATTCAGCAAATCAGAAATATAGGTAAGGAGGAGAAAAATATATGTAGGGTGGAGAAAAATAGAGCAGGAAGGGCCACGGTAAGGGCCAGAGAGTGGAGTTGCCCTTTTTATAGAGGGTGGTCAGAGAAGGGCTCTAATAAGGTGATATCTGAGCAAAGACCTGAAGGGAGGGAGGGAGCAAGGCATGCAGCAAGCGCAAAGGTCCTGAGGTAGTATATCTGATGATTTTAAAAACCAGCAGGAGGACAATAGGGCTGGAGCAGAGTGAAGGAGAGGAAGAGTGGTTGACAAGGAAATCAGAGAAGAGTAGGGGCCAGATATTGGTGGGGAGGATATCAGGGGCTGTTCATGTGATGCAGGGTCACAGGGTGTCTAATGGGGCACCCTTTCAGAACTGTATTAATTTGAAGTGTCTGGTGTTCAGAGAAAATATGTTCTAGATGACAAATGGACATTGTGCTCTGGCCTGGCATTGTAAGTACCCTTTCTCCACCTTTATAATGGCCACTGATGGAATAAATTTTAAAAGGACAGTCACAGAACACTGTAGTTAAATCTGGTCATGCCACTTACTTTTTGGTTGTGAGAACTTGGGCGAGTCAAGCAGCCAAGTCAAGTACCACCCACAGAGCTATAGTAGCCAGCAGTCAGTTTCACTTTCAACTCACCTTTTCCCACCTCAACGTCCGCATCTGTAAAATAGGGTTGTTGGGCTAAATGAGAGGTCATGCACTGAAGCGCTTAGTGCATCATTTAGCCCATATTAAATCCTCAGGACATTGCAGGTATGCCGATGGCAATGACAATGGTGAGGAAATATTTGCATGTGTCTACCTCAAAGCCTTTCTTTTTAGCACCAGCTGATGATGTCACCAGCTGTTGGCTGCCTCCCTGAACTAGTAGAATTTTGGAGAACAGCGGGGGAGACAAAGTGGAAACTTGCTGTCACCCCTCAGTGGGAACAGTGGTTGCACATCACTGTCATGGTGGCTTGGTCCTGTCTTTTTTCACACCAGTGGAAGGTTATGGGGGCTTTTTTTTTTTTAAAGAGCAAGCAAATCCCTATTCTGCCATATAATATAGGCTAAATGGTGGTGTTGAAATAAATATGACATGGAGATGGGTTGGGAAGGGCAGTATATGTTGACTCTGTTTGTGTGGTTGGGTTGTGTGTGGCGGATTTGCTGGAGACTGTTGATCCTAGATGTGCCCAGCAGAGGCTGAGACTGCAGCATGCCTTATAGGGAGTGGAACAATGGTTGCTCTCTCTCCTCAACCCCTAAGCCTGGACTATGTCATCAGGCCTGGGTCATAAGCTGAGCAGGGCAGCTGGGCCAGTGGATTTGAAAACGAAAAGTCAAGCACACCAACGCTGAGAGCCAGGGTGCTGAAGCCGGTTGTTGTGGGTAAAAGTGCGGACTAGTCATCTGGGGAGCTGGGTTCAAGCCCGGCTCTGCTATGGTTCACTGTGTGAACTTGGGCAAGTCCTATCCCCTGTCTGTGCCTCAGTTTTCCTATCTCTACACTAACTGAAGGCTACTGGGAGGATGAAAGAACTCGGTGCATTCTAAAGCTCTCTACAAAGGTTAAAAACAGTTCTTGTTGTCATTAGCACCACCAGGATTCTGCGACTTATTTTGGGGCAGAAGGCTTCAGTACCTCAGCTGTTCTTGACCCCCGAAATGCGAGTTCAGAGACCCCTGTTGGATCATTTACTTTGAGACAAACATCCTATATCTGGTTCAATCCCTGAAGCTGATTTTCCAGCTTCAGAAATGAGCAGAAGGATCTCTCCAAGCATTATTCTTAGGAAATCACTCCATAATTATTGGTCACCACCTTCTCGCCATTATTTCATGGCATCTGCTCAGCAGCCCCATGTGGTAGGTTTGCAACCCATTGACAGATAAGGACCCTGATGAATATTGAGGCTGGTAAATATTGCCTGGGGACCTCATGGAGCTGAGGCTCCTTCACCCGCAACCAACCAGTCATGCACTCACTGTGTCATGGAGACCCCATGAGTCACACTAGGTCTCGTCCTCAGGAAGCTTCTAGTCCTGTGGTCAAAAAATGATATATGCCTGTAGAATAGTTACCGGTGATGCCCGATCATCTGTGCTCAGGGCCCAGGACCCTCCAGGTTGTAAGCAGGCAAAGGCTCATGCCGCAGAAGGGAGACCTGAGGCTTGGAGAAACAGTTCCTGCCCATAGCATAATGGTGGAGAGAGCCAGGCACTTACTGGGGGACTTGGGCACATTAATGCACATATTTGAACCATAGTTTCTTCATCTGGAAAACAGAATAGTATGTCCTTATAGGTTATTTGTGGCTTCAATGAAAACATGCATGGAAAGCTCAGAATTCTGGGTCTCAAACTAATGAATACATGTATACATACTGATAGGTACATATAGACCCTTGTACACGTACATAGTCTGTGGCCGGTCACGTCACCACTGAGTCTCAGCTGCCTCATCTGTAAGTTGTCGATTATAATTCCTGCCTCGTGTAGTTGTTGGGAGAATTAAGTGAGTTGATGCATGTGGAGTACTTAGCAGAGTCCTTGGAATACGGTGCTCAGTATGGCTGTGATCACTGTTTGACTGCCAGCCTGGAACCCAGGTATCCCCAAGGCCCTCTGCCTCCAGGTGGCACCAGTGAGGGGTGATGCGCATTCCCCCCTCATATCTTCCTAATGTAACCCACCCTGCAGATTAGTCTATGCAGGTCAGTGACCCCCCGGGATGCCCTCAGATCCTCAACTGCACCCCTGCCCCCAGGGGGCCCCTGGCACTTGCCTTGGCTCCCTTCACATCAGCCTCCCACCCCCAGTATCTGGCCTGTGATCCACTCCCTCCTGGAAAGCTTCCAGCCTCTGTAAATAGGATATTTGTTTGGGTTTTCCCCCCAGCTCCTGGGTTAATATTTCACAGGGTGGGTGCCGCTCCAAGGCTCAGAGCTTCTGGCTCCCTCAGCCAACAGAGAGGCTGGGGGTCAGGACACTGGTGGGGTCCCGTGCTCCCTCCTCTGGACCTCACATTCTCTTCCCCCTACACTGGATGGACAGAAGACTGGATAGTTTGGTGAGAAGCATGGCTTTGCTTTAGGTTTGGATTGTGTCCCACTCTTGTTACTTGTGTGATTTTATTTATTTATTTATTTTTGGCTCTGTTGGGTCTTCACTGCTGAGCGTGGGCTTTCTCTAGTTGCGGCGAGTAAGGGCTACTTTTCGTTGCGGTGTGTAGGCTTCTCATTGCGGTGGCTTCTTTCATTGCGGAGCACGGGCTCTAGGCATGCGGGCTTCAGTAGTTGTGGCACGCAGGCTCAGTAGTTGTGGCTCGTGGGCTCTAGAGCACAGGCTCAGCAGTTGTGGCACACGGGCTTAGTTGCTCCGCGGCACGTGGGATCTTCCCAGACCAGGGCTCGAACCCATGTCTCCTGCATTGGCAGGCGGATTCTTAACAACTGCACCACCAGGGAAGTCCCTAGTTGTGTGATTTTAGACAAGCCTCAGTGTCTTCGTCAGAAAACCGGGTAACAATCTCTATCTCACGGTATTTTAGTGTGATAACTCAGGCAAGAACAAACCTTTATTCTGTTACATGCCAGGCACAGGCCAGGCCCTGAGGATCCAGGAGTGTGGAAGCGGAAAGTGTTCTTGTCCTCCTGGAGCTTGTGGGCTGGGGGAGGGGTCGTTAGACAGATTGTTATATAAATGGTGAATTAGCCGCAAGCACAGGATCCTAGGCAATGTCGTCCATTGGTTAAGTTAGAGACTGTATGAAATAAACCCCTTAAGGAGCTCAGACTGGAAGCAACCAGCTTGGAGGTGGCCGCTATTTGCTCTCCACTGCTCCCCACCCCCCAGGATGTCATAGCTCATGGTGGATCCAGGCAAGAGACGGGATGGAGAAAGACACAGGGTCCTTCTTACTGTGTGCTCTTCTGTCATAATCAGAGATCCCTCCATCTCCCGTTGCCAGAATCCCAGATGGCTGGTGCCTGCCACAAGAATGAGAAACCCTAGGGGCTGGGCATGGGGTGGGTAGAGATGGCCACCTCTGGCCGGTGCCAGGCTGTAGCTGGAAGGGGCCCAAGTGGCAGGGTGCTCCGGCCCCCGGGCCTCCAGCCTTGGTGCCAAGACAGATGGCTCCTTCCTCCTCCGGCTCACGCCAGCCCCCTGCAGCGGGGTCAGCACTGCGAAAAGGTGGTTAGCAGATCTGTGCCATCTGCCCGGGTTATCTTTTGGAGGCTTTTGGTGATCTTGGCGGCTGACAAGGTGGTGTTTCTTCCACCTGGGGAGCAGGGTTAGGGCAGAGTGGCTACCTGGGTGACTGAGCTCATCCTGCAGAAAGGGCAAAGCCCCTGGCGGCTCTCTCATCCAGAGTGGTGAGGGTTCCACTGTGGCCACTGGGTGCCCAGCACTGTCCTGGGCATGGTGGGCAGGGGGAATCTGAGAGCGTGCCTTGCCTCCCAGGTTCCCTGCATGTGCTGCAACCCTACAACGTGTCAGACCCACATGGGGTGTGCAGCCCCTCGTTCAGCCAATAGTCGTGGTATTGGGCCCATAGTGCCAGTGTCCCACACCCTCTGCCCTTTCAGCCTGTGAGCATCTTATCCTTCTTCCTGGAACGCCTTTCCCTTCTCTCCCCGCCACCGGAGTGAACTATGACTCATCTTTTGGGTCGCTGCTGAGATGTCACTTCCAAGGACGCCTGCCCTGACTCCCTAGTCCAGGGCAGGTCCCCTGGCACGGGCACCCAGGGTCCCAGGTCCCACCCTCTCCTTCAGAGCACTGGACCCAGTTCCGTGGCATGGGTTTGTGTGCTTCTTAGGTGGAGATCTGTCTCGCTCCAGAGCCAGTGTGCTCCACGAGGACAAAGACCTTGTCTGGTTTCGCTCACCCGTGGACCTACAGTGCTCAATAGACACTAACCCTGGGCTAAGTACAGGGATGATGTCAGAGGAGAGAGCCCGGTTCCTGCCCTCGTGCAGCTGGCCGTCTGGCAGGGAAACTGGATAATTAAAACAGCATCAGTCCTAAATGTTAGTTGTTATGGTAGGGCCTATGGGGGCACACAGCAAGAGCACCCTGGCGGGTCAGGGAAGGCTTCCTGGAGGAAGTGACACTAAGGCCTGAGGGTGCATAGACATGAGCTGAGTCAAGAGGAGAATTCAAAGGTATTGTGGGCTGGAGTGGTTGGGAGATGCTTCCTGGAAGAGGGACATGAATGTGTTTGGGGGTTTAGGAGCAGTATTTAGAACAGAAAGTGGATGACCAAAGGTCCGAAGGTGACCTTGTGCCTCTGGCCTATTGCCAGCACAACGAAGGAGGCCAGTTCAGCGGGAGTAGGGGGTCGGGGGGTGGTGAGTAGGCCGCAGAGCTGGTCCCACTTCTGGAAGCCCCGAGTGACTGCTTGAAGAGATTGGACTTGGCAGTTTCCAGCAGGGCATGTCTCCCTGCCAGCGGTGCTCCTTCTGGGTCAAGATCTGAAAGTGAGTGCAGGCAAAGGAAGGCCATGCCCAGGGTCCAGGCAGCCTGTTTCTTGTGCTTTTCCTCGAGGGTGTCATGGCACCACTGGGGCAGCTGGCACAGTGGGCCTCGCGGCAGGAGACCCAGGCCTGAGAAGCAAGGGCCTGGAGCTGGGCAGGAACAGACCTTGCTCTAGGGCCCAGGGCAGGTGAGGCAGGAGAAAGGGATGTTGATGATGAAAGCTGCCTCTTAGTGAGCAGTTACTATGTGCCAGGCACCACGCTAAGCCCTTTCTGTATTGTTCCGTGTCCATCTGCACACAGTGTTCTCTATTTTAGAGAAGAAACTGAGGCGCAGAGGTGAAGGCACTTGCCCAAGTTCACCGGCTCTTATGCAGCAGGGCTGAGACTTGGAGCTGGGTCGGCCTGGCTCCAGAGCTCTTAGAGCACGGTCACCAGTGAGTGGTGCTGCCGGAATTGAGAGCTGGCCACTGCAAAGGGCACAGCGTTCTGTGGCGCCCACTCGGTTTCCTGAGCATCTGGAAGGCTCACATGTGGACTAGGAGGCTCCAAGAAGCCAGGGGCAAACTGAGCTCCTGCATAACCCTCCACGAGATGAGGTGCACATGCCAGTTTGGACAGAGTAGACCCTCTCTCTGAGCTTGAGTTTCCTCATCTGTAAGGTGGGCTCATAAGCACCATTTGTTGTGCACTGAGTCATCTCAAGCTTGAGATGAGGCATTTTCCCAACAGCCCTGTGAAGTGGGGATTATTGTCCCCACTTTCCAGGCGAGGAAACTGAGGTCCAGAGAGGTTAAGTAATAGACCCGTGAATTGTGGAACTGGATTGAAACATAGATCTGTCTAACCTAGAGCCTTCACTTAAAGGGAAAAAAAGCAATAGCTACTGAAGGATAATATAGATAAGGAAAGGACCACAAAGCATGAGCAGACAGTTTGATGAATTTCCACAGGTGTAAACACCTGTCCCAGCCCTCCCAGAGGCCCCCCTGTCACTTTCTAATTACTGCCTCCCTGCAAAGGTAATCACCACCCTTACTTCTAACACCATAGATTCATTTTGCCTATTTTTTCCCCTTTCTGATGTAAACTCTCATAGGAAAAAGGTTTGGGACTAATTCCTGACTGTCCTCAGGTCTATAAATGGTGGATTGTTTTCTATCTTGTTCACTCAACTTGAATGTGAAGGTTCAGTTTTCATTCTCTCCTAGCCACTTATTGTAGCTGAGGATGCATAGTCAGTTAGATCGTTACTTCGCTGAACCCCGAATTCCTTTTAAACGTGGACCTCTTAGGTGTCCAGGCCATTTTCTTAACTTTTTGTTGAATCGCAGTATACATTTTTAAAAGTGCACACGTCATAATATACAGCTCCCTGAATATTCACAAAGTGCACATGCCTGTATGCCCAGCACTCAGATAAGGGACTAGAAGCTTCTTAGCTCCGAACCAAACCCCCAAAGTAACCACAGTCCTGACTTCTGCCACCACAGATTAGATTTTCCTGTTTTTTTTTATTTTGTTTGTTTGTTTTGCCCTGCCACCGGCATACAGGACCTTAGTTCCTTAACCAGGGATCGAACCCATACCCCCTGCAGTGGAAGCGTGCAGTCCTAACCACTGGACCACTGGGAAGTCCCAGATTTTCCTGTTTTTTAACTTAAGGGAGTAAAACATAAATGGGTTCATTCAGTGTATGAGTATACACTCTTTTGCGTCTGGCTCCTTTCACTAAACATTGTGAGGTCCATCCAAGCTGTTGTGAGGTGGTGCATTCTCATTGCTGTGTAGTGTTTCCCTGGTGAGTGGACCCTAATGTTCATTCTCATGTCAGTGGACATTTAGGTTCTGTTCTATCAGGAATCGTGCTGCTGTGGACATTTTGTCTGTGTCTTTTTGTGAACATTTATATGCACTGCTGATGGGTGTATATCTGGTAGTGGAGCTGCTGAACACTGAACATATGTGTTTGTTCAGCTTTAGTAGATAGTGTCACACAGTATTCGTTACACTGCCAGTTCACACCAATTCACACTCCCACCAGCAGTGTGGGTAACTTCCCCTCGTTCCATAGCTTCACTATAACACAAGCTGGGTGTTGCCTGTATTACTGTTGTTTCCAATGGAACCTTTCTGGTGGGTGCAAAATGGTATCTCATTATGGTTCTCCTTTCCTTTACGTTTATTGCGCATTTCTTTATCCTTTATGAAACGCCTGTTCAAGTCCTTTGCCTATTTTTTAACTGGATGCTATGTCCTGATCTGTAGAAGTTGTTTATATATTCTGAATACAAGCCTTTTGTTGGATATATTATTGGAAACGTCTTCTAGTTTGTGGCTTGCCTTTTCTCTTTCTTTTTTTTCCTATTTTTATAAATTTATTTATTTATTTATTTTTGGCTGCGCTGGGTCTTCGTTGCCCAGTTGCGGCAAGCGGGGGCTACTCTTCATTGCGGTGTGCGGGCTTCTCATTGCAGCAGCTTCTCTTGTTGTGGAGCATGGGCTCTAGGTGCATGGGCTTCAGTAGTCGTGGCACGTGGGCTCAGTAGTTGTGGCTCGCGGGCTCTGGAGCACAGGCTCAGTAGCTGTGACTCACAGGCTTAGTTGCTCCACGGCATGTGGGATCTTCCCAGACCAGGGCTCGAACCCATGTCCCTTGGACTGGCAGGCGGATTCTTAACCACTGCGCCACCAGGGAGGTCCCTTGCCTTTTCTCTTTCTTAATGGTACCTTTTGATGAAAAGAACATTAAATTTTGAGGCAGTCCAATTTATCAGTTTCTCTCTGGTTTTTTTTGTGACCTATTTAAGAAATTATTGACTACTCGAAAATCATAAAGATATACTCCTATGTTTTCTTCTAGAAACCTATCGTTTTACCTTTCACGTATAGGTCTGTGGTCCATGTCAAATTAATTTTTGTGTGTATATGAACGAACATTCTTCACTTCGGTGCATATCAGTTTATCATTTTTCCCTTATGAGTCCTACTTAAGAAATCTTTACCTATCTCAAGGTCATGAAGGTAGTAGGAGACTTCACTTTTTTTTTATTGAGGTATAGTTCATGTACAAGATTATATGTTACAGGTGTACAACATACTGATTCACAGTTTTAAAGGTTACACTTCATTTATAGTTACTATAAAATATTGGCTGTATTCCCTATGTTGTACAATATATCCTTATAAACTATTTTATACATGATAGTTTGTACCTGTTACTCCCCTCCCCCTGTCTTGCCCCTTCCCCTTCCCTCTCCCCACTGGTAACCACTAGTTTGTTCTCTATTTCTGTGAGTCTGTTTCCTTTTTGTTATATTCATTAGTTTGTTCTATTTTTTAGATTCCACATGTAAGTGATATCATACAGTATTTGTGTTTCTCTGTCTGATGAGAGCTTACTTTTTTTTTTTTAATTAATTTATTTGGCTGTGCTGGGTCTGATTTGCAGCACACAGGGTCTTCGTTGCCTCATGTGGGATCTTTAGTTGCAGCATGTGGGATCTAGTTCCCTGACCAGGAATCAAACCCAGGCTCCCAACATTGGGAGCACGGAGTCTTAACCACTGGACCACCAGGGAAGTCCCAAGACCTTACTTTTTTTTTTTAATAAATAAATAAATTTATTTATTTATTTTTGGCTGTGTTGGGTCTTCGTTGCTGTGTACAAACTTTCTTTAGTTGTGGTGAGTGGGGGCTACTCTTCGTTGCCGTGCGCGGGCTTCTCATTGTCATGGCTTTTCGCTGTGGAGCACGGGCTCTAGGCGTGCAGGCTTCAGTAGTTGTGGCTTGCGGGCTCTAGAGCTCAGGCTCAGTAGTTGTAGTGCACGGGCTTAGTTGCTCTGCAGCATGTGGGATCTTCCCAGGCCAGGGCTTGAACCCATGTCCCTTGCATTGGCAGGCAGATTCTTAACCACTGCCCCACCAGGGAAGCCCAAGACCTTACTTTTTTAATAACAGTTTTATTGAGCTGTAATTCCTATGCCATACAGTTCATGTATTTAAAGTAGACAGTTCAGTGGGTTTCGGGGATATTCACAGAGTTGTGCAACCATCACCACAGTCAATTTTAGAACATTTTCTTCCCCCCCAAAAGAAATCCACAGCCATTAGCAGTCACTCCCCATCCCCGCCCCCACACCAACCTCTTAGCCCCAGGCAACCACTAATCTACTTCTGTCTCTGTAGGTTTGCCTGTTCTGGCTAAACATTTCATACAAATGGAATCATAAAATATGTGGTCTTTTGTGACTGGTTTCTTTCACTTAGCATAACGTTTTTCTTTTTTTTGCGGTACGCGGGCCTCTCACCGTTGTGGCCTCTCCCGTTGCGGAGCACTGGCTCTGGACACGCAGGCTCAGTGGCCATGGCTCACGGGCCCAGCCACTCCGCGGCACGTGGGATCTTCCCGGACCGGGGCATGAACCCGCGTCCCCTGCATCGGCAGGCGGACTCTCAACCACTGCACCACCAGGGAAGCCCTAGCATAACGTTTTTAAGGTGCAGTGTTGTAGCGTGTGTCAGTACTTTTCATTCCTGTTATTGCTAAATAAGGTTCCATTACATGGCTATACCATGTTTTTGTCTATCCGTTTATCAGTTGATGGGCATTTGAATTGTTTCCATTTTGACTATTATGGATAATACCACTATGTACAACTTTTATGTGGAAGTATATTTTCATTGCTCTCGTGAGGAGCCTTCATTCTTAATCATATACAATGAGATTCACTGATGACGTGTCTTTAAAGCCCTGGCACATACTAAGCATTCAAACAGTGACAGCTATATGCAGGTTATACACACACACACACACACACACACACACACACACACACTCACACACACACAGCAACGGACACCACCCTGACAGTCCAGTGGTTAGGACTCGGTGCTTTCACTGCCGTGGCCCGGGTTCAATCCCTGGTCAGGGAACTAATATCCCACAAGCTGTGTGGTGTGGCCAAAAAAAATCCCCTGTAATCCCCACCCAAGCACTGGGTCCCCAACACACACATCTGCCCACAGACAGTGGGAGGTCATGAAAATGCTCAGACAACGCCCCCTGTTCTTTGCAGGTCAAATCACATGTAGGTGGTAGCACAGCAGGGCAGGGAAGGGAGGAATCAGGAGTCCCGGGCCCTGACCCTGCTAAGCTGCTAGCTTGTATGTACCATCCAGGGGCCTCAGTTTTTCTACTAGAGAATGGACATAGGGCAGCTGGTAGTTCTGGCCCTTATGCATGGCTCACTTAGCTTCTTTCCCGTTCCCCAGGCCGTGGCTCAGCTAATGATCCTGTGAGTGTCAGGGAGTCACCATTGCCCCTGGGGGCCCCTGTCCCAGAGTGGCCTACCTGTCTGCTCCCAGCATGGCGTCAGACACCCCTGAATCCCTGATGGCCCTCTGCACTGACTTCTGCCTGCGCAACCTGGATGGTACCTTGGGCTACCTGCTGGACAAGGAGACTCTGCGGCTCCATCCAGACATCTTCCTGCCCAGCGAGATCTGTGACCGGCTCGTCAACGAGTGAGCAGGCGTGGGGCTGGGGCAGGGGCCTGAGCCTCAGCATGAGTGTGTGCGAGAGATTGGGAGCATTGTGTGTGCCCCCCGTGGGGATATGCACACACGTGGGTATCCGTGGGTGCAAGAGAACACTGGCCCCTCCATAACCGTAAAGTTGTAATTGCGCATGTTGGTATGTGTGTGGAGGGGGGCGCACGTGAAGGAATGTGTTTGCACACACGTGGGCTTCTGCAGCACAGGGTACGTTTGAGTGTAAAACTGCAGGTATGCATTACACCTATGAGAGGGTGTAGAAACCTCTCCTATAATATAAATGAAGGAGTTATATGCTGTCCTGTGTGTGTATTTGTGTACGCACACGCGTGTGCATACACACATGATGCACCTGTGCCTGTGAACACGTGTCTGTGTGTGAACCTGAATACATACATATTTATGCACCAGTGCCGGAATAATGGACCCCTGAGCAGGGATCAGATCATTCAGAAAATCGCTATGTGGCTTCTCCAAGGGACTCCCCACTAATAGAGGCTCCTAGAAGGATGATACACAGGCCTGACTGCTGGAGGTTCGGTCCAGATGCCCAGAGGGAAATTGTTAGACCAGACAGTTGCATATAAAAGTGGGAACCTGTGTGTGACCTGAGAGCCCAACTTGTAAAAACATTCTGAGCATCTAATGTGGGTCAGGCACTATATTGGACACTGCAGAGCAGAGTTGTGTCCATTTTACAGATGGAGGAACTGAGGTCTGGGGAATTGCAGTTACTCGTGTGAAGTTGCCCAGGTAGTGAACAGCCAAGCCAGGGTGGTGTATGACTCCACAGCCTTTTCCACCAGACCAGCATCTGCTGGTATCTCAACAGAGTTTTGCTGAGCGCTTGCTCTGTACCCAGCTGGGAACTCCAAACCCCTCGGCTCAGTCTTCCTGTTGGACAGGGTTCTGGGAAGGGCTGATCAAGGAGTCAGAGCTGGCTTAAAGAAGATGGGAAGTGTGGACGTGTATGTTTGTTATAGAAGCGTCTACAGTTTGGCGGGGAAGAGCTTGGGATTTGCCATTGCTAGAGGCCCCTTTATCACCAGCTGGTCTACCTTTGGACTCCTGGGTGCTGGGGCCACCCTTAGTCTCATCTGTAGGGTAGTCAGGATCCAACCAGGTGCTGTGAGGAAGAGGAGGGGAGGAGGTGGAGGTTGCTGCCGGGGTGGCCAGGGAAGGCTTCAGAGGAAGTGGAGGGCTTGTGCTGGGCCTTGAAGGGAGCATGCGGGTCCCTCCCCTGAGCCAGGCTTCCTTCCCTCCCAGGTATGTGGAGCTGGTCAACGCCGCCTGCAACTTTGAGCCGCATGAGAGCTTCTTCAGCCTCTTCTCGGACCCCCGCAGCACCCGCCTCACCCGAATCCACCTCCGCGAGGACCTGGTGCAGGACCAGGACCTGGAAGCCATTCGCAAGCAGGTGAGACCTGGTCACCAGGCACCGGGGATGGCCAGGGGAGGCCACCCTGAGACGGTCAGGCAGAGTTGGGGCAGGACCAGTCACCTCCAGCCCAGGAATCCTGAGGCGCCTCCAGGGCTCTCCCCCTCGTGCAGACCCCTCCCCAAGCCCCACGTGTGGCTCAGGGCCAGGCCTAGGCTGGGGTGTGGGTGCAGAGGTGATAACGGGGCTGTGCCCGCCTCCAGGACCTGGTGGAGCTGTACCTGACCAACTGCGAGAAGCTGTCCGCCAAGAGCCTGCAGACGCTGAGGAGCTTCAGCCACACCCTGGTGTCCCTGAGCCTGTTCGGCTGCGCGAACATCTTCTACGAGGAGGAGAACCCGGGGGGCTGTGAAGACGAGTGCCTCGTCAACCCCACCTGTCAGGTGCTGGTCAAGGACTTCACCTTCGAGGGCTTTAGCCGCCTGCGCTTCCTCAACCTGGGCCGCATGATCGATGGGGTCCCCGTGGAGTCCCTGCTGCGGCCGCTCAACTCGCTGGCCGCCTTGGACCTCTCGGGCATCCAGACGAGCGACGCAGCCTTCCTAACCCAGTGGAAAGACAGCCTGGTGTCCCTCGTGCTCTACAACATGGACCTGTCTGACGACCACATCCGTGTTATTGTCCAGTTGCACAAGCTGCGGTGAGCTGCGAGCCCAGAGCTCGTGGGGTGGGGGTGGGGAGGTGCGGATTGTCAGTCCCAGAAGATTCCTGAGCCCCCGGCCAGGCAGAAGGTGGGGATAGAAGAGACAGTCCTATTCCTTAAACCCACTGTTTTGGTCTGACCGGGGCTGTTAAGGGCACCTGGGTCCCAGCACGTTTTTTCCCAGAACGCCCTGGAGTGGTTGTAACAGGGATGGGCCCTCCCCTGCCATGGACTGAAACAGCAGGGGTCTACGAGGCAGCCCCAGTCTGTGTCCAGCTCCTGACCTGTGCCCCCAACTCCAATCTCCAGACACCTGGACATCTCCCGAGACCGCCTGTCCAGCTACTACAAGTTCAAGCTGACTCGCAAGGTGCTGAGCCTCTTTGTGCAGAAGCTGGGGAACCTGATGTCCCTGGACATCTCTGGCCACATGATCCTGGAGAACTGCAGCATCTCTAAGATGGACGAGGATGCAGGACAGACCAGGTGGGGACCCACCTGCCATGTTTGCTAGCAGGGTATCATTCAACAGGCATTGACCAAGTGCCCCTCTGTCAAGTGCTTGTCCTGGATGCTGGACAGAAAGAAACAAATCAGACCCTCCCGAGTCTGTGTGAGCTAGTGGGGACAGACGGGTCATTATTAGGGCTGCACAGGGCTCTGGGGTTGCCCTGAGGGTCAGGAAGGAGGGAGGAGGAGGAATGGCACCCAGGCTGTGCAGAAAGCTCATTCTGAGTTTGCCAGAGGAAGGGTGTTCTAGCAGAGGAGACAGCACGTGCAAAGGCTGGAGGTACTGCACGGGGAGTGACTGGGAGATTACGGCGCTCAGACGGGCCGGAGCTGGTGTGGTGGTATTAAGGTAAGGCCAGCATACCCGCCACTCGTTAGGTGTTGCGGCAGACAGGCTGGTCCCCAGGTTCGTTGTTTGGAGGAGAGAGCTGATTCAAACCCATCCAGCTGTCACTGGCTGTAAACCCTCTCCCCGACCGGAATGGAGTGGGGTTTGGTTGATGGGCATGTCCCTTCATGACTGCTGGGGGAACCTAAAGGTGACACATCCTCACTAGAATGGCAGATAAGATTCTCCAAAGATGGCTGCAACAGTATCTCCTATCCCACATGTTCTCTACAGTGTGACCTTGTCACCCTCCCATCAAGAGGTGGGGTCTATGTCCGTCCCCTGCCTTTAAAAGAAAAAAAAGGGACTTCTCTGCTTCCCTGGTGGCACAGTGGATAAGAATCCTCCTGCCAATGCAGGGGACACGGGTTCGAACCCTGGTCCGTGAAGACCCCATGTGCTGCGGAGCAACTAAGCCCGTGCGCCACAACTGCTGGGCCTGCGCGCTAGAGCCCGCGTGCCACTACAACTGAGCCTGCATGCCACAACTACTGAACCCGCGTGCCACAACTACTGAGCCCGGGTGTCACAACTACTGAGCCTGCGTGCCGCAATTACTGAGCCCGCCTGCCGCAACTACTGAGCCCGCGTGCCACAACTACTGAAGCCCACATGCCTGGAGCCCGTGCTCTGCAACAGGAGAAGCCACCCCAGTGAGAAGCCCGTGCACCGCAACGAAGAGTAACCCCTGCTCGCCACAACTGGAGAAAGCCTGTGCTCAGCAACGAAGACCCAACACAGCCAAAAAAAAAATCAAAAACAAAATAGACAAGGCCGGAGGGCCTAGCAGAGGGCCCCAAGGAAACGCCTTGCCACCTCCCAGGGAGAGGCCCTTGTTTGTGCTGACCCAGGGCAGCCCCGGGCCCCAGGCCACTCACCCCAACACCCTCTTCCCTCAGCATCGAGCCTTCCAAGAGCAGCATCATGCCGTTCCGGGCTCTGAAGAGGCCACTGCAGTTCCTTGGGCTCTTCGAGACCTCCCTGTGCCGCCTCACGCACATTCCGGCCTACAAAGTGAGAGGGGGAGGGGAAGGGGAGGACCAGGGTGCCCCGGGAGAAGGGAAGGAGGGGTCTGCCCTGGGCCTAGAGATGGCGGCACTGGGATCGGGCATCCCAGTGCTTGGCCTCTTCTGGGATGTTCTGATCATGCTCCATCTCCAGGTGAGTGGTGACAAAAATGAGGAACAGGTGCTGAATGCCATCGAGGCCTACACGGAGCACAGGCCGGAGATCACCTCACGGGCCATCAACCTGCTTTTCGACATCGCACGCATTGAACGCTGCAACCAGCTTCTGCGGGCCCTGAAGGTCAGTCCCGACCCTGGGGGCCCTCGGGCTCCGGTCCATTCCCACCACTCCCTCCTCTACACCCCTCCTCTTCCCCAGGACACCAGCCGCGCCGCCTCCCAAGCCCCAGCCCCGCCTCGCGGTGCCTAACTTGCCCCAGCACTGGCCTCGTCCCAGGACCGTGGCCTGCCCCAGTTTCTGCTCCCCAACCCCTACTTCTGCCCTCAGGCAGCAGGATCAGGCTGAGCCCTGCCCCAGAGGACCATCCAAGCCCCTCTCACAGCCCCAGGCCTGTCCCCGCGCAACTTGGACAGGTCTGGCCAACCCCGGCCCGTACTCTGTCTTCATACAGCTGGTCATCACGGCCCTCAAGTGCCACAAGTATGACAAGAACATTCAAGTGACGGGCAGCGCTGCCCTCTTCTACCTGACCAATTCCGAGTATCGCTCAGAGCAGAGCATCAAGCTGCGCCGGCAGGTCATCCAGGTGGTGCTGAATGGCATGGAATCCTACCAGGAGGTGACGGTGAGCCCCCACCCGCTGCCTGCTCTGACCCAGACACCCCACTTCCTGCTCACCCTGTGTGCCCCAGCCTCGCCAGCAGGCTCGCAGAGCCCTCCCGGTGCCATGCTTGCTCTCGCCCTTTCTCTCCTGGCTCTGTACCGCCCCCCCCAACCCCCCTTTCCCGCGGCATCGCTGCCAGACTCTGGGACCTGGCATTCAGGGCCCTGGGACCTGGCCCCACCCGGCCAGTCCATCGCCCGCTGCCACCCTCCCCCAGGGGCCCTGTCCTCCTGACTCTGGGCCTTTGCTCGTGCTAACTCCTTAGCCTGCCCAGTGACACTCTGCTGAGGTGGGTATTTTTTTCAATAACTGCTTTTATTATAAAAGTAATCAAAATTTTTACTGGAGAAAAATTACAGGTATAAAAGAAAAAAACAACAACAACCCGTAATCCCAGCACACAGAGAGCCAAGATTAACAATGGAGACCTACTGTTCTGGCTTTTAGTCTGTGCATATTGATTCAGTAAATGGGACCATTCTGTGTGTACTGTTGTATAACCTGGATTTTCATTTCAACAGTGTCTTGTAAATGTGAACATCTCCCATATCAACAAAACATTTTACAACAAAATTTTAAAAGCATTGTTTCTTTTCTGATTACAAAAGTGAGATACCTAATGCTTAGAAAACAAATTCAAGTAATAGAAAATGCACTAACTAGAAAGTGAAAGTTCCAATCCCAGCTCTCCTCCCCCCGGGGCAGCTGATTTGAACAAGTCGGCTTCATAATTGTTGATGTCGGCATAGTGTGAAGTGTTCTCATTCAAGGAGAGGCTGCCCTGGTGCTGACTCTGTGCTGGGGCTCAGAGGCAGTGGTCAAGCCCCATCCCCGAGGGGTAGCAGGACGGGGCTCCCCCGAATACATGGGCTGCACTTACTGAGTCAGCCCCACGGTTGAACATTTAGGTTGCTTTTCATGTTTTGCTATTTCAAATAAGGCTTTGCTGAATACAAGTAATTGATGCTCCTCACGAGACACGTCTAAAAAGGAGAATGGCTGGAGCAGTGGGTTTGTGTATTTCTAAAGCATTTGGTACGTGTTCTTGCATTGTCCTCCAGAAAGGCTCTGGTGGGGATATAGTCTCTGCAGGGATGAGAAGGCCCCCTTTCCCACTGCCTGCCAACTCCAGACCTTAGAGCAACAGTTCTTCCTGCATTGAGATTGATTTTATAATCAGGTAAAAGGCTTGTCTTTTTTTTTTTTTTTTTAACGAGAAAAGAATGCTAGCTGAAGACTCGCAAATTCATAAACTCTTTCAAAGAAATAGAAATTCAAGTAACAAGATAATCACTTTTTAAAATTTATTTATTTATTTAGTTAGTTAGTTATTTTTGGCTGTGTTGGGTCTTCGTTTCTGTGCAAGGGCTTTCTCTAGTTGTGGCAAGCGGGGGCCACTCTTCATCGCGGTGCGCGGGCCTCTCACTGTCATGGCCTCTCTTGTTGCGGAGCACAAGCTCCAGACGCGCAGGCTCAGTAGTTGTGGCTCACGGGCCTAGTTGCTCCGCAGCATGTGGGATCCTCCCAGACCAGGGCCCGAACCCATGTCCCCTGCATTGGCAGGCAGATTCTCAACCACTGTGCCACCAGGGAAGCCCGATAATCACTTTTTGACTCGAGAGATTGATGATGTCCGTTGACAAAGGTCAGGGGAAGAACACACTCGCACTTTCCACTGGTGAGGTGTGACCTGAACAACCTCTTCACAGGGCAACTTGCAGAACCTGCCAAAACTGTGAATGCATTTATCTTTTGGCGTAAATTCCACAGTTAGAAATGTTTTTAGAGGAAAAAGATACATGTACATCCTCCCTTTTTGATTAAATAAGACGTCAGAGGCAACCAAAATGTTTTAGCAATAGGGGCCTGGACCTGAAAGATTAACGTAAGATCTGCCCACATCATGGGATATGATGGTAAATCTGTACATCCTAACATGGAAAGATGGATGGCCCTGCATGTTGATAAGTGAAGAGAAGTTTTGGACCAATATGGATAAAACCTTCTTTCGCCTCTCCCCTCCCCCAAGTATACATTTGTATTTCCATGGTAGAAAAATCTAGAAGGTTGTGCATCAAACTTTTTTTTCTTTTAATATTTTTGGCTGCGTTGGGTCTTCGTTGCTGTGCGCAGGCTTTCTCTAGTTGCGGCGAGCGGGGGCTACTCTCCGTTGTGGTGCGTGGGCTTCTCATTGCGGTGGCTTCTCTTGCTGTGGGACACGGGTTCTAGGTGTGCAGGCTTCAGTAGTTGTGGCACGTGGGCTCAGCAGTTGTGGCTTGCGGGCTCCAGAGCACAGGCTCCGTAGTCGTGGCGCACGGGCTTAGTTGCTCCACGGCATGTGGGATCTTCCTGGACCAGGGCTCGAACCCGTGTCCCCTACATTGGCAGGCGGATCCTTAACCTCTGCGCCACCAGGGAAGTCCTGCATCAAACTTTTAACGGCAATTACTTCTGAAGAATTAAGTGGGGGACTTTATAACTTTCTACTCAGATAGTATTTTTTGAAATTTTTATAGTAAGTATTGCTTTTATGATTTAAAATAATTTTTTTTCTCAAATTACGAAATATATGTATATTGTGGGGGAGAAAAAGGACAGAGTTAACAAGGGTTAACAAGATAATTAGAGGATTAGGATATCCTCTAATTTATATAAGTAATGAAGTATGGTGAACTTCCAGTATCTATTGAGAAAGCATGGAAGGAAATTATGAGGAAAATGCACTGAGAACACTGTAAAATAAAGAAAGAAAGAAACCCACAGACAGCACAAAGAGTAATTGAGGATGTGGAGTGACTGGAACTTTTCTGTGCTTCTGGTGGGAGTATAAACTGGTACAGCCACCTTGGAAACAGTCTGGTGTTACCTGGTAAAGCTGAAGACGTGCACACCTTGTGACCTAGAAACTCCACCCTGCGCGTGGGTGCCCTAGAGGAGCCCACACACATGGACACCAGGATGCACGTACAGGACATTGTTTGAAGTAGCCAAACACTGAAGTCTACCCGAACGTCCGCTAGCAGTGGACTGCATAAATAAATTAGAATTCTATACTGCAAATGAAAAAAAATGCATTTCAGCTACTTATAACAAGACGGTTGATCTTGCAAACCTGTGGTTGAACAAAAAGCCACAAGATGCTAGAGAATCTTTCAAGTGAAAGGCAGGGATGGGGCTCTCTCGTGGGGAGAGGGGCTTATGACCAGGAAGGGACATATGGGGACTTTTGGGTGCTGGCAATGTTGTTTCTTGACCCAAATGGTGTTTACATGGTTGTTGAAAAGCTTGTTTGCTTTATAATTATTTGCAAAACTATACATTTGTGTTTTATGCACTCTTCTGTATATTACAGTTCACGTTTTTAAAAAATATTAAAAAAAAAAAAAGCCTCGTAGTCTCCTCTTCCAGGCAGCCTTCGTGGACCACCACAGCTCTGGATGATCTCACACCTCTAGGGAGCCCCTCAAGTCCAGCTCCCAAGGCTGACCCTGACTGTGCTCCGCTTGTCTCCTGGCCCCGCCCAGGTCCAGCGGAACTGCTGCCTGACCCTCTGCAACTTCAGCATCCCTGAGGAGCTGGAGTTCCAGTACCGCCGAGTCAACGAGCTCTTGCTCAGCATCCTCAACCCCACGCGGCAGGACGAGTCGATCCAGCGCATCGCCGTGCACCTGTGCAACGCCCTGGTCTGCCAGGTGGACAACGACCACAAGGAGGCCGTGGGCAAGATGGGCTTTGTCGTGGTGCGTGCGCGCGCGGCGGGGGCTGCGTCTCCCTCCCTCCTCCACAGCCCCACTGCCCAAAGGGAGGATTTGGGCCGGACCAAAGGAAGAATTTCCTGGGACTTCCCTGGCGGTCCAGTGGTTAAGACTCTGAGCTTCCAATACAGGGGCTGCGGGTTCGATCCCTGGTCTGGGGAGCTAAGATCCCATGTGCCACGTGGAACACCCACCCCCCCCCCCAAAAAAAAACAGCTACTTCCAAAGGAAGAATTTCCTAACGGTGAAATTTGCTGATGACCCGTAGATTTCCTCTACCTAGAGAACACTCTGTCATCCTCTCCCAGCCCCTCCACTCTCCTGTTGGGTCCCACTGTACAAGTCACTCCTGCCTCCTCAGACCAAGTGCCCCTCTTATGTCTTCCCAACTGGGATTAAATAAATATCTGAGGGCCTATCTGTTTAACATCAGCCTCCCCACTGGCTGTGAGCTCCGTAGGGAGAGACGCCGTGCTTGTTCCTTCCATCATCCCGTCCCTGGCACTTCCTAGCACAGGGCCTGGTGCACAGTGGGGAGTTAATAAATATTTGCTGAAGAAAGGAAGGCACATCTAGTCTCCTCCTTTCAGTTATCACTGGGGAGGCTGAAACCCACAGAGGAGGAGGGCCGTGCCCACAGCCACGTGGGGTCAGCCTCGAGCCAGGACTAGCACCCAGGCGTCCTGATGCCAAGTATCAGGTCCGTGGGTGGTACTTCTCCCAACAGCCTCCCAAACAGAGAGGCAGATTTGGTCTCGTCGGGATGTATTAACAGGAATAGAATTGCTAACTCTTCCCTCCCTCTTGGTTCTTGGGGGACATGGTAGCTCTTGAAGCCCTGGCCCCCCTGGCAAGTTCTCTTCTCTGCCCACAGACCATGCTGAAGCTGATTCAGAAGAAGCTGCTGGACAAGATAGTAAGTTGAGTCTTCATGGAGCCACCCTGCCCCTCCCCTAGCCTGAGAAGGGACTGGCTTGCCCCTGGGGGGGTGTCCACATTGTGTCAGGGGACCCTGTCACCGGGTGCCAGGAGCCTGGGGGCCCATCCAGGTGAACCTGTGCTGAGCCATCTCCCCGCTGCAGTGCGACCAGGTGATGGAGTTCTCCTGGAGCGCCCTGTGGAACATCACGGATGAGACCCCCGACAACTGCGAGATGTTCCTTAACTTCAACGGCATGAAGCTCTTCCTGGACTGCCTGAAGGTAGCGCCCTCTCCAGAAGCCTCCTTACTCCCACCTGGCCGCTCTTCTGTCCCCATGTCCCCCAGCAACCCCTCTCCCCATGGTTCCCATGGACGGGCAGTGGGGGTCAACTCACAGGCCCGCCAGCCCAGGATTTGCTGCCAACAGGAAGGAGCTCCAGAGGTCTTCCCTGACCCAGACGACCTGGCTGGGCGCCCCCTTAGAGCCCTCCCTCCAAGGGAGAACTCAGACCCGTCCTTCTCAGCACGATTTCTCAGACTCTCCAGGTCTGGCTGGGGTCCACTGAGGTATCAGCCAGACAGAATTCTGTCCAGTAGGATGGTCTCTTCATCCTAAAACTCATTCTTGATTGTCTTGCTCTAGTTTCCAAAAGGATTCCCTTAGACTAATATTTTGAGCTTTGGTAAATAGAATCATGTTTGTCCCATTCATAGTTTTATAGGTCAGATCTCCACTCAGCCTTTGATTTTGTGGCAGGGAGCTCTACCACTTCAATCCCTTGTAGTGTGTACCCAGCACTGTCCTAGGTGTACCGGAAGGTAGGAGAGCAGCAGATTGCACCCGCCCCCCCCACCCCCGCTTTGTCTATCTAGTTGAAATGGCCAGACAGATGCTCATAAAGCTTCTAGGTTACCAGTATCAGACACTAATTAAGTACTCATTGATATGACCCCCAATGGCTCTCATTTTGCCAGGAGTTCCCAGAGAAGCAGGAGCTGCATCGGAATATGCTAGGACTCTTGGGGAATGTGGCAGAGGTGAAGGAGCTACGGCCCCAGCTAATGACTTCCCAATTCATCAGTGTCTTCAGGTTGGTACTTCTCTTCTTTTCCTTTTTGCCTTGGCTGCCAGGATGCTCAGAGCTCTAGTCAGTGCTCAGTTCCAGTAACTGCTGTTAGCCTAGATTTCTGTTAGGAATGCCGCCTTCACTCTATGATGCAGTTTCTTATTCTTTCAACCCTCCATAAATGGTCCTGTTGTAGCTGTATCTTACCTTAAGCGACCTTATATACCCTTTAGAAGTCATCTGGGTACAAATGATAAGTGATAAAGAAATCAATAGTACCTCTGGTATCTGGTCTTTTAGTTGGGGTCCAGCAGCTGGTATCTGAAGAGGGACTTGGGGATCAGGACTCCATTCTTCTCTCTTCTTGGCAGCAACCTGCTGGAGAGCAAGGCTGATGGGATTGAGGTTTCCTACAATGCCTGTGGCGTCCTCTCCCACATCATGTTTGATGGCCCTGAGGCCTGGGGCATCTGTGAACCCCAGCGGGAGGAGGTAGAGGAGCGCATGTGGGCAGCCATCCAGAGCTGGGACATCAACTCACGGAGAAATATCAATTACAGGTGCGGAGTGGGGAGGCGTGGGACGTGGACGTGGGGTAAGTGCTAGGACAGGATGCTCCTTCCCAACAAGGTCTGGTGCGAGCTACTTGCCCTCCTCCTAGTCCTGTGTCAGGTGTTACTAACCGAGGTGTAGTCCACGTAGAGCACAGCATGTAAACGCGCACATCTCACCTCTCCAGTTTGGTGCCTGTTTCCTCACGTCGACACCTGTGTGTACCCAAAGCCTGTCGTTTACAAACATTTGATACCTATCCAGTTGTGAAAAAAAAAAAAGGAGAAAATACAGACACGCAGCAGGAAACAAAACGGAAACCATTCATTCCCTAAAAGAGCATCTCCCCGCTAACATTCTGGCGTCTCCCTTTCCAGCAGTTTTCTATGCACAGATTTAATTACCTCCAGTCCAGCTGGCATCAAGTCTTACTATCTCGTGTGTGAATTTCCAGCCGCAGCTATGCGTCTCCCTCATCGTTTTATGACTGAGTCACTTTCTGTGTGCACCTGGGCCATCTTGTATTGATGGACATTGAAGTTGAAAACCCGTGTTGGGAGGAACAGGCTCATGCTCGTGGCTTTGCCGACACTCCAATTACTGTCATTTCAGAGGAGAGCTGAAGTGGAATCGCTGGCCCGGGGAGGGGGTGGAGGTTGCACATACATTTTTCAGGCTTTTGGACCATGACTCCAGATGATGCGTAGTAGAAGGCCATTATGGGAAGTGCAGTCAATCTCTTCTGCTTCCCAGGGTCCTTTGTCCCCCACCTCCCAGGGTGCTCATGACCTCTCTCACCAGGGCGCTCTCTTTGTGGAGCCTGAAGGGCCGGGTGCCCCCCGTCCCCTCCATCCTACTGGCCTGCTCATCATTTGTCCACGGGACCCTTCAGTGAGGACAAACCCCCAACAAGAGACAATGCACCTCCCCCCACAATGCCCGGCATCAAAAGTGACCTTGAGGGAGTTCCCTGGTGGCCTAGTGGTTAGGATTCCAGGCTTTCACTGCCATGTCCTGGCTTCATTCCCTGGTCAGGAAACCGAGATCCCTCAAGCCGCACGGAGTGGCAAAAAAAAAAAAAAAAGTGACCTTGATTTTTCTTCCTATAGGTCATTTGAGCCAATTCTTCGCCTCCTTCCCCAGGGCATCTCACCTGTCAGCCAGCATTGGGCCACCTGGGCCCTGTACAACCTGGTGTCTGTCTACCGTGAGTACCCACTAACCCTTTGTTCACTCATCGGCTGAAAGCAGACTTGCCCTCAGGGAGGTGATAATCCGGGTGGAAGTACTATGAGAGCTGGTGTCAGTGTCTGCGTCTCAGCACCCAGCCCTCCACTTTCTGGCATTGGTGGGACACCCAGCATAATGGCTGGCCCCTGCCTCATGGGCAGAAGCAGGCCTGGCAGATGAGCCGGCCCATCCAGAGATCCCAGACAGCTTTCTTAATGTTTCCTGCTTCCATACAAGTGAATAGTCAAAAATCTCCATGCCTTCTGTAAGGCAGGGTAAGACCAACCCAAACCAAGAACTAACCCCCGAGGAAACAGACGTCCGAGAGAACAGGAGAGAACTTGAAAACAGGTCTCACTCATTTCCTCGGAGAGACTCCCACCCCCTCTTAGAAGAGCCTGAACTGTCCGCTGCTCAGTGGCTTTGGGGGAGAGGAAAAAGAGGGTGCAGCACCAAGAGACTTTGATTGCAGACCAGGTTTGACCCCTAGTTCTCTCCTTTACTGGTTATGTGATCTCATGCAGGTTATTTAACCTCTCTGGGCCTCAGTTTTCTCCTCTGTAAAATGGGGATAATAACACTTACCTCATAAGGTTGATGTGAAAAGAGAACCAGCAGAAAGTGCTGAGCCCTGGTGCCTGGACACTGCTCAGTCCTGCTACTGGCAGCGTGAATAAGAGTGCAGGCCTTGGGGGAAGACTGCCTGTGTTACTTTGAGCAGGTTTCTCAACCTCTCCATGCCTCATTTGCCTCATCTTTAAAATGGGGTAGTAATAGTACTTTCCGCATAGGATTGCTATGAAGTAAGACATGTAAAGTGTTTGGAAGAGTGCTTTGGCACATCCCAGCTGTTCAGTAAGCATTTGCCAATTTTCTATTATTCCTTGAGGTTAGTCTTACTAAAAAGTAGCACCTTACCTCAAAGAGGCAGTGTAGCACAGAGGACGAGCCCTGAGCCCGGACTCCCTCAGACAAGCCTCTAGAGTGACTTTGAGTGGATTACTTCATCTCTCTGAAACTCAGCTCTTTCATCATTAAATGGAGATGATAAAAATAGCTCCTACGACATAGAGCTGCTGGAGGGCCATTGACATGCCCGTGTTCTCCGTGGAGCGTATAGCCCTGGATACCGAGCCCTAGAATGTTCTCTGTTGGAGTGAGCCATGAAGCCACCCAATAGGTAGCCCTGGTGGTTCCATCCTGGCTGGAAATATTTTGTTAAAAGTACAAATAAACAGGTTCCTGGATCTGTTGAATCAGGATAGCCAAGGGCAGTGCTTAGGAAGCTCTATTTTTACAAAAACTTCTCAGAGTAGAAGGTGCTGGTTTGGGTGACATTTGGCGGGGGGAAATGCCACAGTGAGGCAAAGAAGGGAAGAGCCTTTTCCAAGGGGTTCACCCCTTGCTTCCCCCAGGTGGCCTCAGAACTTGGGCCCCAGGGCTGGGCAAACATGGCTCCTGGCCGGTTGCAGCAGTGCCCTCACTCAGGGCCGAGTCTTCATCCCGCCTTCTGGGAGGGCAGTTCTTGCAGCAAGGGTGGGTTTCTGAGCAACAGGCTGATAGAAATCCCACCCTCATCACCTGCTGTCTGTCCCTATCCATAGCGGACAAGTACTGCCCCCTGCTGATCAAAGAAGGTGGAATGCCCCTCCTGAGGGACATGATCAAGATGGCAACCGCGCGGCAAGAGACCAAGGAAATGGCCCGGTGAGAGACTGGCAGTGTTTCTGCTTGGAGCCTAGACTTGGGGGAGCGAGGGACACAGCCAAGCCCTCTCGTGGTTAGGAATGGCTGAAATTCCCAGGGGCAACTCAGAGCTGAGTGAGGAGGTGGACAGCATACTGACGTCCAGCTGGGGCCTCCCTGAGTGTCATTTTGGCCACAGTGCGGCCGGAAACTGGATGACCAAGCTCTGAGCGGAGCGTCATTGCCCTCATCTGTAAGCTTTATTTTCTTACGTCCTCTCATCCCTGGGCATTAGCAAGTCAGGTCAGAACTTGTCATTATTTTTGGCCAAAGACATTCCAACTAAAGAGAGGACACAGTATGGTAAAATACATAGGGATCAGGCAGAATGCAAATGAGTTTCTGAATGTGAAGGTCCCGGACACGGCAGGGCCATCAAGGCCTTCCTCTGCTGTGTCGTTTTTCACTACCGGGTCTAAAATATCATCTACCGGGATCTCACACCCATCAGTGCACAAGAGAGACCCTCAGAGATGCTACGTGTCGCAATCAGCAGTAACGACCTTGCTTTCCCCGGGATACATTCTAGAAGAGAACAGAGTTAAGTTTACCCCAGTTCTAAACACAGCGCAGAATAAAGAGTATCGTGGGGGAGGGGCCTGGAGCTCAGAGGCTCCCCAGACAACTACTCACTGGCTGTTTCTGCAGTTATTGTCGGCAAAAGGCACTGCTTGGGCTTCCCTGGTTGCGCAGTGGTTGAGAGTCCGCCTGCCGATGCAGGGGACATGGGTTCGTGCCCCGGTCTGGGAAGATCCCACATGCCGCGGAGCGGCTGGGCCCATGAGCCATGGCCGCTGAGCCTGCGCTTCCGGAGCCTGTGCTCCGCAACGGGAGAGGCCACAACAGCGAGAGACCTGCGTACCGCAAAAAAAAAAAAAAAAAGGCACTGCTTAAACGTTATTTTTGTTTTTAATTTATTTATTTTTGGCTATGTTGGGTCCTTGTTGCTGCGCGCAGGCTTTCTCTAGTTGTGGCGAGCGGGGGCTACTCTTCGTTGCGGTGTGTGGACTTCTCATTGCAGTGGCTTCTCTTGTTGCGGAGCATGGGCTCTAGGCATGCGGGCTTCAGTAGTTGTGGCTCGCAGGCTCAGTAGTTGTGGCTCGTGGGCTCTAGAGCGCAGCCTCAGTAGTTGTGGCGCACGGGCTTAGTTGCTCCGTGGCATGTAGGATCTTCCCGGATCGGGGCTCGAACCTGTGTCCCCTGCATTGGCAGGCGGATTCCTAACCACTGCACCACCAGGGAAGCCCACTGCTTAAACATTTAATTGACAGATTGGTCTGAGTTTGAGAATGGTAAAATGAGTGGTTCTCCAACTTAATCTCCCTAAAGAATCACCTAAAAAGATTGTTAAAAACATTCAGTTCCACCTAGATTTTCTTTTCCGGTGGGCCTGGGAATGTGCATTGTCAACAGGGCTCCCAGGAGGTTTGAGAAGCACTGGGTAAGACTGACCCGTAACCTACCCCAGTCACTTTGAACATCTCTGTAAGACTTGAGGTGTGTACCCAAGCTGGCCAGCCTGATGGCAGGGTGCTTAGGAGAAATCCCTCTGCCTGTTCACCAGTCCTGTCCCACCCCAGGCATCCCTTACTTCCTAAAAGGCATTGAGGCACCTCTTTAGCACATGGAGGCTGCCGTGAACACACACACACACACACACACACACACACACACACGCCACCAACCCAGAGGCTTAGTGTGAACGGGAAGGCCATGCAGGGTTCAGGGTGACACCTGACGGCGGTTCCCAAGGGCCAGACTAGAGTGAGAGACAGACTCGAGATCTGAGCATGAGGGGTGACTCCCAAACCCTGCACGGGGACTTGGCCGCTGCAGGGTGTCGGGCCCTTGTACTTGTGCAAGCACAGCTGCCCTAGCCCTACCCGGACCTGCTGCTGGAGCAGGATCTCTGGGTGAATCTGATGCGCAGCCAGTTTGGGGACCACCAGTAGACTTTGGGGAAGAAAAAGGCCTGGGTGTACAGGGAAAAGGTGAAGAAGGAAGATGTTGCTGAAAAAGAGACCAGAAGGTTTTGGAGGTTAGGCCTGAGCTGATTCAGGGACGCCCCTAACCACAGATGCCCAGGCACTGAGAGGTGGAAAGGGGGCCTGGGGAAGTAGGAGGGGAGCACGCGGGGCTGATGGCATTCGTGGCCACGAGTACCATTTCCTGGGTACCCCGCACATGCTGGCCACTCTGCCCACCACTTTGTACACTTCATCTCATTCAGCGTCAACATCATGGTTACCGTTGGCTAACAAATCCCGCAGCCTGATCAGCTGGGAGGGGCTGGGCCCACCCCAACCCCAGCCCACCCTCCAATCCTCTTTCTCTCATTGTCTCCAGCAAGGTGATTGAGCACTGCAGTAACTTTAAAGAGGAGAACATGGACACATCCAGATAGAGGCCTCTGCCCCCACGGCCGCCACTGCTCTGGACCACGAGGCTGGGAGGAAGCACTCTCAAGCAGCCCAGCTGGCAGATCCCCACCCGGGGAGCCTCCCAACTGGATGAAGGGACACAGGGGGACTTTTGCACAACCGACGCTTTTCCTTAACATTAGTGAGATATATATATATATATATAATATATATATATATTATATATATATATATTTTATATATATATATTATATATATATATTATTTTTTTTTGGTTAGGAAGTGTGAAGTTTTGTGTGTATGATTTCTGTACAAAAACAAAAGAAACACTCCCTGAGTCCTCGCAGCTTCCTTGGCCATTCTCAAGCCCCAACTCAAAGCCTTCATCGCTGCCACACTCACTCCTACCCCTGCCAGACTAAATGCCCGTAACATTGTGAGTGTCCAGCCCTCGCCCTGTAACCTCTGACCTTGGCCTCCCTTCCTGTTAGGAGAGGCAGTGGGCTTTCGATAGCCCACTCCAGCACCCTAACCCACCCACCAAAGCCTGAGAACGCCCTCTAGGTTCCTGGGTGCAGCTGATGGGGTTTGGAGATTACAACTAACCCCACTGGGTCTCCCAAATGCCTTGGTGCTCTCGGCTGTGGGCCTCTGGGGCGAGCAAGTAAGCTGTACCTGCCTAGGTCCAGGCAGTCCCAGCCCCAGAGGGCCCTCGAGGAGTGGAGCTCACAGTGGCTCTGCTGCCCTCTGGCCAGGCCTGCCTGAGGCCACGCTGCTATGGAGGCTGCCTCCTAGTCTCCCACCAGGTCCCAGGCTGTCGAAGGCCCCAGCCCAGGGCTGGTCAGAATTCAGGCAGATTCCACTGCCCCTTCTGCCAAACATATCCAGAACCTGCCCCCCACCCTGGAAGCCAGCACCTCCTGGGGCCAGGGGCTTTTTCCCCTCACCCCCTACCCCTCATCTGCCCGCAGCACCCATGGTGCCCAGGCACCCCACCAGCAGAACTGAGCCTGCCTCACTCGCCCCTGCCTGCCCCGCTGCCCAGAGGACCCCACACCTCTCTCACAGGCAGGAGGTCCCCAAGCCACCCTTTCCCGGTGGCAACAGGCAGACACCTCCAGACCAGCATTTGGCACATCCTGCAGCGGCCCTGCCCGGCCCTCCGGGGCCCTTCCCGCGCCCCTCCCATACTGACCCCAGGCTTTCCCTCGGAAACCTCCGTGCTGTTGTTTCAGAGAAGTGTGAGACACAAACGTATCTTGAAATATCTTGTGGTCCTCCCTTGATGTCACTCCGAATTGCTTCTCATGGCACAGACGGCGGTGAGGAGGCCCCTCTGGAACAAGGGGCTGGGGAGCAGAGCTGACTCTGCAGGTGGCCCTTGAGGGGTGGCTTTTCTTCCCTCCTCCTTCCCTGGGCCTGTTTTTGGATTCTCCTGGTGTTTCTGCCTGCAGACAGAGCGGTCTGGATGAGCAGCCCAGGGGAGAGGCACCTGGCCTTTCTCCCCTGGGGTCTTTCGCTCCCAGCCGTGGGAAGGGCCACCTGCCCTGTGTCCCTCAGCTTAGCAGATGGGCCACATCTACCCCTCCCTTCCATGCTCACGTGGCCTGAGCCAGGCCCCGGGCAGAGCTCACATTGCATTGCATTACCACCTGGGGCCTGGGTAAATGTCTGTACTTCGGGATGTCACAGAAATACATTTTTGTGCAAAGTGGAGCAGAGTGTCTTTTTTTGTGGAAGGGATGGGGTCTGGAGAGGGCCCTGGGCTGGCTCAGGCAGTGGGCCTTGAGTGCGGTTGCGTTGGGTCAGTTTGTGTGCCCAGCCCAGAGGGTCAACTGCAGACTGGGGACAGGTGGCAGATCGGGCTGGAGCACCTGTTTTTCCTTTGCAGCCTCTCCACACCCCTGTGCCCAGACACTGAGGGTACAGCTGGCAACAGACCAACAGGGCCCCCGCCCAGAATGGCTGTCTGATGGTAGAGACAAATGTTAAATACGAGATTATGACCCAGTGTGTGAGGAGCAGGGAGAAGGGAGCACAGAGCAGGTCCCTCCTGTGGGCCGGTGGGAGTGTGCAGCAGGGGCTGGAGTTAGCTGGGCCACAGCCCCTTAGGGAGACGGAAGAGCATACGTGCAGATAAGGGACAGTGTGGTATCCTGGGCAGGGGAGGCTTCTCACAAGCGGAGACATGCGAGCTGAATCCAGCAGAAAGACCGGGCTGCCAGGCCTGGCTGTAGGGGTCCAGGGAAAGAGTGTCCTGGGCAGAGGGCCCTGCCAGGAGAAGACCGCACAGGGAGAACCACGAAGCCGCCCACGTGGCTTCTATCCTCTGTGGGAGGATAGAAGCTGAACTTCAATTATTGCCAGATAGCAGACACAGCTGGCCTAATCAGCATTTACCCTGACCCACTGTTTGTAATTTTTCACTGCTCTGAGTCTCTTCAAGCCCCTACCCTTCCCCATCTCAACTCCCTCATTCTCCCTTTAAAATACCCAGTCACCTCTATACAAACCAAAGCTGCACTGGGACTTCCCTGGCCTGAAGCCCTGGGTTGGGCAAGGCTGAAGGGTGTAGGTGCTGGCTTAGAGCCGGGGAGACAAGACAGTCCTGTGCTAGACACTCTTATTTCCATTATTGAGTCCTCCAACCACCTCAGCAGGGGGGTACTATTATCATCTCCATTACACAGACAGAAAACAGAGCTCGCAGTGGTTCAGTAACTTGCCCAAACTCATACAGGTAGGAAGAGGCAGTGCTGGGATTTCTGACTCTGACCCAAGTTGGGCCCCTCATAGCCAGAATCTGCACCACGTACCTCCACTCTGCTCTCATCCCATCTGCAATATCTGAAAATGAATAGGAGGTAAGGGTATCACCACGGCGCAACCTTGGGCGAGTCCTGCCCCTCTCGAGGGCTCAGGCGTCACATCTCCGAACCGCGCACAATTCTGCAACCTGAAGTCACAACACCTGGGTCTTTGAAGCGTCCAGGAAGCTGTACGCATGCGTTAGGCTGTGGCCCTGGGGCTGGTGGTGGAATCCCAGTGGGGCTGGGTCGAGGCTCCCGACGGCTCCCCGGCTTTCGAAAGTTACCTGGCTGGTGGGGCGTAGGGTTGGGGGCGTTACCGGCTGCGCGCGCGCCGGCCCCGCCCTCAGCCTCTTCAGGCACCTGTGGGCTCGAGGGCCTACTCGGCCGCAGCTACCGTCCAATAGGCAGTCTCCATCACCCAAGTCGGCCCCGCCCACAGCCTGTCTCCTCCAATCCCCGGGTGGCGGTGGGTCCTCTCCCTCGGAGGGCCCGCCCCTCTGAGCGCTTCTTCCGGGTGGGGCCCCGGGCAGAGGCGATGGCGCCGTGGGCGCTGCTCAGGCCTGGGGTCCTGGTGCGGACCGGGCACACCGTCCTGACCTGGGGGATCACGCTGGTGCTCTTCCTGCATGATACCGGTGAGCCGGACCCCGCGCGACCCTGGACCCCCCCGATCCCGCATGATTCCCTAGATGTTTGGGTCTCACTGAGTCCCTTGCCGAAGCCCAAGAGATCCTGGGATTCACCCAATCTCCTCCACATCCTGAGGCCCCCTCCCCATCTCTCATTCCAAGAGCCACCTGCTTTCTGCCTAATACCCAGTTGATCTCTAATTAATTCCAGAATCTTCCTGATCCCTGCCAGATACCCTGTCTGTCCCAGGACCCACCCGGTGCCCCAGATCCGACGACCGACTCGAGCCCCTTTCTCCCCTGATCCTGGGACCCGCCCGACCCTTCCCAGGAATTGACTCCCAAGATTCCGAGGATCAACTAGATGAAGGACTGGCGTCCCGCCCAGCCCTGTGGCCACTAGCTGCCCAAGTCCAGGCTCCCCAGCCTCAGGCAAGAGAACACCGCATAGGGGAGCAGCCTGTCCCTCACGTCCTCATCCTTGATTCTCACCCTGGTAGCATTCATTCATTACATCAACCCCCTTCCACCCTTCCTCCTCTTTACCCACCACAGGCCACCTCTGTGGCCACCTCCAGCACAAGTTTTCACCCTCCCTCACTACCACCATCACAGCCCCCACACATCATCCCTCCTTGCTCCAGCATAAAACCCCGGACCGGGGGCGTTCTCACTTTCCTCCCAAGACCTCAAGTCTCCTCCACTGCCTCTGCCCCTTAGCCTAAAAACCTGCTCAGTCTCCCCATCAGAAAGAACCCCCCCTCAGTGCCACCCCCCTTCCTTCTCCGCTCCCTTTTACAGTCAAGGGGCACCAGAGTTGGCCACACTCGGCTGTCTGGCCGTCTCCTGCCCCTCGCTCTTCAGCCCCCCGCCTCCCAAAATCCTTCAGTCACCTCCATGGGCTGGACCCTTCCTTGCCTGGGCTCCCCTGTTGTCCCTCTGCAGCATCCCAGCCAGCCTGCCGACCCTGCCCTCCTCTGTCTCTTGGGCATCTTGGACCTGGCCAGCTTCTCCGCATCTCAGAGCCAGACCCCTCCTCCCTCTCCCTCACATCCAGCCAAGTCTGGCCCCATCAGCCTCCTTACCCCGCTGTCCATCCCCTCTTCTCCACCCTTCCTGCCACTGCCCTTGTCCAGACACGCTCCGCTCCGTGTCCCAGATAAGCCTCCCCTCTGATCCATCTTTTCTCTAGCAGTAAGAGGGCTTTCAGAAACATACCCGACCCTATAACCTTCCATGGTTCTCTATTGCGCTCCAGAGAGAGTGTAGATGAACTGCTTTTTTTTTTTTGCTGAACGTGAACTTCTCCCTCCTGCACCCTATGCAGTGGCCACACCTGACCATTCATCAAACTCCAACTCCAGGCCTTCCCTCAGCCAGGGACACACTTCCCCCCTCCAGCTGCACCCCTCACCTGCACCCTCCTATTCTGTCGCCGCAGCCTCACTCTCCCCCTCTGGCCTCTCCAGCGCTGCGGCAGTGGGAAGAGCAGGGGGAGCTGCTCGTGCCCCTCACCTTCCTGCTCTTGGTACTGGGCTCCCTGCTGCTTTACCTGGCTGTGTCACTCATGGACCCGGGATACGTGAATGTCCTGCCCCAGCCCCAGGTAACCAGGGCTCCCAAACATCTCCTCCCCCGCAACAGGGAACTCAAGGCCCCAGTAACAATCTCATGCTAGACCCTGTGCTGAGGGCTTTCCTAGGGAATCCCAGGGAATCGTCTTGCCAGACCTAGAGCCCCATCCTACAATGAGGAAATTGCCAAGACCCAGATAGGGGAAGTAACTGGCAAAGGTCACACAGCCTCGCCATCCAGGGCACTCTGCCCCCACTCTACCACCTCCATTACACAGGGGATGGATCCCCAAACGTGCACACCCAGAGTTAAGCTGGCCCCCAAGGGAGCTACCCACCAGTGCCCTCTGCCTCCCAAGGGAACCCCATCTCATACTGTGTCCCCCCATTTTCAGGAGGAGGCCAAGGAAGAGCAGACAGCCATGGTTCCTCAGGCCATCCCCCTTCGGCGCTGCAGATACTGCATGGTGCTGGTGGGTGATGCAGGGACCTCCGTGGGAGGGTCGGGCAAGATTGAGACTCCTTGGCCTCATCCCTCCTCCAGGAAGGCCTCCCAGATGTCAGCCCTGACCTCCCGCCCACATTGTTGGGTCCAGAAGGGAGCCAGTGTTGAAGCCTGACTCCCTGTGTGCCCACAGCAACCCCTGCGGGCCCGTCACTGCCGTGAGTGCCGTCGTTGTGTCCGCCGATATGACCACCACTGTCCCTGGATGGAGAACTGCGTGGGGGAGCGCAATCACCCAGTGTTCGTGGCCTACCTGGCACTGCAGCTGGTGGTGCTTCTGTGGGGCCTGTACCTGGCATGGTGGGTTCCCCCAGCGCCCCGGGTGGGTGGGTGGGGGGCAGGCAGCAGGCACCCACCAGGTGTGGAGAGAGCCAGGCTCCCTCTTCAGGGGCCTCGGACCCTCTCCCAAATGGCCGGCCCACCTGGGGTCCCTGGGGCAAAGCTGCCAACCACACACCCGCCAGCTCTGGGTCCCTGTCCCCCTCCTTCCCCGCAGGTCTGGCCTCCGCTTCTTCCGGCCTTGGGGGCTCTGGCTGCGGTCCAGTGGGCTCCTGTTTGCCACCTTCCTGCTGCTGTCGCTCTTCTCCCTAGTGGCCAGCCTGCTCTTGGCCTCGCACCTCTACCTGGTGGCCAGCAACACCACCACCTGGGAGTTCATCTCCTCACACCGTATCGCCTACCTCCGCCAGCGCCCCGGCAACCCCTTCGACCGCGGCCTGACCCGCAACCTGGCCCACTTCTTCTGTGGATGGCCCTCGGGGTCCTGGGAGACACTCTGGGCTGAGGACGAGGAAGGCAGCAGCCAGGATGTTTAGGGTTGCTAGAGGCCGGGCCACCGTCTTGTGCCTGAAAACCAGAGGGGCCGCACCCGGGGGCATCAGCGCTCCAAGGGCCTGGACCTCCTCACTGCTGCCCACTCCTCCCAGGCCTCAGGGTGGAGCTGAAGGACAGAACCCTGCCTCAAAGGCAGAAGAGGAGGAAGAGGACCCATGGGGGGCTCGGGCACCAAGGGCCTGGGTTGTGGAGACTTCCACCCTCCCCACCCCAAGCCAGGCTGCCTCCAGTGCACAGTTTTATAAATTTAATAATCCATAAAGCAAGTCAAGTATTCAAAACAACAAACCAAACTGCTCCTCGCTGTGCCTCCCTTTCGGGTCCAGGTCTTGCAACGGGCAGGGGAGAGGTGGTCGGGAGAAGGGAGGGGAGGCAGCACTTTGCCCGGTGACTGAGCAAAGCCCACGACAGCAGCCCGTGGCCGCCACCTTGAGTCCCAAGGGCTCATCAATACCGGGGCGCCCAGGCGGGCAGAAAGGCGGGCAAGCAGAGGCTCCAACCGTCGGGGGGGGCAGGGGGTAGAGAGCCCGGGAGGCCCTCAGGGCTCCAGGAATCGCTGGGACACAAAGTCGAAGTCCCGGAAGGCAGCCTGTTGGCGGGCGGTGAGGGGGCTGCGGGCATCAGGCGGCGTCAGGGCAGGCGGCAGCCCCGTGAACTCGCCCTCGAAGTAGCGCAGGTCTGTGGGGCCGCAGAGGGTGGGCACAAATGGGGGCCGGACGGCTCGGGCGAGCAGGGCCTGCCAGTCGGTGGTCTGGGGGCAAGGGTTAGAGGTGCCTCAGACGACGGGAGTGGCAGCCCCGCGGGCCCTCGATGCCTCCCACTGTGCCAGGCTCCTGGACCACTGCGGCCCTGGCCACTCACCCTGAAGAAAGGCTGTGTCTTGATCTCCTCAGCATCCCGCTCCCCTGCCCCCAGGCGCTTCTCGGGGCACTTCTGGAGGAGCTGGGGGACAGGACAGGTGCTCATTCAGGGTGTTCGGGCCCCAGGCACTGCCCGCCTCCCCCTCTCCAGCCTCTCGGGTAGGGATCCCTGAGCCAGGAGCAGCTGTCGGCCCAGCCCTGGACCCTGAGGTGATTACCTTCTTCTTTTTTTTTTTTTTTAAAGAGTTTGTTTTGTTTTGTTTTTTGGGGGACGCGCCACGCAGCTTGCGGGATTTTAGTTTCCCCGACCAGGGATCGAACCCGCGCCCCCTGCAGTGGAAGTGCAGAGTCTTAACCACTGGACCACCGGGGAAGTCCCTGCGATTACCTTCTGGATGAGCTCAAGCCCTTGCACCGACAGAAAGCGCGGGTATGGGGCTTCTGCATTGACGATGCAGTCAAACACCTCCTCCTCGGTGTCCCCTGGAAACGGGCACTGCAGGGATGGGGCTCAGCAGGGTACGTGGGCCACCCCCACCCCCACCCGACCTGGAGGCCCCACCAGCACCCCGTCCAGCGCTCACCTCGCCCACCAGCATCTCGTAGAGCAGCACGCCCAGCCCCCACCAGTCCACAGCCCGCGTATAGGCCTCCTGGGTCAGCACCTCAGGGGCCAGGAACTCCGGGGTGCCACAGAAGGTGCTCGTCCGGTCCCCAAAGCCGATCCCTGCAAACCGACATCCACACTGATGCCAGCGTGGTGTGTTACCACAAGAACCTCTCGCTGTCAGAATCAAGCACCCACCCTCCTTATGACCCCATGTCTGAACCTGTGCCGAGCCCTGCCCCACACCCTCGGAGGTGGGAACGGTTTTAATGCCACCTGATTGATGAGGAATCTGAGTCTCAGACAAGCTCGTGTGCCAGGGCCACGCAGAAAGCAGAACCCAGTGCCCTCTCCCGGCCCAGGGACTCCCTCTGGCCACGGGCAAGGGGCTCTTTTAGAGCTTTTAGGGCTGGGAAGGACGAGCCAATGTGTCCAGCTGGTCCCTGGAATGAGGGCTGGGACGCAGATTTCCTGGGAGCTGCCACTTGCCCACCACCCTGCTGGCCTGGGCTGAGTGAGCACGACTGAAAGACGGGATCCTGGACGGGAGGCACCCACCTTCCTTACAGAGCCCAAAGTCTGCAATCTTCAGGAAACCCTGGGCATCCAGCAGAAGATTATCCAACTTAAGGTCTCTGAGGGCAAAGGCGGGGCAGATCAAAGGGGCTAAGAAGCACTGAGGCCCAGGGAACAGCGGCCCCACCCTAGAGCAGCCCAGGAGGAGGGTAGCATCTGCCCCCTCGCCCACTCCCCCAGCATCTCGGGGGCAAGTTACCTGTAAATGATCTTCTGCTCATGTAAGAACTGCAGCCCCAGGACCACACAGGCCAGATAGAACCTGGAGGGTTGGGGCAGGGGGTAGTTCAGGCCCAGGACTGTGGGGGACAGGTCAGGGAGGCACCAGGATGGCCATGGCCTGGGGACCCCAGATATCCCTGCCAGAGTCATGTGGGGGTGAGAGACTGGCAGTAGCCTCATGTGTAGCAGGGGTGGAGCTCCTCCAGATAACAGCCTGCCCTTCCTGGGCTCTGAGATTGTGCCAGGGATGACACCGAGTATCCTCACGCCGACCCTGGCATCCTCCCAGCAGCCTGCTGTGGACACCCGTCACGCCTATGTTTCAAATGAGGATCTCAGACTCCCAGCCAGGGTCGCACAGCTAGTGGCTGAGCAGATATGTGAATCCGGGCTCCAGAGCCCACACTCTGCTGGGCAAGAAATACCACCACCAGCTGTTGGTTACTTACTGCTCACCAGTCCCTGTGCTCAGCAATTTCTAAATGTTATGTTCATCCATGCAACAAGCCTATGAAATAGTTATCGTTAGCCCAATTCACAGCTATATAAACTGAGGTCTGAGGTCACAAACGCTATGAGGGTTGATAACCAGGATCTGAACCAAGGCCTCCCTGACTCCATGCTCTTCTGCTGATGGGCACCCTGGAGGAAGCAGGATGAACGCGTTGCCAGGTACAGGGAAGCAGGGAAGGCTTGCTGGAAGAGGCGTACAGGAGAGATGGGAACCCACCGGGCCTGGGGCTCAGGGAAGACGTCCTCATGGATCTGCATCATGAGGTCGCCACCGGGCACAAACTCAGTCACGAAGCAGGCGTGGCTGGAGGTGTGGAAGCAGGCAAGGAGGGAGAGTAGGAAGGGGTGCCCCATGCGGCCCACGGCCTCCAGGATTCGCTTCTCGCAGTACAGGCTGCAAGAGGAGGGTGTGGGTTTTAGAGGGAAGGAGGGAACCCAAAAGGGAATGAAAACCTCCCCTGACTATGCCCTGTCACCCACACAACACCCCTGGGTCACTGGCTCTTAAGTCAAAGTGCCAGGCAGCTAGAGTGATGGTTCACATGTATCCGGAGCTCGCATAGGTCTTTTTTTTTGGCCACGCTGTGTGGCAGGCGGGATCTCAGTTCCCCGACCAGGGATGGAACCAGCACCCCCTGCAGTGGAAGCGCAGAGTCTTAACCACTGGACCACCAGGGAAGTCCCTCACATAGGTTTTGAACCTGTACAACCACCCTGTTCCCATTTCACAGATGAGGAAACTGAGGTGCATAAACGAGGGGACCTGCCCAAGGGCACACAGTTAACAACTGCAGTTGCTAACAAGAGAGCCCAGGCCTGGCTGGCCCCACAGGGTCACCTCTTACAAGCCCCAGTAGCATTCAGCTGCCTTCCGGGGCCACCAGCCCAGGCCTGCCATCCTGGGTACCCTCCACGTGCCCGGATGCCGGGAACCCCCTGGCCTCAGCACACACCTCTCTATCTCGTCCCGGCTCAGCACCTCTTGCTTCTTCAGCGCTTTGATGGCATAGTATTGACCTGTCCCCTTGAACTGGACCAGGAGGACCTGGGGACCAGAGAGAGACTGGGCTCCAGGTGGGCAGTACAGGAGTCTACTTCCCCCACCCACTGCCCCACAGACCCCAGAGTCCCCCTAGCTAGCGTGTGTCGGGGCCTGCCCACCCCCCTCCACTGCACCTCATGAGCCCACTACCTTCCCGAAGTGGCCCCGGCCCAGCACGGCCAAGCAGCGGAAGTCCTGAAGCCGGGGGGGTTTCCTGCAAGAGAGAGGGTACAGGAAGCCCCTGGGACAAGGGCTGGGGCTTCACCAAGGGCCGCTCCAAACCCTCCCTCCACGCCTGGTCCTGGGCTGGCCCCACCTGTGAGGCAAGAGGGGCAGGGGCTGGAGAGGCCGGGTGGGAGCTCCTAGGACTGCCATTTCCTGGGGTCTGGCATGCAGGTGGAGCTCAGTAACGTGGGCTCCGCAAGTGAGAACCTGAGAGCAAGCCAAGAGCTCGGGGCGATGTGAGAACGCCTGACATGCAAACACCCAAGTGAGTGGACAGATGTCTCTCTCAAACGCCAAGGTGAGCCTGCCAGGGGTACCTGGTGGCTGAGGCTGGCAGAGACGGCTCGAGTCGAGTCCTGGGCTCCATGTGGGGGCGTTTGGTGCTCTGTGAGGGCAGAGGGGCTCAGGGCAGAGGGGGCTTCCTCTCCTTCTTCCCTCCAGCCCTGCCGTCCCCACCCAGACAGTCCCCAGCATGACCAGCCCTGCCACCGCTCACCGGCATCTCCTCGGGGGTCGGCTCCTGGGGCAGGTAGAGGCGCGGTGGCTTGGGTGGGGATTGGATCTCTTCTCGCAAGGGGGTCTTCTTGGGCGGGAAATTACTGTGGGGAGGAAGCAGACACACGACCGGGCACAGGCGGATGGAATGCGGGGGGGGGTGGACCCACAGCCACGTGAGACAGAGAGACGGGTCAGAGGGCGAGCAACGGGGACAGGCACTGTCTGCATCTGGAGTGAGGTGACTCCACAGAGAAGCAGGCAGCCTGGGGCGAGGCTCCTCACCTGGGCGAGGCAGGGTCGGCGGCCCCCCGGGGTGTGGCTGGGGTCTGGGAGCACCCTTTCGGGGGGCTGATGGTGCTTGGAGAGCTGCAGGGGGGCAGTAGGCTCATGACCAAGCGCCCCCAGGCCGCCATGCTGAGGTTCATCTGGGAAGCCCTCAGGAAGTCCTGACCTGGGGCAAAAGGGGGCTCAGTCCCGGGGTCTCCTAAGGGTCCCAGCCCTGCTCCCTACTAGCCAGCCTTCTCCACTCCACACCTCTGCGTTTTGAGAAAATGCGCTTCTGCCTCTGCAGCCGGGGCCTTCTCTCAATGACAGGGTCACAGAAGGTCACCTGCAGGGACAGGGGGCAGGGCTGAAGACCAGTCCCCTCCCACCCCACCTGCCACGGGCACCTCCTCAGCCTCCAGGCTCCCAGCCTGAGCCCATGTCAACAGACACAAGAGCCAGAAGGACTCAGAGAGGTGGATTCAACATCCTCATTGGGACCAGTGGGGAAACCGAGGCCCGGAGAAGAGAGGTGGTCCAGGGTCACACACGCGGCAGGGCAGACAGGACAAGGATGCAGGCCGCTAGGCTCCCATGAAGTCCTCAGAGAGGGGCTGGGAATCCTTCCTTCCTCTAGATCTCCTCCCTCTGGGCCTCAATTTCCACTCCTACGTGTGGGTGCAGAGCACAGGCTCAAAGGCCCTTCTTTGCTCTAACGGAGCCAGGGGCCCACGAGGTCAGAGGGCAGGGGCCAGTGGGCACCTGGACAAAGAGCAGCCCCTGCGGCACCAGGCTGAGGGAGAGCTGGTGACAGGCATTGTCCAGGAAGTCCTCCAGCCTCAGGAAGGCCACGCCACACAGCTGCCGCCAGTCCCGCCAGTGCACCCCAATCTCCAGCTCTCGGGCCTGCAGTGGGAAGGCCAGGTTGAGGGGTGGAGCACGGCACGAGCCACTACCTGGCCGGCCTTCCACCCCACGGCCCACGGTCACCCCTGTCCACACAAGGCAGCCTCACCCGCTCCAGGGGGACGACAAAGGTCTGGTCCCAGGACTGCTTGGCCACAGGCCCCCAGGCCGTCTGGCCCACAATGCGATTGTCCACCTTCAGCACGGCCAACACCTCACCTGTGGGGCCAGAGCCAGGGCTCAGGGCAGGCCGGGAGCAGGGGTCCCTCGCTGTTCCCCAGCTTCCCGTGCCCCCTACTCACTGGCCAGCTCGCCTCCACCACGCTGCTGCTTGGCCCTGCTCCAAAGCCAGCCCTGGGAGGGGGTCCCGGCCAGCGCGGCCACGGGGGAACGTCCAGGCACAGCTGTCAGCAGCTGCTCACAGCCCAGGAGGTGGACCTGCAGCGTCCCTGCCAGGGAGCATGGTGGGGGGCCGTTATCAGGTGCCGTCCTCCAATGGACCCCTGGGACCCCAGGAATGCTACCTTCTCCTGGAGGTATAGCTAAACACAGACCTTGCCCACATTAGGCCTCGGCAGCCACCTGCCACTCTTGGGGCCGGCCAACTGGTCCTCCCCTCCTGCACACTCTCTACGTGTTGGAAGAAGCAGGGACACACAGGCAGAGGAGTGAGACTCAGACCTCAGCCGGGTTGCACGGGACCGCAGCGCGTGGCGACACACTGCTCAGGGCTCAGGGCCTAGGAACAGCGCCACGGCAGGGATGAGAGCCCAGGGAAGAGCAGGAGGCCTGGCTGGCGGACCTGTCCCACCGCTTCCCCGGGCCCGTCTCCCCATCTGCACAGCGGAAAGCAGGGCCAGCTCAGCCCTACCTCCTGCAATGGGCACAAGCGTGTTTTGCCAACCAAGCAGATTCATTTTAGGGTCATTAGAGACGTGTCCCTCAAAGGGCAGAGGAAGCAGTGGGACTCTGGCCGCCCTTGAGGACATACACTGGGCCTAAGAGCACCATTTAGGGAGTCTGGGCCTGGGGTTTACACTCTGAGAGACCTCATAAAACAAGGCAGTGCCAGGGTGGAAGAACGATTGGAGGAATACGGGTATTCAGCCAGAAGACAGGATGTGGGGTGGCCCCAAGTACCTGAATTTTAGGCCATTTAACAAGCCCTTACCCCCACCTTCCCCAACTTGTCTACTTGGCTAACTCACATAAGCCCTTCGAGGCCAAGCTCAGACACCACCCCCTCCAGGAAGCATTCCTTGATTCCCCAGGGGCCAGGTGAGGGGGCCCATCCAGCCGCTGTACTTCCCCTTCTCAGCTCTGCTCACAGTGGGATGGGGCCCGTCTACCCTGCATCAGCTCTGTGTTGGCAGGGGCTGGGCTCTCTAGTTGGCACCATGTCCCAGGTGGGAAGTTCAGGGCTTCCAGAGTTGACACTGTTAGATTATTTGGAGGCAGATCCAGCTTGGGATAAAGAAGAACTTTCCAACAGCCCAAACTGCCCGGGACTGGGTATCAAGGCCTCCAGGGCTATGAGCTCCCTAACACTGGCACTTTGAGCACTCTCATGGTTCCTCACTTAAATAATAGCTTCACCGACTGAGCGATCTCTGTGCCTGCACGGTGCTGAGCACTTCACACGCAACAACTCACTGAATTTTCGCAGCAACCCTATGAAATAGGTGCTGTTATCACCCCCATTTGACAGAGTGGAAAACCGAGGTCTGGAGAGGGGATGTCAGTTGCACAAGGTCACACAGCTAGGGGATGGTGAGGCCAGGATTGGAAGTCTCCAAGATTCTTCCCCACTGTGTTTCAGGCTCCTCCCTGGAAGGGAAGGAGAGCTCTGAAGTAGGAGGGACTCCCGGGTACCTGTCATGGCGGTGGGCTTCACGAGTGTCCCTGAAGGCTGGGGGTTCCCAGACACAGCAGTCCGCAGCTCCCGGGCCACTCTGCCACGCAGAGGGTGTGCAGGAGGCAGTCCCTCCAGCAGCTGCTCCAAGGCCAGCCGCAGGAGGTCCAGTTTCTGGGAGGACTCCTGGAGCTGGGCCTGAGCCTGCAGAAGGGATACAGGGCCATGGGGTAACGGCGGGGGCAGCGGCTCAGGCCACCTGGAGACACCCTGGCTGAGGTCTAGACAAGAATGTGCCTCCTGTTTCCTCATTGCCACCCCTCACAGCCAGTCCAGCGGTGTCTCCCGCCACTGCAGAGGGTGGTACCACTCAGAGAGGAGCAGCAGTGGGTGGGGACCATGATCTGACCTCGGCTAGCACCTTGCGGTCCTGCGTTCGCCGGCTACCGAGCAGCTTCACCACGTTCTTGGCGCCCTCGGCCACGGCAGCCTCGATGCGTAGCCGGTGCCGCAGCTCCTCCACCAGCAGCTCCGGTCCTGGGAGGAGGGGGTCAGCCCTCAGGCCCATGCCCGGCTCCGCTCTGCCCATCCACACTTCTCAAGGCCTCACCTGGCTCAGGGGACCCGCTGGCCTCCAGGCTGCTGATCTTCATTCGTAGCAGGGCCACCTTCAGCTGGCTGTCCTGTAGCATCTGCTGGGCGGCTGCCAGAAGCTTCCTCTCCTGTGGGATTGTAACATATGCCCCCTGAGGCCAGGACAAGGCCGGAACCTCCCTGGTCAGACCAGGGACTGGAGCAAGCCTCCCCCATCTGTCCAGAATTGAAGCTAAGCCTCTCTCGGTAGGCCAGATACTACAGCCAAGCCTCCCTTTTTAGACTAGGTCTGGAGCAGACCTCCCCCATCAGACTAGACAAGGGAGCGCTAAGGTCAAGCCTCCCTTATTAGATCAGGGCGAGCCTCCACATCATGCTGGGGGTTGGGACAGGTTGGGAGTTGGGCTGAGATTCCCCATTAGACGTGTTTTGCCTTCTCTGTTAGACAAGGGGTTCGAGCCATGCCTTTCCCACCAAGCTGAGATTTGGGGTTCTGCCTCCCCCGTCAGACTAAGGGTGAGACTGTCTCTCTTACAGGGTCAATGGCCGGGTTGCATTTCCCTATCAGAATAGGGGCTGGTAGTGGGATGAAGTGGGAGATTGGGATTGACATATATACACTAATATGTATAAAATAGATAACTAATAAGAAACTGCTGTATAAAAAAAATTCAAAAATTCAAAAAAAAAAAAAAAGAATAGGGTCTGGCTCACCATCTTCTCTAATAATCAGAGAGCCAAATCTCTTCCCCTCAGATCCCAGGGGCCTTACCTTGGGAGTGCCACTGGCATACGTGTGGGTCATATTCTCGGCTCCCTGCTTGACCTTCAGCTCTACCTGCAGCTGCCTCTGTAGAGCCTCCAGGTGTCGGGCCCTTGGTTGCTCTGCCAGCGGACGAGGTCCTGAGGCCGCAGGTTCTGTGTGCAAAGAGCGTGGGGCTCATGAACCCCTCCCCCAGAGCCGAGAGCCCCTCATGGCCTAGCTCTCTCCTCCCCGCCCCTCCCGGGCAGGGGCTACAAGAGGAGGCTCTAAGAGAGGTCAGGGCCAGGGCCAAGGCCAAGGAGCTGGGTCAGCCTGCCGCCTGCTGTCCCGAGGGGCCTGCTCAGATTCCTCACTCACCAGCCGGGCCAGGCCCGGGGCCAGGCAGCAGGATGCGGGCATGCAGCTCCCGCAGCTCCCCGTGCAGTTGCTCCAGGCGGCGGTTGGAGGACCGCAGCAGCTGCTGCACGTGGCCCAGGTGGCGGCGGTCGGTGGCTACCCGCCGCAGGTTCTCCACACCCTCCTTGATTTTCAGCTCCTTCTGGATGGCCCGGCGGATCGCCTCTTTCTCATCCCCTGGGGGCCACTGGCCCGCCCCAGGCTGGAAAGGCAGAGGCCTTAGTCCCCTCAGTCCCCACCTCCACGGCCTCAGCTCATCACAGGCGGAGGGGAAGGGAGGCAGGCGCAGTCAGCACCCAGGACTGACACACATGGTTTGGGAAGCATCTATGAGCTTAGAGCTAGCATCCCTAAGCCAGATGGAAACCCCAAGGCTATTTATCCAGCCCATGCTCCTGTCCTGTGCCATCAGAGAGAAGAGTAAGGGGGAAAAAATTGTTGATGTTTACATGGTGTTCTGTTCTAAGAACTGTGCAGACATTAACTTGTTGATCCTGACAGCAACCCCATGAGGTAGGTGTAGTTATTATCCCCATTTTATAGATGAGGAAACTGAGACACAGAGAGGTTAAGTAATTTGCCCAAGGCCACAACACAGGGAAGGAGATGCACCGTCATCTCTTGGGCCCCAGCCTCTCCCTGCCGGTCATGCTTACATCGGGCTGCTCTCAGTCTGGGATCCAGGCTAAGGTCTGGGGACCAGAAAAGAGGCTTGGCACTGAGAAGGGCCCCCCCGCCACCACCAAGGTCACGCAGACAGGGAAGCCTGTGGCCTGAGTGGAAGCTAGGGCTGTTCCCCTGATCTTCCGACACCCCAGCTGGCAAAGCAGAGGCACAGAGGGGTTGAGGAGGTCTCCGGGGCCCACTCCCAGCTCAGCTCCTGGGAGGAATTAGAAGGCTCTCTCACTGCTTCACCCCAAGCGAGAGCAAGAAAGAGGAAAAGCTCCTTCCCAGAGGCCATTTCAAACCAACGGGTGCTGCTGCTGACCTCAGCCCAGGGTAACCCATGATGCCCCCAACCCAGGACTGCCTCAGAGCCCTCACCTTACCTCTCGGCTCTCCATCTCCCGAGCCCAGTGGAGCCTTGGGGACCCCCACCCCAGGCCTCCGCTGGCCCTCTGGCCCGTCTGTCAGAGGGCAGGGGCGGGGCTCAGGAAATCCTTTGAGGGCCCTAGGCCAGAGGCCAGAGCCAAAGGCCTGAGCAAACAAAGATCCCACGGAGCTGGGGGCCCGGCACCGGGGTCCTGAGTCACCCAGCTGCCGCTGCTGGGCGGAGGTTAACAGGAAATCGGAAAATATGTACAAGCCACGGCTGGAACAGGCAGAGGGACCTCCGGAGGAAGGGGGAGGGAGGGCACAGACGCAGCCCTGGAAGTTGCCAAGGGGTGGGGGCACTCTAGGAGTCTTGTGGACAACACTTCACCCTTGACCAGAGCCCATGGTCCTGCCTGCTCTGGGCTGGAATCCTGCCAAGTGCGCACACACCTCTCCCTTTCGGCTCCGCGGCTGGGGCGCTATCTTGTACACAAACGTCCCCACACCCATTTGCTCTGGGCTAGTATCCCACCTCTCCCCACACACCCCAATAAGACACACAGCCTCGGTCCCACGCGAACCTATTGCCAACTCCGACAAGAACCCCGCCCCCTCGCCATTTGGTCTGGAACCCTGTGTACCCGAGGGTTCCCCCGGGAATTGGGTAGGCCCCTTCCTCTGGGGTCCCCACTCGCCGCCTGCCTGTGTGCTCTGGGAAGGACCCCACGACCGCGTGGGAGTGGCACCCTCCGCCTGCCGCACACATTCTTCTCCCCTCCCAGGACCCGTCCCTAGGTGCCTGCACGGCCCCCCTTTGCTTTCGCAGCGGATGCACATCGGCCTTAGAGTGTTACCTGGAAGAACAGATTTTAGGAAACTTTGGGGCCCACCCTGGTGGCCCTGACTGCGGACTCAGACGTGCTCATGGTTAGGCCTGACTGGAGGCTCTGATTCACTTGGAGGTGATTTGGGGACGTTTCCAGGAGGCAGGAACGACTTACCCCCAATGCTCAGGTCTGCCCTGCTAAGGTGTAGGGGGGCGCAGGGCAAGGGCTGGGAAGGGACACGGGGAGGGGCTGGGGACGCGGCCGGAGCCCGGGGCGGTGAATGAGCCTCCCCCTACCCCCCGGCCCGCGCCCGAGGCCCGTCCCCTCCGGGCGCCGTTCACCTGCTGCGGCGCCCCCTCTTCCATGGCGCCGCTCGGGCAGCTCGGCCCCTCCTCTCGACCACTCCGGTTCCGGAAGCCCGGGCCCCTCCGCCAGGGCTTTCAAACTTGAAACTTCCCGGGAAGCGGCGCCGGAGTCGCGGGATCGGGCGCCCCCTCCCGAGGTCCGCTGGCCCTCGCGGGACCTGGGATCAGCGCCGCCTCTCGGCCGCGAGGGATCGAGCCTGGCTCCTGACCCAGAGGCCCCGGCGCCTCCCCCGGATCCGATGTTCCGAGGGATTTGGAGCCCAGCGCCCCTCATCTGAGGCCGCGGTTCCCGCTCCTTGAGACACTGACCCCCGCCCCGCGATACAAGGGCAGAAAAGGACATTTCCCGGGCCGGAGTTCTCCAGCTGCCGGGTCGCGCGCCCAGAGGGGCGGGCCCGGGTGGGGACAGCGCCGCCTGCCGGCCGCGGGGCAATGCCTGTGTGGTCTGTCCTCTCTGGGCCGGGTCAGCCTCTTCCTCGGAACCCCGCCGCGACCTGGCTCCCGCCCGGAGTCACTCTTCCTCTCCCATGTCATTGGTGTAAAATGGGCTAATCCCATACCTGTCGCCCCCCAAGGAGGCTTGGCCCTGTCTGTAATCACTGTAAGAATGTATGCGTGGGGAAACAATAAAGCCTTACCCAAATTACACCAAATTACGAACGAATCCAAAATCCCTCAGGACCCCCGCCCCATCACTTGACTAGACTGGAGCTTTCTGGTTCAGCCAGAGCTGCTCAGCCTTTGCCCTAAAGGGCTCATCTAAACAGAATACACATTTAAACCTTGAGAAAAAGCCACCATTTCAGGAAACTAGCCTGCACTAGGCGGTTCTTGCAATGGCTTAGGTACGTAGGGGACCCTGGTTCTTTACTGCCTAGTCTAGAGTTGTTTAGGCAATTCCTGTTATCCTATGCTCACCAGCACTTTGTGCCAGGACTTTACTGGAAGGAGCCTTGTCCAAGGGGCCGGAAGTGAGTAAGGCTCAAATACTGAAGGTGGCTTATTTGCTGACTTGGAAGAGGTGCCCTCCAGTGCTTTTATAGGAGGAAACCATGTCAGTTCCACTTTGCTCTATCACCTCCTTCACAGTGGACTGGAAAGTGAAATCGGCAAAACATGGGCAATCCTGGGATTGTCCTGCAATGGGAAAATCAACCAAGTGACATGAACATATGCTAAGGAGACTTGGTTCACTGGGGGACATGCCGACTTCATAATCAGAGCCAAGTGCAACACTTTTACATATATACTAATCAGAATTATTGAAGGCTAGACATTTAACAGCTAGTAAGCAAGCTGGCCAGGCACATGGTAAGCTCCTTTAAGTGGGGGTTATCGAAGTGCCCTTAGCTGAATGTTAACAAATAACTGAGAGGTAAAAAGACTACCAGCTTCTGACTGTAGGTCATGGGTTTCAGAAAAAAAACATCAAACGAGCAAAGCTCTGCCTTTCAGGAGGGTATCTAGTTCCCATCTTGAGGCTCATTTATCCAATCCTCCAGCCAGAAAGCTGAATTATGTGGAAGAACAATGATTTTTAAGTTTGCTGTGAAGTGTTTCGCTGTCTCAGTGGCCACTGAGGGAAAGGGGTTCAGAAATAGAATACATCCACCTTTCCTAATGAACCCCAGGCTGGACAAACGTATAGCCCTGGGCTGATGGATGAGTCTGACAAGATAGCTGCATCTTACATGTCTGATGGTGATGGTGCTTCATAAAATTGTAATTCTTAGGAAAATTGAAGTTCACATTTAACACCCAGCGGGTAGTGAATAGCCCAAACGAACTCTGGCTAACGAGCTATTAAAGTTGTGTAACATCAACCTGAAAGGAACTGTCCCAGCAGGCTACATAAAGAAACATTTACCCCTTTCTATACTTTTTTTTTCCTTCCTGGTACTGCAGACATCAATCCATCTACACTTAGATTTGCCTCCCTTGGGTAGTATCTGAGTATGCAATGTTACTAACTAATCAAGTTGTAACATACCCTCCACTTTAAAAGTCCTCCCTGTTCTTGTTCTCATCACAAAACTGCAGTCCCTGTCCCCTCAGGCCCATTAAAAATAAAACTTGTAAGTCGTCATTAAATGAAATCCTCCAAGTCTTCGTTTTTTGCAATAGAATCCCATTCTGACAATAGCCAGAAAGGGTTTATAAGCAAAATATAACAAAAAAGGCAAAAAAAAAACCAAATTTGTGTTTATGGGACCAAGTGAAACCATGAAACCAGTTGTTATAAAGCAGTAATGATAAAGATTACCAAATTAATACACAAACACAATTATACAGCCCTCTAAGCCCCCAAACTCCCAAGAATCCATCAAGTAAAAGACTCCTACTTTTCGGCACCCAAACAGCTAACACAGGTGAAGCAGGGCAGATGCCAAGCCAATCTGTCAGCCCAACAAGACACCGAGGTACTCCACAGACATTTAAACTCTACATTTTAGAGCCAGCATTGGTTGAAATAGTAAGGGCCTCTCATGGAGGTCAGAGAGCACAGACTAAAGTCTTAAAAATATTAGTACATCACTGGAGAGGCAACCTCGATTGCAGAGCATTCCGTACAAGTTTTTAAATTAAATGTAAAGACACATTACAAGCTACTGTCCTCTCTGCCCCAATTCATGCAGTGAGGTTCCCCTTGTAAGCAGAGTATGGCACAGCTTTGGAAGAGGATGTCCCAAGAGAAATGAGCTAAACAGCCACTATTTGCTCTTTCCTTTTTAGATGTCCTTGTACCAAAGGCGCTTTGAGCCATTCACCTGGCACTTCCCAAAACATACTTGCCTAAGGGCCAGCCCAAGAACTCTTGCAGTTGCAAACAAAGCACACTACTTTGTAGCCATCTTCCAGTACACTAAGTTTGCCCCTTCTGCCTTCTCACAGCCTAGCACTCCTTCAGATTTACGGCCACAGCGGAAGCTAAAGGGTTGTCTCAGTAACTGGGAAGAAATTACCTTTAGGGGCTCCTATCTTTTGACCACATTCCCCAAAATAAACATTGTAGTTTGATTAAATAACCTAACAGTGCCATGACCTCACCAGCACATGAAAAACTAGTTTTGGTAAGCTGTCACTCTGTGAAACAAAAATCACAGGCTTACTTCATGAGTATTACTTCAAGTGACTTGTTTTTTTTCCGTAGTGAAAAGTCCCTTAAATGCTGACTTCAAAATCAAAATACAGAATCCCCTCACGAATCTATAACATTCCAAGTAACAGTAATTTGTCCATGACTTCCAAACATACCTTTCCACACAGACGTACCTATGATCTGAAGCACAGCTCTCCCCATTTCCCAGTCACTACGAATGGAAATAACAAGACCAGAAAACAAAAACAAAGCAAAAACTAGCTCATCATCTAAATTCAAAAGCAAGTACCAACATTTCTCTGTAAAACAAGGAGAATGACCCCAGCCAAAAAAATCTTTATGTTCCTTTATTGGAGCAAGATTCCTGACCAGTATACAGTGATGTATTTGCTACAGAGACCTGTGCAGAAATTACATACTATCCATCTAGACAGGTTTTCGTTACACTTTGCCTACTGATGGAATAGTTCCATTTATAAAGTTTTTATACATCAAAAAGCTTTGAATTTGACCAGACGGTCCATTAATTCATCTCTGAAAAAGCTAAGTGGCATTTAACTTTAGCTACTATACTTTACAGCATTAAAAAGCTTATGCATTAGGTAGCTTCTCAAAATGTGATTTATGCACAATGGCATTTAGCAGACAGAGCAGCAGAGTCCATCATCTCCCCCAGATTCACACAGACAAGTCTCATTTGAGAGCTATATGCTAAAAGAGCTGGTACTTTGAGACAAAAGTACTCCTAACCTGAGTTTCTTACCACCAATACGGACTTCTTACTCTGAAAGCCTGTCTTCTCGGCCACATTTTACAGTGCCGGCGAAGACATGCCAACAATCGTCCTGTGTATGAACTCGGCAGTAGAGCACCAGGTCTGTCTGATGGTGGTGGCAGGCACTATTATATCCAGGTAAATAAAAGCCCATATCTTGAAATGGCAATTTGAGATACAAATCAAGGGTACAACATATTCAGAACTGAGCTTTCAGCAATCTGATATCCCAAATGATGTGAAAAATTTCAGAAACTGATGTCAAATTGTACCCATATGGGTTCCCAGCTATGGAGACATTAATACATTGATTCAAATCCCTTTACTCAATCAACATAGCCCTGAGGTCATCCTGCAAAGTGCATATCAAAAAATACGAAGTTAAGGTGACAAAGTTTGACGGTAACATTATACAAGTCAAACTTGCAAAGTCATATTAAGTATATCTGTTCTGAGAGAAAAGCATCAAATCCTTTGTGTACACATTTAGTTTTATTGTAACAAAGCAACTTGTACACTTTTAACGTTTAAAACTGAGCATCATCTTTCCTTTCCAGTGAAACAAAAAGAAAAATTTAAAAATAAACAGGAACAAAATTACAATAGAGAATGTCAATTGCAAATAAGATCCTACAGGTTCTGCTGATTCTCCCATCGAGTGGCAGGGCTCAAGTCATCATTAGGAGAGAATTTTATTTTAAAAGTGTCATCTTAAACTGCAAGGATGTCCGTTAAACATCACAATTAAACATGCCAAAGGAGAAGCCATGTTGTCAAAATGCCCACTTAACCCACCCAAACATCTCAAACCCACCCTTTGCTGACCTTCTATAACCCCATTTTTTTAAGTTTTTTTTTTCTTTTTTTAAACAAGAGAAAGTAGACAGATACATGTTGGTAAATGCTAACTGTCCATATTCACATAGAGACACAGTGTAATCTCTGAGCCCAATATACAGAGAAAGGAGGAAAAAAGCTAGAATTCTATGCACTACTACACAGGGGCCTAGCACCCTCCAGCTTCCAGCAGAGCTAAGGGAGCAGAAGGTTTTTCTTTTTTCCCACAGAGCATGATGGTGTTGATTCCATAAAGTTTTTGTTGAGACAGGAAGGGATAAAAATGAATTTGGAACAGAAAAGGGTAGAGATTCTTTTCCCACTGAATTCTGCTCAAGGTATTTCCCCCCAAAATAAGTTGTGAGCCATGGTATAAAGGAGAAAAGAGACCTCAAAAACAGGGCAACTGAGCACAAGAGGAGAAGGAGAAAAAAAAAAAAAAAAAAGACTGCAACTTGCTCCCAGGGACTGGAGAAAATTAAAAAAGGAAGGTTGGAATCCATCAGTGTTCCATTAGTCATCTTCTCCTTCATCTTCCTGTAAGGAAAAAAAAGCAAGCAGTTAATCTTTAGGGTTAATTCTAAGGCCAGTCCCCAATATTCATATGGACCATGATGGACTCCACAGAACATGACATGCCAAGGGAAATTAATTTTAGGAACCTCTACCGTGGTCCCTTGGTATGTGCGAAGGATGGTTCAGAACCCTCTCCACATACAAAAATCCTTGTGGGGTGGGGGGGGACGACTTCCCTGGCAGTCCAGTGGTTAAGACTCCATGCCCACTGTAGGGAGTACAGGTTTGATCTCCAGTGGGGGAACTAAGATCCCGCATGCCGCTCAGCATGGCCAATAAATAGATAAAGACATATAAATTTTTAAAAATTTAAAAAAATCCTCAGGATGCTCAAGTCCCTTAAATAAAATAGCACAGTACTTGCATGCAACTTACCCATATACTTTTAAAATTGTCTCAGATTACTTATAATAACCAATACAATGTAAATAGTTGTGAATACAATGTAAATAGTCGCCAGCAATTGGCAAATTCAAATTCTGCTTTTTGGAACTTTCTGGAATTAAAAGAAAAAAATCTGTTGGTTCAATCTGAAGAATGGGAACCCACAGACACGAAGGTCAAACTATACATCAGGGCTTCCCTGGTGGCGCAGTGGTTGAGAGTCCGCCTGCCGATGCAGGGGAGCCCCGGTCTGGGAAGATCCCACATGCCACACAGCGGCTGGGCCCGTGAGCCATGGCCGCTGAGCCTGTGCTCCGCAACGGGAGAGGCCACAACAGTGAGAGGCCCACACACCGCCAAAAAAAAACCAAAAACAAACAAACTATACATCAGTCTTCATCAATTCTTTTTTTTTTCCCCAGGGCAATGCAGCTTACAGATTTTAGTTTCCCGACCAGGGACAGGAGCTGGGACTCAGCAGGGAAAGCACCCGAGCCCTAACCACTGGACCACCAGGGAGCTCCCCAATCTGCATCCCAATCTGATTCTTGATTAAAAGACCCAGTGATGTTTCAGACAAATTAACTTTTCAGAAGTAACCAAATCAGACATCTTTCAGACCAAGTAATACAAACCAAAACTCACTCTATCCCAATATGATTAAGAATTTTATAGTTTGTCCAAAACATGCGTATTTTTGTTATTTGGGAGATTTCTCAGAATTTGAGCAGCTGCACTGTCCACAGCCCTTTCATTAAGTACTGGCTAGGGAATGACATAATTGAACAGTTATAAGTGCTAACCACAAAAGCAGAACTAATTGAATCACTGATACAATGAGCTTATCAAAATTTTCAACCTTGGACAAAACAGCCTATCTTTTCTACAAGTCTTCCCACAATTTGTTGGGTCAGTTCCACCATACAACATAAATAATCTCCAAAGTAACAATGGTGAATTCTTTGAAGATTTTCTTTTTGGATTTAACCAAATCTTTTTACCTCTCCTTCCTCCCCCTCATCATCATCTTCATCTTCTTCACCTTCATCCTCATCCCCTTCTTCATCAATATCTTCCAATCCTTCTTCCTCTTCATCATCATCATCATCTTCTTCTCCTTCCCCCTCCTCATCATCCATGTCTGGAACCTAGGGGAAAAAACACACACAAAAAACAAAGAGTCACCTCAAGAACTCATTTTCAAACAAATGAAACAAGTGCAACCTTGAAAAGAACACTCTCAACTCACCAAGTAGTACTGTAATGGATTTGGCCAAATATCATCTTTGATGACCTCTCCTAACTCATCTGCACCTGCATCAGAATGATCAGTAAACCAGGTGAAGAAGCTTTCTGGTTCCTCATGCTGTCTCTTCCTGCTGGCTTTATTCTGAGTTTGACTTGAACGTTTTGTCAAATCCTAAATGAAGATGGAAGAACTTTTGACACAGGCTCACTACACCTTAAATACCTATAATTTAAAGAAGGTTTTAACCCAAAAGCAGAGCAAAAACTGGATGTTACATTATCTACACTATTATTCTTATTTTTAAAAAGTTACAAAAAGTACAGCTAATAAAGAGAAAGAGAAGCCCAAGAATTTTAGGTCTACAAAGAACGCCGTCAAATTTATATGTCAAGCTTCTCTTGAAAGTTACCATCTAGACTTGGCTTTTTTTTTTAAACAAAATTAGTTCCACTTCAACAACCAGTATCTTAACACAGTATAATTTAAAATATATTTACTACTTAAACACAGAGAGGGCTTCCCTGGTGGCACAGTGGTTAAGAATCCGCCTGCCAATGCAGGGGACACGGGTTCGAGCCCGGGGCCGGGAAGATCCCACAGCCTGCGGAGCAACTAAGCCCACGTGCCACAACTACTGAACCCGCGCTCTGCAACAAGAGAAGCCACCGCAATGAGAAGCCCGCGCACCGCAACGAAGAGTAGCCCCCACTTGCCACAACTAGAGAAAGCCCGTGCGCAGCAACGAAGACCCAACGCAGACAGAAATAGGTTTTGGGAAACCGCACGTTACCAATGTAGAAACCAAAATGATTTAGTCCACCTCAACAAAAACTTGCTCTATAATTTATAAGACCACAAGCTACTGTATTTGACTTTAACAAAATAGACATTTTTATATTTTAAGGATCTGCATTTAACACATCACAAAAACACCAAATATTTAATTAATGGTTCAACTAGATCAAACTAGAGAAAATATCAATGCCCAACAATCCCTCAAATACCTTTCCGGATTTCCATTTGATTTCAGTGGACTTTGAAGATGGATCACCACTCTCATTCAGATGAAATTCTTTGGAGAGAACTTTATTTTCAAAGTAAGGGTTTTCATCAAAATACTACAATAAACAGAGAATTAGAAATCAATACAAAACAGCCCTTCTAACCAATACTCAAGTTGATTTCCATAGTGACAAACAAGTTACTGATACTTACAAAATCTATTCTGTAACCTGATTTAATATCTTCAAATTCTGTCACTTCAACTCTTGTCAAATAATGCAGCGCCTCTTCATCCTCCTCCCCAAGCAGTGCCGACACTAGATCAGTAAATAGGCCAAATGATTATTAAACAAACATTAACAAACAACTCAAGCAATCCCTTTTAAAATTTCCCGAATTTGGTTTCATAAATCCATTATAAACTGAAAACCAAATGGCTCAGTGTCAGAGCTGTCACTTTCTTTTATCAAGTAATTAAACAGAATCCCAAATTAGAATAGGATCTCTTCTAAACAGAAAGGATGAATTGCAAGCCTCTCCCCAGTTTCAACCTCTGCATGTAATCAACATGGTGGACCAGGTCCTCAACCAAGGTCCCTCCACTCTCTAACAAGTGGACACCCACACCCTTTAATAATGCTTTGCCGCAACATACCTTGTGGATGGTTAACAAATGTTGTTACCCAAAAATTTGGGATTTTGGCGATCAATTCCGACCTCTTCTGAAAAAACGGTTGGCGGAGTTTGTTATATTTCTGTTCTACTTTCAAAATCTCCTCACTGGCTTGTTCGTTAAGTCTGAAGCAAATGAAAAGACATGTTGACGAGGACGGTACTTAACAAATACAAAAATTGCTGAGATTACAGAATATTTACTCTTATTAGCTTTAGAACAACGCAAAGTACGCATTTATAAAAACCAAATCACCTAGATTTTTGTAGCCAGAGACCCAAGTCAAAATTGAGATGGCCATTTGATCAGCTTTACCAACAGGCACTGGACAACTGACAGTCCTGACGGTGCCCAAACAGCATTTTGGTAACTTTGTATATCTATCTACTCTGTTACCAGGCCAACTTCGATTGTTTCCCTCAGGCAGATCAAGAAGAAAAAAAAAAGCTGCCAACGAAGTAACAAAGTTATAAGGCGAGTCAGAGCAACAATGATGCCATAATACTAAACTATCACAAGTGCACGCAACTGCAACTCAGACAACTTGTAGGCTACGAAAGCAAACCCTGTCTTTACAAGGTCAATGTATTTTAATCAGAAACTTTTTGGTGACTGTAAAATGTTTCACAGGAAAATAACACTGAATCCTCATATTGATATTTCCAACTAAGTTACAATCATCTCCACTTGGCCAGTAGATACAGATGTATTTGGCCATAGTTTCAATATTTACCAAACCATAAGATGCATGTCAGAAAACTTCAAAGCAAATTGAGAAAAACTTTACCTGTCTATTTCATTTTGTACTTCATCAATATGTTCAATTGCTTCTTGCTGTTCTTTTTCTGCAAGAAAAAGGTGCATGAGACTCAATACTAATTTGAAAATAAATTTAACTGCTTTTCCTTCCTGATGTTAACAGTCTGTGATGTTATATCAATAAAGCTGTTTTAAAAAAAAACTTGCCTACTACTACAAGGCATGCTTTCCACGTGTTCATGTGTATAGTTGACAAATTACTTTTCAATTAAGACTATTCACAAATCATGCTGTTAGACTAGTCAAAATGTTTGACTGTAACGCTTTTACGAGTTCTATTACAAGACCAATTAAAGTTTCTATAATGAGATAATAAACGCTATTCAGAGATCCTTAAGTTCTCTTTAAAAAAATCACATAAGCCTGCAACAGAGTAGCACCAGCTATTAACTAGAATACGGAAACTAACCCATGACGATAACAAAAATTAGGACACCACCTATCTCCATGGTGAAATCCCCTTTTACACGAAGTTGAAACTATTGCTCAGTATTGATTACTATTAAGACATCAGACACGCCTACAAAGACAGGGAAGGCCCTGGGAACTACCTCACCACCGTAAACACTCGACTTTACCTTCTAAGAATATGAACCCCCGGATTCGAATCCGACCTTTCTCGCCCCTCCAACCCAATTTCAGGCGGGCTGATCTCAAGAGGCGGCCCCGCACGACTTTGGAGCACACTTACAGGGAGCAAGCATGCAGTCAGAAACTATGGGCCAAAGAACGGAGAGGAGGAAAAGGGGGTGTGCTACGGGAAAGGCACCCTTTTGTCCGGTAAAGACCGCAAAACCTACAAAGCTAAGTGGGCGTGAAGGGGCCAGATCGCGCGGTTCATTTCCGGCAACCAGCCCGGGTGGTGCAGCCCCCCTGCCGAGAAAGCCTTTACGGAAAAGGCCAGTAGGTTTGCTCCGAGCCATTGTAAAGACCCTCCGACGCCCCGGTCGCCGCGCCAGGTTTCTCAGCGCGCTGCCGCGACGAGGTGGCCACCCCACGTGGGGGCTGCCCGGGGCCAGCCAGAGCATCCTCCGAGCAGCTCGGGCCGCGGCGCGGCCGCGTGCTTCCCCGCGCCCCCACCCCGCCCCAGCTCGAGGCAGAGGGCCGCGCCGGGGCCGGCCTCCGGGTGGGAGTGTGGGGGCGCCGCCCGCGGGCCGGGCGCGAAGGGGGAGCCGCGCGGAGGCCCGGGCGCGGGGCCGCGTCCGGCCGCACCATGTGGCGGCGACGGCGGCTGATGGGAGCGAGGCATCATGGCGGAGCACAATAAAGAGAGGCTTCTCGGGAGGGAGGGAGGGGGAGGAGAGCGAGGGAGGGGGGAGAGGAAGGGGGGGGTCTCCTCCGCCCGCGCCGAGCAGGCCGCAGCGCCCCCGCCTCGCAGCGCCGTCCGCCGCCGCGGCGCCACCCGGCCCCGGCCCCGCGCGCACAAAAAAGGGCGCCGAGGCGCGCGCCGGCCCGTCCGCCCGGCGCCCCCCGCGCGCCCCGGGCCCCGCCGGCGGCCAGCGGCCGGGCGGGTGGCGAAGATGGCGGCGCGGGCCGGCCCCCGCCTCGCCTGCTCCTCACCTGAGGTCTCGTCGGCCCCGTCGTGGTTGGAGTTGAGCTCCTTTTTACTGACTTTGGCCGCCGGCGCCGACATGGTGCTCTCCGCGGTCGGGGGGGGAGCGGGGAGGGGGAGAGAAGGGAAGGCGAAGGGGGCGGGCAGCGGCTTCCCCTCACGCCACACGCGCGGGCGCTCGCTCGGTCCGGCCGCCTCCTCCCGGCGCTCGCTCGCTTTCCCTCCCCCTGGCTCGCGCGCGCTGCCCTCGCGGCCTGACGACGAGGGAGGGGCTGGGGTTGCGTGCCGGGCCCCGGCCCGGGCTCCTGCTTACGGAGGGGAGGCGGCGGCGGGCGGGCAGGCTGCTCTGCTCCCTCACTCACGCTCCGCGCTCCAGCTAGCTGCTCGATCTCCCCGAGCCGCCTCCTCCTCCACCTCCTCCTCACGGCGAGGGGCGGGCGGCAGGGCGCAGGCGCGCCAGGCCCCGCGCGCACGCCCCGCCTCCGGCCAGAGAGGCTCGCGCCGCCTCACCATAGGCTAGGGCGCCAGGACCAGCGGGCGGAGCCGCGGCGAGGAGACACAGGGCCTGGCGAAGAGGCGGGAGGAAGGAACGCCGCGACGTACGGGGACTGCCCCCCGCGCCGCGCTCCCCTCCCCCGCTTTCCCCTTCTCCAGCCCGACCCGGGACTTTTGCGCGCTACAGGCGCGCGGCGGCCCAAGGGGCGGGGCCTCGCCAGGCTGCGCGCAGGCTCCCAGGCGGGTGTGTCACGTGGTGGCGGAGCGGCTTCCCCTGTCTGCCTGGTGGCGCGGGGAAGAGGGGTGTCTGAAGCCCCCCGAAAGCGCAGGCCTCGTAGTAGCCTGGCTTCAGAGCACTGGAGCCCAGATATATATCCACCCCGGGTTCTGCACTCTGGGACACTACTGGGGCGCCCCTCCTCGTGGGGGAAGGAAGGCGCCACCTCCATCCTATTTCTCAGAGAGGGAAGCTGCCTTCGGAGTCAGGCTTGTTTGCAAAGCCCGAAGCTGCCCAGTGCACTCACAGGGAGGGCCTTTTCCTGCCTCTTAGTCCAAGCTCTGCCCAGCAGGCTGTGTGCACTTGGGCAAGTCATTTTCCCTCTATGGGCCTATTTGTTATGAAATTACAATATTCAAGAAAGGCTGACAAACGGAACGTTGTGTTAAGTGGTGATGTTTAAGCAGGGCCACGCTAAAGTGGAAGTCCTCTGAAGGCAAGGAGGTGCCACATTCATCCGCGGGTGCTTTTGACCCAATTCAGTGCCTAATTCAAGGAGCTTGCAAGAATCCGTACAGAGTGCTAAGCGCCACTCCCAGCAACTGCGCCTGCATCGCACAACTGCAAGATGGAGTCGGTTGTGTTAATTTCATTTCGCTACGTCAGAGAACAAGGCCTGCTGTAGAAGCCAAGTCTTGAAACAGGAAGGCCAAGGCATTTCTGTTTAAACTATGCTTTCCAGGTAATGCAAATGTACCACTCACTGCTCTACTCCCTCCTGCAGGGCCCCAAGACATGGACACAAAAAGTCTGAAATCTCTCCTTGGGTGTTTATAACCA